>NC_056682.1:17442500-17769166 GCF_018350215.1 Panthera leo | reverse complement strand
GTGGAGAGAGAATAGGGTGCGTGTAGGTTATGATGAAGGATTTCAACTTTATTAATTTGAATCTAAAGGCAATTGAAGCCCCGGGAAGATGTTGAATAGGAACAAAATGTGATCTGCTTCAGGTTGCTAAGAAATCATGCTTTTGTTTTTTTAATGATTACTTATGGCAAATTTTTGCATCCCATGCTGTGATGAAAGTGACATGGAATATGAAGATCACAGTAGAGGCTAAAAGAAAAATGGATCAATACCAGGTATATTTTGGAGATAAAGTTGACAAAACTCAGCATGGGGTTAGATATGGAAACTGAAGCTAATTGAAGTGCCAACATTAGCTTCTAGGTTTTAGTCTTGAGCAACTGGGTGGATGGAAAGGTAAGAGCAGAAATAAATTAGGTGATAAAACCAACAAGAGTCTTCTTTGGGCTCTGCTAAATTTGGGTTCCCTGTTAGAGAAGGAGGTGATGATGTCAAATAGGTGATCACATGATTCTGGATATCCTAGGGGAGAGGTTTGGATCCTGATATGTACAGGGCATAGCACCAAACTCTGAGATCCACATATTAAGGTGCTGAGCACAGAAGGAAAAGACAGTGTAGATACTGAAATACATAGGTATCAGTGAAGTAAGAAAAAGAAAGCCATGAAATTGTGATGCTTTGGAGAACTTTTTAAAGAAAGGAGTGATGAATGATGTCACATATTTCTGAGAGAGAAAATTCAGCAGTGTTAGAGAATTGACCATTGGCTTGCATATCATGAAGGTCACTGGTGACCTGAACAAGAGTAGTTTCGGCAGATTGGTGGTAATGGAAGCCCAAATGGAGTGGGTTGTGAAGACAGTGTGGATGGAGACGAGGGGAACTAGGACAGTAGTTGTAGGGAGATATGGGTCTGTATGCCCAGAGCAGGGTTTTCTTAAGCCAGGAAATACTAAAGCAAGTGGATGCTAATAATCCAGAAGAGAATGTAACACTGAAATGCAAAACACAAAACAAAACAAAGACAAGGAGAATTATTTGCAGGATAAAATCCTCAAAGTGGAAAAAGATGAGAGGGGCGCCTGGGTGGCTCAGTCGGTTAAGCATCCGACTTCGGCTCAGGTCATGATCTCGCGGTCTGTGAGTTCGAGCCCCGCGTCGGGCTCTGTGCTGACAGCTCAGAGCCTGGAGCCTGCTTCAGATTCTGTGTCTCCTTCTCTCTGACCCTCCCCCGTTCATGCTCTGTCTCTCTCTGTCTCAAAAATAAATAAACGTTAAAAAAATTAAAAAAAAAAAAAAAGTGGAAAAAGATGAGATTCAGGACACTGGTGAAGGACCTGCCTTTGATGGGAGCTGGAGTCCTTCATCCACCATCACAGGAGAGAAGGGAAGGTGGGACATGTGGATAAAGATAGAAATGTTTCGACGGATTTAATGGTGGGAAAAAAAGTTGCCTTCCGAGAACTTCTGTTTTCTCAACTAATATGTGAAAATGTCATTCACTGAAATCTTAATGAGGGGATATTAGAGGTAGCAGAGAAAGAGGAAAAGTCATAAAACTGTTCTTTCAAAGAGTGAACAAGGAAGCTGTACAAGGGAAGGTGCTGGGATTAGGGGCAGGTGGGCTGTCAGGTGGCATCATGGTCATGGATCTAGACAGAGCTCAGGAAGTCAGTGTAAGATAGTTGGGTTTAACCCAAGTCTGGGATTTTGCTGGTAAAAACAGTGTTGCCAAGGAGTAACAAGGAAGTCAAGGCTGTTTTCAAGGGATTAATTAGATTTATAGTCCATGTAAATTAAAACATGAAAGGAGAAAAGGTAGACACGGTGAGGATTATGGATGATTTACAAAGTGGTGGAGTCAATGAAAACCGAAAACTGTTGGCATGAAAGGAAATAGTAGGTTCTGAAGAACTAAGGAGGAGAAGATTAGAGTCGATGTGGGCTGGATTTGGTGAGTTTGGAGAGAGGAAGAAAAGTCTAGGTGACAGCACTGTATGTGAGATTGGGGAAAACAATGATAAATAAGGATTTTAGGAGGGCTTGTCTATCATGAGGAAGGAAAGGAAATCTTCCTTGACATTTTTTTTGAGGCACCTCTTCAAAGATTTACAACTGCTTTACAGGTGTGTTTTGGAGTGGGATTGGCTTTTCTTTGAACATGACCCTGCTCTGAGAGTATGCCTGTCTGAACTACACAGGGGATTCTCACTCTTTATAATTGTCAGATCTTCGTCCTATCTCCATAGCAGTGCAGGTGATCTTTTAGAAGAGAGGTCAGCAAACTATTCTGTACATGAAGTTTTACTGGAACACAGCCATATTCATTCATTTATGTGTCGCCCATGGCTACTTTCACACCACAGCTGCAGAACTGAGCAGTGACAGTGGTGCCCATGTGAGAGAGTCCACTAAACCTGAAATATCTACTGTCTAGTTCTCACAGAAAATATGAGCCTATCTCTGAGAATAGATATGCATAGATCAAATCATGTGGCTCCCTCCAGTGACTTCCAGTAAAACCCAAATTTGTTGGCCGAGCTGTCTCTCCATACTCACCCCCCTCCTCCAACTCTCCCTCCCAGCCAGCTTATGAATCCACAGTTCCGTAGCTGCCTTCTGTGCCTCAACCACAACAAGTGCCTTTCTGCCACTGTGCCTCTGCCATAAGTGGTTTCTGGGGCCAAGAACTCTCCCATCCTGGATCCTGGTGTGGCTGTCTCTTCTCACCATTCAAACTTCAACCTCTCTGTGCCCGCCCAACAGAGAGAGATCTCTGGCACTGCATGTGATACTTTCCTTCAGAGTACTTACAACTGTTGCGTACTTATTTGTTTGTTTGTATATTTTCTGCTTCTCTCCATGAGAATGTAGGTTCTGTTAGGATGGGGCCCATGTTTGTTTTGTTTTTTCACTGCTTTGTAAGCCCCCATAGAACCTAGAGCCTGGCACAGAGGAGGTGGTCATCAATACTGGTTAAATGAAAGAAAGCAAGAATAAAAATAATAAAGTGCTAAGCACTTCAGAATACAGTAGTATGTATCTTTTTTTCATAATACTGCTTCATCTTCTAAGGAGTTTGTCCTGACTGCCTTAACTTGGGGCTTCATATATTGTACACAGGCTTTGGAACCACCCTGAATTATAGCTCTGCCCATTCCCAGATGTCTGATCTTTGATAAAGTACTGAACCTATTTCAGTCTCTCCATTTGGAAAATATAAATAATATAGTAGCAATCCCAGAGCACTGTGAGAATTAAACAAATTTATGCATCCTAGGGCTTCAAAGTAAACCCTTTAACTAAGGGCTTATGGTGACCCCTGAACAAGTAAGTGATGGCTGTTTTCATCACTTTCTTCTCTTTCTTCTCCTTCTCCTTTTCCTTCTTCTCCTTCTCTTTCTCCCTCTTCTCCTCCCCCTCCCCATCCTCCTCTCCCTTTTCCTCCTCCCCTCCCCCTCCTTCCCCTCTCCTTTTCCTACTCCCTTCCCCCTCCCCCTCCCCCTCCTCCATCTTCTTTCTTTCTTTCTTTCTTTCTTTCTTTCTTTCTTTCTTTCTTTCTTTCTTTCTCTTTCTCCTCCTCCTCCTCCTCCTCCTCCTCCTCCTCCTCCTCCTCCTCCTCCTTCATCACCATCATCATCATCATCATCATCATCATCATCATCAACAATATCCCCAGACCGACCATCTACTGCCAGGAAGTCATTGTCACATAAGAATGTGGAAGCGTCTTCCATGTCAAACTTCACATCATAAGGCTGAAGTGGGGTTTGCTCCGAGAAGGCACAGTGGTGCGTGATTATGATTTTCAGTCTTACCTGAGTGCTAAGAAGGATAACTTCAGCAGGATTCGGGCATGCCATTTTACTTACTTTGATCTTAAGTTCTTCATTTGTAAAATAGATTATTTCTGAGGTTTTTCCAGTTTTAAAAGTTTATGATTCTTTTGTAACCACAAATCCCCAATGTAATACAAACAGAGGAAAAGGCTAAAAATTAATTTCTTACATAATTTTCGACAACTTCTAACTTTTTAAAAGGTGTAAAACATGACACAGTTTTTATTTTCATCCCGATTTATATTATCAACATTTTTGATTGTCACGAATTTTTTTTCCTGTAAATGAAGTGCAATCCTCCTCTGTTTCATGAATTGGGAAAAGGATGTTAAATTACTTTTCCAAGGTTGTTATAAAATTTCTTTAAGAAGACCTGGGATTTAAAAAAAAAAGGCTGCTTATTCCAAGTTTCTTGTCAGTTCCCTGAGTTAGCTTTCATTCTCTCTGGCACCCACAGAGCAGTTAACTTGGTAACACGCTCCTTTCAAAAAGTGTAATCCTGGATGAAATAACAATACATGACTCCGAAGAGGTTTCAAAGTACCAAGTATACTTTCTGGATTATAAACTCCTGGAAGACTTTACTTCGTATAGACCACAAAATATATTCAAGTTAGCTAATAAAGAGCCAAAAGTTTTTCTGTTTTTTTTTTTTTTTCACACCAGGAATTAAGTATCAAGGGGGAATTATAAAATGTAACCATTGCAGAAACCTCTTACTTTGCATTCAATGGCTGTGGCTCCTTCCTGTGCAATTCATCATGTAGATAACGGTTTAAAGGGCTGTAAACACTTGTCCTAAGATAATTATTCTAGATTTTTTGGTTTTATTTTCCCATTTAGATTTCAATTAGCATCAAGAGAACAGACATTTGAAAACAGCTAGCAAGAGATCATTTTCATATGCCATAAATCACATATATAAAAGTAGCATTTATCAAACATATTTGTGCTGTTAAAAGAAACTGCATCTAAAGAACAAAAAACTTAACTTTTGTCAGTTTCTTTTCAATCGCTAAAGAAAGGACTAAGAATAACAGATTAGATACAAATAGAGAGGTAGGTAGCCAATAGATGAATTTGCCTCACAGCATAACTATGTGATCATGATGATAAGGTGGATTATTTTTATGAGCTTTACTCTCTTTTAATGAATATGAAAATATTAATGTTACAAATCCAGTGAGGTGTATTAATACCATTTCCTGGCTCTTGGTAATTTTTGTCCCTTTGAAACTTGGAGGAGGAGTGGAGAAAATAGTAAATCCTCCTTGAAATGTACATATCACTCATGTGCCTGAGATGCCAATAGTCTTAAGGCCCAGGTAACTTATAGGAGTGTCAAACTTGGTGTGACAACTGTCCACCTGAATGGAATCTCTATATCATTTATTTTTTTGGAAAATCAAATGAAATCAATTTAAAACAAAACAAAACAAAAGCTATACTTTCCAATCTTGCAGCCATAATGTATCAAAGGGACATTTTCTTAGAAGAAAAGAAAAATCAATAGGCATATATTCTGCAGTATGTGAATCACAAAGCCCTGTATTTCCACAGTTTAACACCATCTCTCAGTGTCCTACAATGGGTGTTTGTCATTGTCACAGTCAGGAGGCTCTTCAAATAGAGACATATTCCAGAATCCTCCAGGAGATAGATTTCAATAGCACTTTGAGCAATTTATGCAACCAGTTTCCCCACTTAGCTGGGAAAGAAGCCATCAACAGAGGGTCGCTAAAGGGGCTTCTGGGTCTTTGGTGGCCTAATTGACTTTCACTTTGCCCTACTGGAGAGTAACTAATGTCCTCACAAATGTCCTACCAGTTTTCATTCCTCTCTCCTCTCTTCTTTGTCTGTTCTTTTCCTCCCTATCTTTGTAGTTCCCTTGCTTCTTACTCTTACTCCTCGACCTCCCCAACCCACCTTTCTTGTTTGCAGTAGAAGATAAGAGGATATGATTTAGAAGTGGAAAATATGAATAGGCAGGCATACCACTCAGATACTTTTCTTTTCTCCAACTTCTGACTGGATCATCTCTTTGAGGGTGTAATACATTCAGCAGAAGTTGTATGGTGATGCACAGTGTTAATAGGAACATTTTTGCTCCAGTCAAGTTCCGATCACGGTTTGGGGAATTTGTAAAATAAGGCTTATTTCCTGTTTGTTACTTTCCTAGAGAAAATCCACAGTTTACCTAACATGGTAAGATTAGAACTAAAAACACCAAATTATAGCTTTTGTATATAAGCTCTGTGAGCTAATACGTGAAGGCAAAAATTTGAGTTAGGCTCCATATTGGAATATAAAAATCCAAGGGAAGAGAGATCACAAGACAATACATTAGGAGCATAGGAAGAATATATTTTATTTGATAAATTTTACTTTCTGTTTTTGTATATGTTTAATGCACTTATTACACATGGAGGAATAAAATGTATAAATATATGTATAAATCGACATTGTGCAATTGAAGCTTTGGAAGACCACAGAATAAGAGTGGTCTTCTGCACCTACAAGTTATTTTTAGCCATATTAAATAAATCCTCTGATAATTTTCTCTTTTTAAGACTTTTGAACAGTAAATGGGAATTTGGGGTAAGCTTAGGCTCTTTACAGTCTTGTTATCATTAATACTTGTCCTTAATCAGTCTCCCTTCCAAAGCTATAGCTAGATCCCTATGTGTGATCATTGGTCATAGGTTAATAATAACTGAGCGCAAATGGCATTTTCATTTGTTTTAATCTAAGTTTATATCATTCTTCTCAGAGCTGGTTACCCCTGTGAGTGGCCACAACCTACTCGTCCTCACTACCTGAATTTCTGAATAATACTCATCTGGGAATCCAGGGATGACCCTCTCAAGGTATGAAGCAAGAACTGTATGGGGAAAATAGACTAAAGCATAAGGGTCTGTTTTACCTTTGTGTCAACAGGAAGACTGATACATATTTTTGTCTTAATTTCTTAATAAGATGAAAGATTTGGATTTTCAAAATTCTCTTCATATAAAGAATTACCACTGATTTCAAAACAATTTCTGCAGTCACCATTATAATTCTTGGTAGAGCAGACAAAAAAATCTTAGCACAATAAATGCAATACCAAAGGTCAGTATTAGGAGAGAATATTACATATAACTAATACCAGGAAAATAGAAACTGTCAGCCAATGATGGGCAAGTTGAAAATATTAGTTTAACACCGCCACTTACTAGCTATGAGACCTGGGGTGAACTTCTTAACCACATTTTTCTCATTTGAAAAACTTGGATAATTATTACCTATTAGCAGGAGGTGGATAAAAGCCTAAAATATATGTCACAATCGATAAAGTGTCGCTACATTATTATTATGTTGGCAATGTAGGATTTGACCAAAATGACAAGTCTTTATCTAGCTTGTTTGATTGGAGTGTAGATATATACTCCAATGTGGGCCCAGTTTTAACTCAAATATTTCACATACTCTACTTGGGCAGAAAGTGTCCATTGATACTAATATCAGAAGAATTTTTGGTGCGTACAGAAATAGTTTCCATGGAATCTGCCAAGTCTAGGGGAGATAGAGGTATATGAACTTGAATATCTCATATTCCCTGACCACCTAAAGGTATGAAGGCTATGCAGCCTCACATGACAAGGGTAACTGAGAAGGAATGCTTAAGAGATGACCAAATTTAAGCCAATTCAGGATGTGCACCAGAATGTGCTGTTTTGTCACAATGATTGTGGGCTTCAGAATTAGACCTAAGTGTGAATACCAGCTTACCCACCTGGAATGCCAGGAAAGTACTCATGTCAACAGGCCCCACACCATTTCAAAGCGATAACGGGAAGACCCCAGGAGATGATATCACTGAAGAAGGCTTAACACCTTCTTCAGTGCTGTTTAACACTGGTTAGTTTTTCCTTCTTTCCTATAGAAATGTTTGGGTACTACCGTGCAAGTTCATAAATAGCACACTTCAGAAGAGTGAGGTGAAAATACAGATTGTGAAAATAAGCAAGTGTGCCTGGGGGATATGCCCATTTAGCAAAAAAACTCCTCGATAATTAGGGAGGAAATTAAAATTCCATATTTAGCTCACAGACATTAAAGAAAGATAAAGGTAGTATTGAGCAACCCTCAAAATGTGTCGTCTTTTCCTCATTTCCTACTCAAACTAATTACCAAGGACAACAGAGCCATTTTGTTAATTCACACTAATGATGAGGAGCCTCACTGTAAATTACCAAATATCCTAGATTAGTTACTAAATAAGTAAGTCCCATAAAAAATAAAACACAGCAGTGCCGAGATAGAGAAGGCAATATGTTCATTCTGTAATTGCGGCTGAATGTTAATTATTTTGGGTAATACTTTATTCCACATATGTGAATGTTCTTCAGTACATTTGAGGTAATATCAGTTGGTCTCACCATTTCCATATCTAACTGGGATCATTATCTAAATACTGAACAAGTCAACTAAGAAATTTGGATAATGAGTGATTCAATTCACATATGCCACATTCATATTCTAAAATGGTTTTCATTATAGTTTTATTTTTCTTGTAAGTTTTGATTATTCCTTGAACACTAGAGTGCCACAATTACCAGTGGGTAAGGCCACATGAGTTCAACAAGCTACAAAGCAGCCATGACATTATTAATTGGTTCTCGTAGACTGTGTTTTCAGTCAATCAATAATGGTTACAATAGCTGAGGCAGTCATGCGCTAATCTGCTGTGTCTATTAAAATGGCTGCAGTGAGTAGTTTAGCCGTCCTCAGACTGTTCAGGTTTATGTGAAAAGACATTTACTCTCCAGCAGTCCAAGGGTGGTTCAGAGAGGGTAGTCGGAAATGGAAGTCAAGTGTGTGCAAGAGAGCAAACCATTATTCTAGAACTCAGAGCACTCTAACACACCTAACAAGGTTATAATAGAAACACTTTATCCGTGTCTGATCCACTAACATGAACTTATTTGATAACAAATAACTTGTTCTTGAAGAGAGGGTCCAAAAGTTAACTTATATCTCACAGTACAACTAAATAAGAAAAGACTTACAAATCTCCCTCCATAAATCCCCATGATTTCATGTTCCCTTTGGTCATATTGAGGAAAAGACAGAGCAGAAAAGATTTGCTCTTCTAATAGGCTACATAAACAGAAAGCCTATCAATTATATCAAGGAGATAGGTATGACAGAAAAAGTAATAGTTGCAGAAAATTATAGGGGTATAAGGAAAAGAGAAGTAGATTTAATAAAATCTTCTAATTGAAAAAATTATTACCTAGTTTTGTATAGCACATGAAATATGCTGTTCCTGTTATAAGGTTCCTGTTTTAAGGTCATCTGGTTTTGAAGAAAGTAAAACTTCACCTTCTGAGGGAAGCAGATACTATCCATTTCTGAACACCTTATGTAGTTATTTCCCACTTCAAGATGAAATGGGCAGTTCCAAGGAGAGAAATGCATAACATCTGAAACTATGGGGCCTGGAAAGCTTTGGTAGCCCTCCATAGGCCTATTGTATTTCACAGACAAGATAACATGCCATAACTAGTTGGCATTGACCACAAGAGCTGAAAAAGGGTGGACTGCTCTTGCTTTTTCCTACATGAACAACTTCCTATTGCAGTGACTTGTCTATATTGGGTACTGGAAAAGCGTCAGATATTGTACTTACTTTTTGTAGAAGGACCTTGATCCTACCCTCTGCCCTATTGATTTATTTTTAATGTATGGACCTCTTTCAAAACTGCATGACAAATTATCTTTACTTTTGGTTCTTGGCTCCGATTACAACCCTGAAGTTTATGCTCTCCAATTCTTATTAAGAATAGAGCTAGGGGGCGCCTGGGTGGCTCAGGCAGTTAAGTGTCTGACTTCGGCTCAGGTGATGATCTTACGGTTCATGGGTTCCAGCCCCGTGTCAGGCTCTGTGCTGACAGCTCGGAGCCTGGAGCCTGCTTTGGATTCTGTGTCTCCCTCTCTCTCTGCCCCTCCCCCACTCGTGTTCTGTCTCTCTTGCACAAGAATAAATAAACATTAAAAAATTTAAAAATATATAGAGAGCCTTAATTCATCCATACATCTGGATGTTCTCATTTTTTTCTAAGGTCAAGCCTGACCATCAGAATCATGTGTTAATACTCTTTTTGTAGCCTCTCATAAAAGCACTCATAAAGCTTCAGTATTCTGTCATTGACAAATATTGAGAGATGGTAGCTATTGAGAGTGGACCTGTGGATCATTATTTATTCAGTGTAGTGATAATGTTAAAGACATAACCTAGTCTATTACCAGAGATCACCTTAAAAAGAAGAGATATTTCCTACTGGTCCTTTTAGCTTCTGGCTCCCAAATGAAGAAACGCTATGATTCTCCTAAGCAATTAATTTATGATCTGAACAGTGTGTTACATGTAAACCATGTCCCTCTTTGCTTTGACTCTCCATTAACTTAGAGACAGGATCTTGGCTTCTAGCAATTGTGTATCCACCAGCTAATACAAATATATACATTTTGATGTATTTATTTTATTCCCAACTGTATTAGTTAGCTATTGCTGCATAACAAATTACCCAAATGTTAGTGTTTAAAAGCAACAAACATTTATTTTCTCACAATTTCTGTGGATACAGCTTTGCTGGGTGCCTCTGCCCCAGGACCTCATAGTTTGTGATCAGATTTTGGCCTGGGCTGTATTCTCATCTGCAAGCTTGTCAAAAGGAAGATCTTCTTCCAAACTCACTCACAGGATTGCTGACAGGATTCAGCGCATCACAGTTGGCTGGATTGTATTCCATAGTTGCTGGATTGTGTTCCATAGTTTCTGACTGTTGGTCAGAGGCCCCCCCCGCCCCTTAGTACCTTGCCAAAGGGCCCTTTTCATAGGATGGCTCACTGCATGGCAGTTTGAGCAAGCAACTGAGAAAGCAATAGAGAGGGAATAGAATGTAAGTCAATGTCTTTTTGTAACCTGATCTTGGAAGTGATGTTCCATCACTGCTGGGGTATTCTTTTTTTTTTTTGTCTTATCAATGGTTACCTTTTTTTTTTTTTTTAATATATGAAATTTATTGTCAAATTGGTTTCCATACAACACCCAGTGCTCATCCCAAAAGGGGCCCTCCTCAATACCCATCACCCACCCTCCCCTCCCTCCCACCCCCCATCAACCCTCAGTTTATTCTCAGTTTTTAACGGTCTCTTATGCTTTGGCTCTCTCCCACTCTAACCTCTTTTTTTTTTTTCCCCTTCCCCTCCCCCATGGGTTTCTGTTAAGTTTCTCAGGATCCACATAAGAGTGAAACCATATGGTATTCTGTTTATTTGATGGAGGTCGCTAGGTCTAGCTTATATTCTAGGGAAGAGAACTGTACAGAAGCATGAATACCAAAAGGTGAGGGATTTGGGACCATTTTAGAAGCTATCTTTTTACTTTCTTATACATAGTTCACCTTTGCCTAAGTCTTCAGTTACTTTTATTCTTTGTGTTACACATACTTCCATTACTTTACTTAAAATGCATACATATCATATGATAACATATGGTGTGTGTTTTATCAATGTATATTGTATGAGATTGTACACCGTTTGTCATTCACTTTAACAACCACAATAATTAGTTTATTAATCTATCTGCTATGGGTATAGATCTGTTTTGAAGACTAGGAATACAATAATTTACCCAAAAAAAGAAGAAAAAAGTCTTGCCTTTAAGAGCAGTTATGGGGATCCAGCTTAGTATACAATATTCTAACCGAAGAACATTTTTTTAAAGATAATTCCTCTTTATATATTTAGGGTAAACCCAATCTTGTCTTGGTATATTCTCTTTCCAAATATATATTGGATTTGATTTTCTAGTTTTTTAAATCTCTATTATTTTTAGGATTTTTACATATATTTTAAAGAGTAAAATTGATGTGTAGTATCCTTTTACATGCCTTATTTGGCTTTTGATATAAGGATTATACTTCTCTTGTGGAGTAAGTTAGATATTCCCTCTTTTCTGACCATTAGAAAGAGTTTGTTAAATTAAAAAAAAAAAGGATAGTCTGCATTTTGAACATTTGGTAAAATTCATCTGTAAAACTCCTGGCTCTGCTATTTTATTTCAGTATTTTTATTTTTATTTTTATTTAGCTGTTTTATTTGAAGATTTACAGACTAACTTCTCTAATACCTACAGGATTACTTGAGCTTTTAACCATCTTGAAATAATGTCTGCATGTATATATATTCTCCCTTACATTTTTTCTGTTTCATCTCAGATTCCAAAATTATAGGAACGTAGTTATTGGTAGTGTTCTCATTATCTTTTTAGTTTCTATTTGTAGTGTGGGCCCCTTTTCATTCATAATATTATGTATTTGTATCTTCTTTTGATGAAAATTGTCAGATTCATCTATTTTGTGGGATTTTTATTTTCATGTATTCCAATTCTGGAATTCTTGGATCCCTCATCTGATTTCCATGTCTCCACAATTCTAGTCTCTGGGCTGTGAATTCCAGGGCCCTGCAAGGCTCCAAATCTCCCTTTCTCCCTGGGTTTTGATTCCCTGATTAGTTTTGAATGAGATACTCCCTGCTATTATAGTATGGTTCCCTACATAGAATATACCAGCCTCTCTTTATATGAGAAGAAGATTTGGATATCACGTGATTTAAAATGGGGGAATCTTGGGGTTCCTGGGTGGCTCAGTTAGCTAAGTGTCCAGCTCTTGGTTTGGGCTCAGGTCATAGTCTCACAGTTTGTGAGGTCGAGTCATTTGTTGGTCTCCAGGCTGACAGTGTGGAGCCTGCTCAGGATTTTCTCTCTCTCTCTCTCTCTCTCTCTCTCTCTCTCTCTCTCTGTCCCTCCCTTTCCCCCACCCTCAATAAATAAATATTTAGAAAAAATAAAGTAGCTGAATCTTTAGTGTATCCTAGTTATGGTTTCTTAAGCCAATTCTGTCTCAGTCAGAAAATCTACTCTCAGAATGGAACAAAGCACGTCTCTGTGTCCTGGGAGGTATTCCCCATCTCTTCTTGATTCCTCTGCACCTTGGGCCCTAACCCTGCCTCTGGTGCTTTAGATTCTGGGTGGTACCATCCCCTGTACCTAGTAGTGGTCAGACGTTCGGTGCGTCTCCCTTGCCTTTATCCACTTAGCCAGTATCCAGGCCTGGCCATCGCTGACATTGTCCACCTTAAAAATAATCCACCTTATTTGCTTTTCTGCCCTTAACTATTTGGGTCTTCAAGAGAAAGGGAAAATGTCTAGCCACTGCAAATGGATGCCTGGAAAGAGTTCTTCTGACCAAAAATAAAAACCTGAAGCTGAAGCTTAGGGATTGATTATACTTTATCCCTTTGTGTCAATTAGCTTTGAAAGATTTAGCAGCTATGATGTCTCCACTTAAAACTCAGTTGAATCTCTATACAAAAAGAAAAAAAAGACCTCTTAAATTAAACTATCTTTTGAACTTTTATTAAATATTTTTTAAAGTTTATTTATTTATTTTGAGAGAGAGAGAGAGAAAGAGGGAGAACAAGTGGGGTAGGGGCAGAGAGAGAGAATCCCAAGCAGGCTCTGCATGGCCAGCACAGAGTCCGATGGGGACTCGAAATCTGGGCTCGAACTCATGAACCGTGAGGTCATGGCCTGAGCCAAAATCAAGAGTTGGATGTTTTACTGAGCCACCCAGGTGCCCCTTTATTAAATATATTTTAAACTGATTTTTCTTTCTGCATTATCTACTTTCTGTGTAATCCATAACAATGTCTCTCACTCACATCAAAGAAATACGTGCCTAGTAGTGGATAAGCTGCTCTGGGTCTCTGTTTGCCCAGTATTCACTTACAATTTTCTAATGCCTGCACTTCATCTTGATATGGCTTGGTACCCACGTGACAACAAAAGTCAGGCTGTTTATTTCCTTGCCCTTGATGTTATTTTGCCCAATGCTGAAAATGAACCTAAAAATAAAAATTCACTAACAGAAGTGACTATGATGGTTTATTCTGTAATTTTTCCATTTTTCTTATTTTATAAATTGGCAGAGAATCTCATCAGTCAAAGCTTAGGAAAGAAAATTCTCCACTTCTTTTAAACTGTTTAATAAGGGCTGTGTAATTTTTAATCTTATAGATGGGGATCAGTGCTATAAGGAATAAGCAGATACTCTCCCTGAAGGAAATTGATATCAAATGAACCTCAAGAGTCATCTTTGGTTTGGTATTAATCATTGCTTAATTATCCCCTTCTTTGGTGCTCTTGGAATTTTTCAGAGACGGGACCACAATGCCAGAAAACATAGAAAGTGTCCTTTGTTCCTTGAATTAAGGGCTCTTCCGCTGTCTGTCTCTCCCGCTCATTTGTTACATCTAACAATCTGGAAGTGAATGTGCTTAATAGGCTTTGTCTGAGAAGAGCTTCATTTCTTTTTTGTGAAGGAAGCTATAGCCTTGGAATTGTCTCCTCATGCACTCCACCTTTTGACAGCACTGAGGCTTTATTTATGAAAGAAGTTTAATTAATGCCCTTGGATAAACTGTTAACCTTTGAAATGGTTTCCTGATGCACGGAGGCCCTTTCTCTTCTGCCAGGAATTGATTTTGGAAATGGCCCTGCCTCCTCGTGACTTATGATTCAGAGAGAGGAAGAGACCATGCAAAGTGCAACAAGGCGGGGATGAGAGCCCCGTGAGGTGTAGTGATGAAGGGTTTGCATCAGTATGTGTAAAATATAGATCATTGAAAATGTGTGGAATCAACTTCAAAGAAAGATGATGGTTTTACAAAGAGACTGTAATATCGTGCCATTGAAACAAACTGTAACACTGAAAATATAAGGCAGTTTTCTGCCTTGTAAAGCAAGGTTCTCAAATTTCGAGTAAAATCATAAGAATTTTTTTTTTTAAGAATGGCATAGATGATGGATAGACAGAAAGGGAAAGGAAAGACACAACTTTCAGCCTAGTAAATTTTATTGTATTTTCCTGGCACGTCGCCCAGAGACATTTGCAAAGAAAAAGATGCCAGAGTTATTCTTTAGAGGGTTAACTCATATTAATGTAGTTATTGTTCACTGTACACACAGATGTTTTTTAATTAAGTGCTATTTTAGGAAAGTAATTTCTCCAAAGCAGAAGCAATATTTGGGGGCAAAGTGTGTGAGAAGTGTTGCAGAAGTTTCCTCATGTTTGTGGTAATCTAGCCGAATAGTAACTCCTGGTAAAATTAAATTACTGTGGCCCCGCGTCCATTTCCCCGGTAGTACAGTCAGTGGAGACTTCACAGTTTTGTCATTCCAATTATGCCCTTCAGAAGAATACCATATTGGTTTGTTTGCACAGAAATTACAGAAAATACAATCTGCCACTGAGGAAAATAAATAAAACTATGTTCTCAGTTATGTTATTGCCACTTCAGTTTTAGACCTTCTCTTATAAAACCTATTTGTTTTCTGTACTAGGGATACAGATTGCTTATTAAATTAACAAGGGCCAAGCAATAAAGATCTGAGTAGAATAACAATTCGGACCCCACTGGACTATAAAATAATTCCATTTTTCTCAGTCAAATTGTGAGTGTTAAGCTGCCTGTCGCCTGATTGCGCAACACCACCACCTCACCTTTCCCCTACAGTCCTGGAATTTTCCAATTAGGAGATAGGCTTGTGCTTGAGGCTATGTTATCTACACTCTTGGTCTTAGCCAGCATAGTACATTCTGTGGAGCGTGCTGAGAACAGGCTAGAAGTGAAAGAACATTCTTTTGACCAGGCCAGTACCTCCCAGCCATGTCACTGCTCACTGATCAGGAGCCACAGCAGAGCCCCCCACTAATCCTGCCCCTCCTCCATGGCAAGGACCACTCTACCTGCTGCTTTCCTGGCACGTGTTCTCGGGGCAGGTGTGTGCAGCTGAGTGCCACCTGAGAGATGTAGGCTGGCCTGGGGTAGGTTGTAGAAGAAGAAAGAAAAGGCAGGATAAGTCATGAGTCATGAGGTCCTCCAAAGTGAGATGAGATAAAGAATGTCCAGGCTCTGGAGTTTTTCTGACTTGGTGACGGGAACCAATTTCCTGGAGGCATCTTCTCGTTTTAAAGTTCCTTCTGCCTTGTATCACCAGTGTTCAGGATCTTGGGATGACAGAGTGTCATACAGTCCAATTTCTGTTTTGCTCATGGGAAAAATTAAGGACCAGTGAGCAAAAGTAATTTTCCCAATGGTGCACAGCTTCTTAAGAAACAGCCCAGTCCCTGCAAGCATCTGATTCTCCAAATTCTTAACCTGAAGTTTTTACTAGTGTGTAAAGGGAAATACAGTTTTGATGTGTAACTAAACTGAAAGAGCCAGAAATGTAATCTTATTCTCTGCTTGGTAAGAGATGGTGATAGAAAACGTTTGCTTCTGTCCAGCTTTTATTAAGCATTGAAAAAGGGTGTCACCATTGCCGTCATCTCTAATAACCCTGCTGCTTCCCTAGAGTTTTTAGGAGAGTGGGAGGGCCGGAGGAATCGAAGTATTTTCTCTTCCCTGAATTCAACAATAAGACCAGGATTAAGTTCTCTATGATCTAAATTCCATTATCATTATTCATTGACCTACCATGGAAAGTATTCATGAAAAGTATTCGAAGAGACAGGAAACATCATGTTCTGCCATCTCTGAACATTGTCTAACACTGGACTTCTGGACCAATTTTCATAATCTGTCTTCCCCATCGTCACTGTGAATTCTCAAGATCCGTGGTTCTTGAACTTCAGAGCACGTCAGATTGCTAATCCCCATTGCCAGAGCTTCTGATTCAGTCGTAGGTCTGGAGTAGAGCCCATGAATGTGCATTTGTTTTTTTTATTATTTAAATTCCAGTTAGTTAACATATAGTATAGTATTGGTTTCAGAAGTAGCATTTAGTGGTTCATCACTTACATATAACACCCAGTGCTCATCCCAACAAGTGCCCTCCTTAATGCCCATCACCCATTTAGCCCATCCCCCCACATACCTCCTCTCCAGCAACCCTCAGTTTGTTCTCTGTATTTAAGAGTCTCTTATGGTTTGCCTCCCTTTCTGCTCTAATTTTATTTTTCCTTCCCTTTCCCTATGTTCAACTGTTGCGTTTCTTAAGTTCCACAGAAGAGTGAAATCATATGATATTTGTCTTTCTCTGTCTGACTTATTTCGATTAGCCTAATACACTCTAGTTCCATCCACATTGTTGCAAATGGCAAGATTGCATTCTTTTGGATTACCAAGTAATATTCCGTTGTATACAAATACCACTTCCTCTTTATCCATTCATCCGTCGATGGACATTTGGGCTCTTCCAATACTTTGGCTATTGTTGACAGGGCTGCTATAAACACTGGGGTGCATGTGCCCCTTCGAATCAGCATTTTTATGTCCTTTGGATAAATACCTATTAGTTCGGTTGCTGGGCCGTAGGATATCTCTATTTTTAATTTTTTGATGAACTTCCTTACTGTTCTCCAGAGTGGCTGCACCAGTTTGCATTCCCACCAACAGTGTAACAACCTCTCTGCATCCTCACCAACATCTCTTGTTTCCCGAGTTGTTAATTTTAGCCCCATGAATGTGTGTGTCTAGCAGCCTCACATACGATGCTGCTGCTGCTGATCAGGGCACAACACTTGAAGAACCACCACAATAAAGAAACGTGAACGTAAATTATAATAAAAATATTGAGAATCAGTTTTCGTACACAGATTATAGGTCACTGAAGCACATGTATCAAATTAATAATACTTTATTATTAAGAAGAGAGAAGGAGATTGAAGTTGATTGTAGCGGAAAAAGATTTTATTTGTATTGGTCAAATGTGGTCAAAAGAGAATAGATTAATATAATTGTGCAATTGAAAATAAATTATGTTTTTAAAATAGAAATAATATTTACTTTATGGTAAACAGATTATTAAATTTTTCCAATTTTGTGAGATCAATATCCTAATTTCTGTTTTTCTAGAAAATCATCCACCCTCACCCCCTCAGGAGGCTGGGTGCTCTTTTGTGGATCATTTGAACAGAATCTCTGGATGTGGGGGACACAAAACACAGTAGAGAATTGGGGTGAACAGAATAAAGTAGGGGAAAGAAGGAAACGCAAATGGAGGATTATGGAATTCTCACCTCTTTTCTCTGGACCTACTTCAGAATGCTTGCACACAAGTTGGTCCTCCTGCACCCTGTTCGCCCTGTGTTGCCTGTCATAGGAGATGGATAAGGACTTCTCAGCAGATTTCTCTCCGAAAGGCCTCTAGATACTGATGTTCGGACATACCTAGTGAAAAGCTAAATTGACCTGTGCTCTAGTGGTGCCAATAACTGACAAGTCCTCTCCTCCTAAACAGAGCTTCTTGGGGTGCCCGGGTGGCTCATTCGGTGAAGCGTCCAACTCTTGGTTTCAGCTCAGGTCATGATCTCACAGTTCATGGATTCAAGCCCCTCACTGACACTGCAGAGCCTGCTTGGGATTCTCTCTCTCTCTCTCTCTCTCTCTTTCTCTTTCTGCCCCTCCCCTGCTCTCTCTTTCTCAAAATAAATTAATTAATTAAAAAAAAAACAGAGCTAATCAACAATTTTTTCAAGCCTTGCTCTTAGAAAATAAGTTTAGGGGAGCCTCGGTGGCTCAGTCGGTTGAGCGTCTGACTTCAGCTCAGTCATGATCTCGCAGTTCACGGGTTCGAGCCCCGCATCGGGCTGTGTGCTGACAGCTCAGAACCTGAGCCTGCTTCAGATTCTGTGTCTCCCTCTCTCTCTGCCCCTCCCCTGCTGGCACTGTTTCTCTCTCAAAAATAAATAAACATTAAAAAATTAAAAAAATAAGTTTATGGACAAAAATCACAAGACATTGAAAGAAAATGCAGAATTTGAGAGATATAAAAGCAAAAGAAATAACAAATATACAGACACAGAGACACATGTACACACACAAAAGGGAAATAAATCCTATAATCCGTATCCTCAAAGAGAGTAGAGAAGACAGTGCTTCCACTAAATTATAAAATCCACTACTTTTAAAGAGGCATAATTAGAGATCAAAAAATAGTGCTTGAAAGTTGATGCATAAAAATTAATAAGTAGAAAAGCTCAGAAGCTGAAGAACAGAATAGTTCTAAGAATATGTAATAACAGTGATAAAAAAATTGAGAAAGAATATAGGATATTAGAGATTTAATCTGAAAAACAGTCATTCCAGAGACAGAAAACAGAATGGAGAAGAAAACTATATATTAAAAAAAAAATTACAAAAGTATGTGCTAATTTTCTGGGACATTATTTAGTTCATCAGTGACTGATAGTACATTCTGTTGACTTAGCCAAAGTTGTGAAATACTTCATATCGTGCTTCTTATAATAGGATGAAAGTAATATCAGCAGTTAAAAAGTCAAGTACCAATCTACTAAGCATATTCTTTAGAGGTGTGGAGGTTTACCACCAGTGGACTGAGCTAAACGAATTGAATGTCACTCTGGACAGTGAAACTAGAAAGTGGGAGAGGTGAAACAGAGAGAACACAGACTTTTCCTGTTACACGCCTTTTAGGTGTCTTTTTTTTTTCCTATTTAAGTTTTTATTATATGTATGTACCACTTAAAAATTAAAATGTATCGGAAAAGAAAATCAGTAAGCACACTTTTGAGAAACACACAAAAGAACATCTGACCGATGTTGAGGCATTCATAGTGGTTAAGAAGAAATTTTGACAGGTTGTGTCTCTCATTTCAATCCCTTTTCTCACGTAATCGATGACTGCATCTTTCCCATGCCTTCTTCCTGCCATAGTAGCAGACTAGGGAATTCTGCAGAGATTAGAAACATAGAGGCTACGGTTTTGGGGAATCAGGCACAAGAGGAGACCTACGCAAACAAGCCACTCTCCTGCTCACGTAGAAGAGGAGAGGTTTATTTTATTCATCGGGCTATAAAATGTACAGACTACATTGGCAATTGTTATTACATCGACAGTCTATTTTATGGGATTATTGTAACCCTAAATCAGCGAAAAAATATTCACATGAGAAGTCTTTAACCAGTAGTGCATCATGCTATTTAACAGAGCATTGCATGGTCATCAGGAGAGGGCACAGATAGTTTTGAAGGTAGACGAACCTGAGTCTCAGTGCTCTTTCAGCCAGTTACTGGGATGGGACCTTGTAAATGCTTCTTAACCTCTTACACCTCATCTATAAAATGAGGGCAGTAACAGTGGCCACCTGCTTATGCCTGTCAAGTGAAATTCAAGTTCGGCAGGTGAAATTCTTAGTTTAGTGCTTAATGCTACATGGGAAATAGTAAACACACTTTAAATCATAGACTTAAACAGCGATGGCCATAGTATTCCTCATTATTACTGAAAGAAGTAGGCTGGTAATAATGTGAAGAAAATTTACAATTATAATGGAAACAGTCCCTAAATCTAATTTTAGTGTTTGTGATGGTTTTGCCTCCCTAAAAACTGTTAGCTCCAAAATGGTAATTAGAATTAAGTACTTTAGCTTTAAGATCTTTAGTTTTTAGTTTAGTTTTAGTTTAAGGCACCTGGGATGGCTCATTAGATTAAGTATCCTACTCTTGATTTTTGCTCAGTTTTGATCAAGCAGTTCATGAATTTGAGCCCCATGTCAGGCTCTGCACTGACAGCCTGGATCCTGCTTGGGATTCTCTGTCTCCCTCTTTGTCCCTTCTCCGTGCTCTCTCTCTCTCAAAAGAAAGAAATAAACATAAAAAAAAAAAAAAAAAGATCTTTAGTGTTAGTGTTCTTCATTGGAGTGACAACACCAGATGAGAGATAAGAAAAAGAATAAAATGGGAAGATATTTTCAAAATTTGGACTCCATCAGTCCAATGAGTCAGGAGTTTATGTGTATTCCCTCATTCTAAATGAACAAACAACTGCAGGAGAAAGCTTCCTTGAGTTGTGCACAGTGGTGAAGACTGGGGTTCTAAGAACCTTTGAGAGCTGGGTGAGCTACACCTGAACTCTTATTTCTCTGGTGCAGCTACCAGAATAATAGAGTCCCAGAAGACAGACATTATGGACAAAACTTTGGGGTCTCAGCAAAAATAAAATTTTGGTCTTCCCTAAGTGTTCCCAGGTTTTATTTCTACAAAGAAGAAGAGATTAGGTATTTTAGGTAGGGAGATGGAAACTCTAGGGTTTTATCCTTCCTGCTGAATCAGCAGATCCTTTGCTTTCTGACCTTTAGGCAGTGGCGCAAGGCTCATCCATTTGCAAAGGTGTACAGCTGAAAAATAGGAAAGGGTGCTGTCCCTTGGGCTCTCTGCATAGGAAGGGAGTTTTTCATTGTGACCGTATCATTTGTTAATAATATGGGCTTGCTTCAATACGAACAAAGAGTTCATTATAAAAAATCAAAAAACTGAAAGACTTGCAAGACATGGTGAACATAAATATAATGCCCTTTTTAACTGACAGGTGAAACGAAGTAAAGAAAGACGAAGTGCAATCCCGTAGGTGACACGGGAAGTGGCAGAAACATACTTTGAAAGTTTTGATCTTGAAATCTCTGTCCGCAGTCACCTTCCACATCCAGAACCCCGTTTTCCTGTCTGGGTGCAACGTTGTGCTAATTTGCCTCTTTCAAGAAGGAATTTCTCTAAAGATGGGGGAATGGGAGTCCTCAGAGGATGCTGTCTTCCAAAACTCATGTCATGTAAGAGAAACTTCTGTGAAAGCCAGAAAGGAAATGAAACATGACTAATTAAGCATGTAACCTAACCAAGGAGATGTATAGCAGTTGTTGATGTCATAATCATCAGAGCCAATTTGTGAAGCGTCAGAATTTACATCACAGAGTTACAAGTGAGGCAACAGAAATACCTCTTGTGAGGTAATTGTGATGTATTAAAGGCAGGTATATTCCCACCAAACTAGAATATAATTTAGATTTCTCTAAATTTCTCTAAATTTCTCTGCACTAAAATTAGAGACAGAACTGCATCTTCACAAAAAATTAGCTACTTTTCTAAATAAAGCTGGAATATTTCTAGGGGTAATTTCTTATATGTGAGATATTTGATCCCATCTGTCAGAATTCTACCTGTAGAATTTGCCCAGGACACCCACTTTTCAACACACTAAGATCTATAGTAATGGTCATTATCTCTACAACTAATTCTACATTTCCTTCCCATGGTCCTTCACCTAAATATTGTATAGAATAAAATGTTGTTTGCAACAACAGGCTAAGAGAAGGCATTCTAAAGTCAAGTAAGAAGAGTATTATTGAACTGTTATGATATACTTTGCCTAAAAACTATTTAGGAGCTACTCAATAATGGGTATGCAGCTTCAGATTTAATAAACTATATTAGGGAACATCTCACAGAAAGCGGATGCAAGAAGGTTGAAATGACAAGGCATCAAATGGCATCATATCTTCCTCCATCATTGGGGAAGCAACAATAATGACTGAGATTCTCAGATGGTCAACCAACTACTGACTTTAGAAATCTCTGTATAAGAATAAAAATGCTTCCCCCCCCCCAAATCTATACATAGAAACTCTTTCAAAACATTTGCCCTTTTGCCCCAGGGACCAAATTATGGTCAGATTCAACAAATACCACAGGAGTTCCTAAAAAATAAAACTCAGGAACAACCTTGAAATGTAACATCTAAAAAGAGCGTGATTGCATCTTGCTGTGGTTTATCCTGGGCTCCTGTTCTTTCTTGTACCCACTCGACATTTCACTTCCTGCTCTGTCTGTGCCCTCAACTCCCTGCACACATCACACTACTCTTTCAGATTCCCTGATTCTATCTTACTTCCCTGGGGCGAGCTGGGAGTGGGGGAGAAATGGCAAATGGATTGCGAGCAGGACAAAAATGGCAATATGTACAAGAATAGCCACATCTAATTTAATGTTATTTATACTGAAATGCTCACCCATACACGCAACTGCAAATTTTATTTTATTTAATTTATTCATTCTATGGACAGAGAATCATTTTGACCGTCAGAGGTCTGCAGGTGATGTTGATTTCCACCGCTGTAGGCTCATCCCATCTAAAAACTTCTTAACTTTATTCATAAAACTAATAATATGTATTTTTGTATTTTATAAAATGTTAATGTTTAGATGAAGCCACATCTGTGGCTATTGTAATGTTCCTAAATCTTCTGGTCCCATAACATAGTTTCTACTTCCCTGAACCCTTAAGCTTTGAGTGTGTGGACTCTGTTCACTATGTATCTTCTATCACGGCCGGTCGACATACTTGCTCTTCCTTAAATATGTACTTGAAGTGTACAATTCTCAGAATTCTAGCTCCAGCTGGCAGGCAAAGGGAATTTTGTATGAATACGTACTTTGAAACTAGGCACTGTACTATCACAGTGTC
This sequence comes from Panthera leo, assembly GCF_018350215.1. Lineage (NCBI taxonomy): Eukaryota > Metazoa > Chordata > Mammalia > Carnivora > Felidae > Panthera > Panthera leo. The sequence continues at coordinate 17,745,973 of NC_056682.1, read as the reverse complement.
TCCAGAGATTTACTTGGGAGTAACACTTAACTATGACGTAAGGTTAGAAAGGTAAGATGAATTGTTGGATGATTTATTATTTTGCTAATTTATCCCCAGTTATGTATTTTTAAGTGTCCAACTAGCATTACTCTTGTGACTTCAAAAACCAGTGAGTGGTAAATAATATATTAGGAGCATTTGATAAATTAAAAAGATTCAAGTAGATGATAATTCTCTGAAAGCTCAATTTAATGGCTCTAGAGCACTTACTGTTGGATTAATCAGACAGCTTTAATCAGTATATTCAATATACGTTGTTTATTAACACATACTTCTTCAGGATTAACAGCACCCTTCACAGTTCATGCGTGCAACAACAGCATTTGCAGTCTTTCTGATCAATTTTATGTGTAACCTTTCCTTATAACCTATTGTCTCGTGTCAGAGTGCCAGTCCTGTCATTAATAGGAGTTAGTCAGGAATTAGAAATTAGAAAGAAATAGGTAACAATCTGCACATATTTTTACCTCGCCTTTTAACACATTTTATTAAAATTACAAATTTACATCCTATGCACTATAAAAGTATAAATGACAATCTACATTTCTCTTTCGTCCCAACACATTGGATGATATGCTCCTCAAAGGCAAGTACTATTTTTTAGCAGACGCAGAAACCAATGCCGTGTCCGCACAGCAAGAAAGCAATAATGGTTTTGTTGAACAAACTTGACGGTAAAATGTTATTTATCCATATCACAAGTAGAAGTGGCCCAGTATATAATAAACACTGTTCATCCAAACCGGTTGTTCAAAACGGCTAAATTACATTGACAAAAACATTGAAGGGCTCTTACTATACATATGAGAACTAAAACTTAAAAAAAAAAAATTCACATGACAGTTTAAGGAACATCAATATGGCATTTAAAGAAGCCTATGGGCCCGAAACTAGGCAACAGGTACCCCTGTTATGAGAAGAAACTGGGCATGATATTTTCAAAAAGGTTTTTTTACATTATTTTTTTAGGTAAGCTCCATGACCCGTGTGGGGCTCGAACTCACAATCCCGAGATCAAGAGTCACATTCTCTACCAACCGAGCCAGCCAGGTATGCCCAAAAAGTTTTTAAGCAAATGTCTATCAGGAGAATTTAAAATTTTATGTGTTTTATAAATTTTTCATTTTAAATATAGATCAATAATTATTTTAATGTTTTAATTAAAAGAGGACTTCATTTTCCTTCTGCTAAATGATCAAAATGTTTCAACTGTAAAATTTGGACTTCATTGGTTTTAAGTTAGGTCCACCACACATAAGTGAAGATGAAAGAATTATAGAGCAAATTTTTCAGAAAGACAGCTGCACACTACATTTAAGATATTTTACACCACAACAGAGCATTCAGCATAAACGTTTTTCTCTTCCCATTGTGAGTCAAAGCGATCTTTTTGTCCAGCCCTTCACCAGTAGGAACTGCTGGGCAAGCTATGTCTCCGTGTGCATTTGGGAGTCGGGGGTGGGAAGAGAGAGGAGTGGTCAAAGCAAATGACGAGCCAGATCCTGGTTAAATCGCATTATACAAATCCTGCTCATTCATCCCTGCCTGGAAACGCATGCAGAAATTGTCAGCACAGTCCAGATTTCTTCTCAATGGTCTTGTGTACTGAGGAGCAGGACAGTGGCCCATTTTTATGCCCCAGAAACAATTTTAAGCATAAACCTGAAGTGTTATAACAAAATATCCAAAGCCAAATTAAGCTGAGTTATATACATAGTTGGGGAAAAAAGCAGTACTTTAAGGTTGAACTTTGCAGGCTAGGAGAGCTGGGTAATTAACTTAGCAACCATGATGCAGGAATACGGCAATATGAATGAACATGATCATAGAACTCATTCAAGGACAGCCTCACATATAATCGTGTCAACAGAGAAGACCAGAATCATGAGATTTCCTTATCTATACTACCTTTGGGTTTCACCAAAACTTTTAAAGAAAAGGTAGAAAATAAATAGAATGTCTGGGCAACTCACTCGTACACCTGTTCATCATTGTGTGCTTATATGTATATGTCTCCTTGACATTAAACATACACTCCCTAAGTGTGAAACTCTGTGAAGCAGGGGTGCCTGGGTGGCTCAGTTGGTTAAGTGTCTGATTTCAGCTCAGGTCATGATCTCGCGGTTCGTGAGTTTGAGCCCTGCGTCTGGGAGCCTGCTTCAGATTCTGTGCTCCCTCCCTCTCTGCCCCTCCCCCATGCACACTTGGTCTCTCTCTCAAAAATAAATAAAACATTTTAAAAAAATTAAAAACAAAACTCTGTGGAGCAGAAGATTTTTTTTTTTTTAGTATTTTTTTTTTCACTCGCGTGTATGTAGCACTGAAAACAGTGCCTGGCACATAGAAGGTGTTTAATAAATATTCAATGGATGAATGGATAAATGAATGAGTGAATTATATAAGCAGTTTTATTTTTGCTTCCCTCCATCCCTTTAAACCCATTCAGTATTTGCAGCCCATCTCCTGCCCTTGAGTGACAATGAAGACCTTTAGAAACCTTTTGGCCACTCTGAGATAATAGAAAGGGCTATGATAACTTTACCAAATTTGCTCAAGCAATGTAAATTTCCTTTCCCAGATATTGCAAAGTTCTAACTTGATTTAAACTTAAATCTCAGTTCTGCCTTCAGCTGAAGCCTGTAGCAAGCAGTGGGGAAGAAGAAGCTTCCTTTCTGCTTCCACCAGCTAATGTTTGGGGAGCTTAGATATAAAATTGATGGAAATACCTGTACTTCCTACATGACCACCACTGTCATAGGCAGGTGTCATGCTATCTAGACCTTGCAGGTGTTTTAAAGCTGACTTTCCTGTGTAGGTGCTTATCTGAGTTCTTTGAAGTTCCCTCTGCAGGCCCCATCAACTGCCACTCCTGTGACATGGCAGTGTCTCTCCTTGAGCCTATGGCTTTCAGTCCCACTTCAGCTTCTGTCCCCGATGGGACGGCTAGTTACCACCTGGATCCTCTTACCCGGGAGGGAAAACCCCGTGGGCAGGACTCATTTTTAAATGTCCTCAGTGTGATGCCCTCTGATGCTGGAATCACACCCTATTGACGTGTGTTGGTGAGGAATGCATTTTCTTCCCAACCGTAGCATTCTTCTCTTCCACGCAAGCCAGTGCAGCTATCTCGAGCCTGACTGGGGCACCAGTGCCCTGTGGTCCTTTAACTGCAAACTTGCCAAGTCGTCCGTAGCCTTAGGTGAAAGGGCTATACCCCTTAAGGGCACTGTGGCTCTTAATACCATTTCTACAGAGAAACTGTTCTCACAAAATCGTTTCCCAATCTCAGTCAACCCTTACTTTTGATCTTCTTGAAGGGCTCCTGGAAAGAGACCCCAAATCATGTAACCAGTCCCCAAATAAAAAGTTCAAACTTGAATTAATAATTTTCATCATGGTGGTCTAGGGCAAATTTTATTTTGGTTCTTGTTATCTATTGTGCCTGGGTCTCTAGATGGAAACATCTAATTTAACAGCCTGCTACGTATACACGTAAATATACAGTCAGGAATGGCAAATAGGTTTTGATTCCCATGCCATTCTTGGTCCAGTCAAAGAGCCCTGCCAAAGAGCCCCGACCTGAGGAGATCCAGGCTCAGGGGCACGGACGTCTTTGTGCCATGCCTGCCGAGGGAGAAGTTAGGGGCGCTCTTGTGCCTGACAGGATCTAGGAGAATGGATGCCAGGTTTGTCTTGTTCATGCTGTATTTCCTGTCTTAGCCACATGCCTGGAATCAAGTAAGTGCTCAATTAATAGGTACTGACTATATGGGCAGGAGTATGTATACATAAATGAGTGGCCATATACATATAGAGTTATATTAAACACACATATAATGTTTATACATTAATTTTATATACATGAGTTAACTAATAATCCAAACATTGTTTAGTATTCTATAAGTTCAATTCTCTTCAAGTAACTCCTTTTTATTTTTATAGGAGTAATTTATAAAATCCTGAGGCAATATAATTGCATGAGGCATTATTCAGGATATAAACTTGAATCTAATGCAAATGAGAATTGACAATTTCAATATCCTTTTTTTTTTTTTTTTTTTTGAGAAAGAGCACATTTGGTGAGCAAGGGAGGGGCAGAGGAAGAGGGAGAGAGGAAATCTTAAGCAGGCTCCACACCCAGCTTGGAGCCCAACACAGGGTTCAATTTTACTACCCTGGGGTCATGACCTGAGCTGAAATCCAAACCAACTGAGCCAACCAGGCACCCTTCTATATCCCTTTCAAAGAAGTGCCTGAACAAGGCCAATTGCTGCCTGTATTGCCATGCAAAATATGATTTTAAATACAGTTAACCTGAGCTTTCAGAATATTTCAGTATGTTTATGCAACATCATCTATAAAGAAAAAAAAGGCAGATACAGAGAGATACATAAATTCGTGACCCAGAGTACATATTAATTGATAATGCTTGGCAAATATTTACTTTCTATTTGCTGGTATTACATTAATTATGGGCTTAATGTTCACGTTGATGATGATACAGATCAGAAGATACCATCAAGAACACAATACCCATATAAACGTAAATGTAGTTACATTCTAATAGATGAGGTAATATGAAAGATGGATTTAAAAACATTAAGTTGGTATTTCTGCACAGGCAACATTAGTCTTTCAGTTTCTTACACAGAACAACATGGATAGACTTTAGGAAATATCCACATGGAAGACATTTTTGTTTGAAGGTTAAGGTTTATAGATATTTATCTGGAGACTTTCTCCACAGAATGCCATAAATATGGGAATTCGTTTTATTATTTTTATTTTTTTAATGCTTATTTTTGAGAGAGCGCAAGCAGAAGAGGGGCGGGGGGGCAGGGGGGGAAGGATCCAAAGTGGGCTCTGTGCTGATAGCAGCGAGCCTGATGTAAGGTTCAAAGTCACAAACCGCAAGATCACGACCTGAGCCCAGTAAGTCGGGTGTTCAACCAACCTGAGCGACCCAGGTGTCCCTAAACATGGGAATTTAGAAAACATTTGGATATTTGGCTACTTTAAAAAATGTTTTCCTGTTTTTTTTTTCTTTTTAAAAAATTTTTAAAAAATATTTATTTTTGAGAGAGAGAAAGAGGGAGAGAGAGAGAGACAGTATGAGCAGGGAAGGGTCAGAGAGAGAGAAAGACAAAGAAACTAAAGCAGGCTCCAGGATCCCAGCTGTCAGCACAGAGCCTGATGCAGGACGCGGAGCTCGAAGCCACAAACCATGAGATCATGACCTGAGCTGAAGTTGGACCCTCAACTGACTGAGCTACCCGGGTGCCCTAAAAATTTTTTTTTCATTTGAGTATTGCCCTTCATGAGAACACAAAGACTTGTTACAGAGTATTTCAGATATCTAGATGTTGTCATGTGGCTTGACAATGGAGTTAATTAGAGAACAGTAGACGGTACTCAAAAAGGGGAGAAGCCTGCAATAGGGATCATACAAATCCACTGGTTATAGATGGTGATAAAAAAATAATCAAATAAGTACTTCATCAGTGGTTTTCAAATTTGAGATAGATGATATTTAAAAATGAATAGTTTGGAAAATAGGATATCTGGATGTAGGCATTAGCAACTGTTGGGCCACAGGCAAAAAGTTATGTGAACTCTCTGAGTTTTGGTCTCGTATATGGAAAAAAGAGCATGTTGAACTTAGTAATTACCAAGGAAATTTCAGCAAGCACAATTTTATAAGGAAACAGAGCCCCTAGGCAGGAAAAACAATGGAATACAATGGAAAATATACATGCTTTGTTACACTGGATTGTGAATTGCTGTATGGGGGCAGGGGGAGGAAATATACTACCCCTGAGGACAAAATGTATGAGAGATGTAAGTCTGTGCAACATTCCTAAGGCAAATAAGTTGAGGGAATGTGAATGACATAGGACAAATCCCCCCTGTTAATGTTCAAGTGGCACTTCCTCTAATTGTTTTCAGAAGCGTCATTTATATATATGAAAAATATCCTGCTTTAATAATGACAGCAATGTCTTAACTCTGAAGTTGGCAGAAATATCGTCTCCGTAATGTTAATTTTTCAATGTGGCAAGCCTCACCACGATTGCATTCTTAATAACTGATCTAGAGGTATAAAGAAATGAGTATGAGGTTTAATTCCATTTTTAAAAAGGCTAATATTTTAACTTAGTTTAGTAAGTGAAACACTAAAAGGAAATATTTTTAAATATCATTCTCATAAATAGGAAAATAAACTAGATCTTTCATCTGAATATATCCTAGAATCATTCTAAGCAGATCTAGACATGCAAATCTTGACATGGATGTAACTATTTACTTAATATCCTTTGGGAACCAGACCGCACAATTCACAAATATCAACTCAGCACCTACTCTGAGCATCCGCCTTGTGCCAGGCTTTGGGAGCTGAGATAGAAACAGACATAAGCATCTTCAAAAATTTTATAATCTATTGGTTCCTGACCGCTGAAATCTTCCCTAATACTGTTGATCCTGTATCTGAAAAATTTAGCCTCACTAAGCACCTGAACAAATCCTAACTGTCAATGAACCCCAGGACTACCAACAAAGAAAAATGGAATTTATTTTTCTGACCCAACCCAGTATCCGTAATCCAGTCACCAGCTTAGACTAAGGCCTGGTCACAGTCTGAATTTATCTTGAAGACCCTTTGCATTCCGGAGAGAGCCTACTATTTCTGCCACCGGGGCTGGGGTTCTGCCCTGAAATTTAGCCCTTTTGGTTAGGCCTCAAATGCATTAAGACTTTACCAACAAACTTCTAACCTCAGGGACTAGGCATACTCCCTCCACCCTTAAATTTCTGGCTGTGACCTTCCTTAAAGCTAGAACTCCCTGAAACTAAGGTGATCACATCTTTGTAACTGCATCTTTACCCCTGTCTGGTGACTTCCTGTGTCCATGTCCTATTCAACTGATTAGATCCCTGGGACAGCAACCCTACCTGGATTGTCACCAAGGTCACCACTGTTCCCTGGGCACTGTTATATAAAACACCAGCCTTCCCCGTGTACAGACCACCAGCTCTCCACAGGAGAATTCCTTTAGCCTGATCCTGTGTATATCTTTAATTCCCCCCCTCTCTGTTGAGGCCCCAGCATGTCTCCCAAACTGAACAGAAACAGTACTTATATACATGAACCAACCAGAAAGTAAAGCAAGCATTATATAACAAATCAATTAAATGCAACCAACGGTTAATTCATATTATGGCCTGTATTTGTCACAGGATAACAGCAAAAGGAAAATATCTATTCAACCATAAAAAAAAAAGAAGGAAATTTTTTGTCATTTTTAACAACATGGATGGACCTTGAGGGCATTATGCTAAGTGACATAAGATAAAGACAAATACTTCATGATCTCACTCACATCTAGAATCTGGAAAAAAAAAAAGCAGATTTGTGGTTACCAGAGGCAAGGAGTGGGGGAGATGGGGGAAGGTGGTCAAAGGGTAGAAACATCTAGTTATAAGCAAGGCCTGGGAATGGAATGTATAACATGGTGACTATAGTTAACACAACTATACAGCATATTTGAAAGTTTCTGGGAGAGGAAGTCCTCAAAGTTCTTATCACAAGGAAAAAAAGCCTTTTTTTTTTTTTTGTATTTATATGAGATATTGGATGTTAACTAAACCTACTGTGGGAATCATTTCACAACATGTGTAAGTCAAGTCATTATGCTATACACCTTAACCTTATAGAGTGCTGTATATCAATTACATCTCAGTGAAACTGAAAAAAAGAAAGTAAAATGAGGAAAAGGTATAAATTTCAGACAAAATGAATAAAAATTTCTCCAATGTAGACAACTTGTTATCTCAAGAGAATTGACAGAAATACTATTAAAAATAATATCAGATACAAAGAAAGGAATGCATTACATATCAAGAATTAATGGCGTAACTCTCTTCACGATATATATACACTAGTCCCTGTTCAAGAGTTCTGGGGGGATAGCGCTCAAGGGTTCCTCTTCTCTAGCATGTACAAAATAATATTGCTTCTGACAAGGAACTTCTTTGGATTACTGCTTAAATAATTTGGATTCTGAGACATTTTCACATTACAATTCCTCCTCTCAGAATGCAAAATAGGCTTTCATTAGGCTTCGTGATGAACAGGATAAAACTTTTCTAAAAACCTAAAAGTAACATTATTCAAAACTCCCAGTTGAAGATGTTTGTGGCACGCACTTCTGTATGGCTCATTTAAGGCCTCTGCTGCCACTCGGTTGAGATGAACGAGCACCGAGAACAGGAGTGAACTCCCAGATTTGCTGCTATAATTCACCTGAAGACAGATGCCCAGAAGGCTGGATGAGCAGAGCACAACCTGTCAGGTTCTGCTTTGAAGGTTGAATCTTCACAGTGAAAAGAAACAAACATCAGAGGAATAAAATGCAAGACTAGTTTGCTCCAAATTGCAGGATCCAAAGATTACCATATTCCTTTAAGTTTAAAGTGTAACCTCTCTCCTTCCATTGCCAGCTCCTCTTCTAAGCACTCTTGTAGATAATTTTTCTAAAGGCTCTTGAGCATTCACAATTTTCACCCCAAAGTGTCTTTGTCTAAGTGACCGTGCCTTATATTTTTATGAACGTGAAAAGAAAATTTCATGACTTTATTCCTGAGTATCTTCCAAAATACTTACAGCTCCCTAAACTCAAAATGAAGTCTTATCCTGCCTCAAGCTGATCTAGCATCTTTCCTGAGACACCATTCCTAGAAGAGTCGCGCTCAGAAAAGCTCGGAGGAGGTGTGCTCAATATCAGTCTTCCGATTTTTTTTTTTCAACGTTTTTTTTTTTTTTTTTTTTTTTTAAATTTTTGGGACAGAGACAGAGCATGAACGGGGGAGGGGCAGACAGAGAGGGAGACACAGAATCGGAAACAGGCTCCAAGCCATCAGCCCAGAGCCTGACGCGGGGCTCGAACTCACTGAGCGCGAGATCGTGACCTGGCTGAAGTCGGACGCTTAACCGATTGCGCCACCCAGGCGCCCCTCAGTCTTCCGATTTTAATCTCAGTTCTCCTCATGATGGATTGGATGTTATTTCCTATAAGATATACAGATTTTATATGCATTAAAAAATATATTTAAAGACCCAATTTGCTACATATACTCGATCTTATTGCTCTAAAAGTCTTCAAAATCAATGACCAGATAAATCAGGATAACCATTTACAATCATTATGACAGGCCAAATCACAACGATCAGGGTTCTGGAAGTAATCCGATCAGCAAAGTTTCAATTTGTCTAATTCACTAATAATAATCCAACCATGGTTTGAGCTCCTTTGGACATTTTTGTTCCAAACTAAACTTGCAAAAGTAGACAGAAGAAAAAGAAAACATGAAACATCCAAACTGAGTTCACATAGGATTATTTGAGGCACTATAGAGTGGTAAAGGTAGGAGACCACTTGGCAAAGCCTGATTTTGACTCCTTGGTCTGTTACCTACTGTGTGACCTCGGGCAAGTTACTTAACCATTCTTGTGCCTCAGAATAATCTTCTTGCCTATGAGCTGGAAGAAACCAATGAGCTGGACATGATCTGGGCCACATCTTACCTCGTCCAGTGGAGGGGGGGGGGGTGGGGGATGAGAATGGAGCTACTCTTCACAATCAATCACTGGACACTTGTCACCAATATGTTTCATCTGTGGGGCCGCAGACTTATAAAATGAGATGGTTTAACATCCTGTTTTATTAGACTAGCTATTATAATTATCTTGCATGCAATTATCCTTGCATTCCTGTAACATTTTATCACACATTACTTTTTCTAGCTATTATGTTCAGAAAAGATTTAAGAATCATAAAGCAATACCCAGAGTACCTGGGTGGCTCAGTCCATTGAGCATCTGGCTCTTGATTTCGGCTCAAGTCATGATCCCAGGGTCATGGGATCAAGCTCCGCGTCAGGCTTCACACTGAGCGTGGAGCCTGCTTGAGGTTCTCTCTCTCTCCCTCTGCCCCTCCGCTCCCCTCTTGCTGTCTCTCTCTCAAAAAAAAGAGGGGGTGGGGAATATCCATATGCTACTTTCACCGATTGTAAACATTCTGCTGTGTTTGCTTTCAGCCTCTCTCATACATATGTATAAGCGTGTGTGTATAAACATACATTTTACTGAATCATTTGGGACTGGGTTGCAGATATCATGACCCCAAATATGTCAGCATGTCTCTCCTAAGAACCAGGATATTCTCTCAAATAACCACAATACAATTATCTCCCTCAGGAAATTTGATATTAATTCAGTATAATTTTTCCAACAAATGTTCATTATAGCAATATTTATTTTCTGTTTGAGCATCAAATCTGGGATCGTGCATTACATTTAGTTATATTATGGGACTTGTTATAATATCACCGCCCTAAATTTATCATTAGTCTGCCAGTATTAGGCTAAATTATACACTCCTGATAACACATGCTACATGTATTAATCCTACACTTTTGGTATAGACACTGTTCTCAGAACATAAAAGGGACTTGGTATCTATCTGATGAAAAATTACTTGGAAGTTATTTGTCAGTTTTTTCCATATTAAGTGCCGTAACAAGCGAGAAATTTAACATAATGATATTTCATATTAAAAGCACTGGAAGGGACTCAGAAAATATTTTGTCCTAACCCTCTCTCCTTAGATAAGATCCCAAAGAGTAACGTGCCAATATCACAGTCAGAGAGAGCCAGAGCAGGACCAGAACCACGTTCCCAACTCCCAGTACATCCTGCACTCAACCATGCTGCGTTGGCTTTCTCAGCCACCCTCAGAATCCATTATAAATATGTAACATGCAGCTTCCTTGCTCCCCGTCTATTCATCTGAGCGACTTCACTGATGAAAGGAATAAGCATAATTTAGTATCTTGTGTTACCGTTCTCTTGTCTGAGCCATTCACATTTAGAAAAACAAGGCCCTGAAACAACCTTTCACAACTGAGATAGACGTGGACATGCCAAGCACTGTGCATCAAACAGCAAGCTCTTCTCCATCATCACATGGGGCATTGTGCAGTGTTCAACTGGAGTGCCAGAACATGAATATCACAATCAATTTAACAATTAGCATTTTCCAAAACAATAGACACATTATGGGTTGGAACCGTAGTGTTCGCTTTAAACAGAGAGCCATTGAACCTCCACTTAATGGTTGCTTTGGTCCCTTTTATGTGGGCTTAATGAACAAGGATGAACATTAGGGGAAATTTTATTTGGAAAATTCATTTTAAAAACATATTTCATTCAAGCACTATAATTTTCTGTCTTTTCCAAAACGACTGATAAAGAAAATAATATGGATTTTGTGGATTAAGTCCCTTACTGATTTTCAGTGGCATACATACAAATTCCCTGACGTTACAATATAATGCACAGTACAGTGTTATAATAATATTATATAAATTAATACATATTATTATTTTACCAGCTTAAAAAATGGCTTATATTAAGAGGAACCCAATTCACATTGTATTTTATTTCACAATTTTACCCTAATAAAATTAATCATTTCATGTATCAATTGTTAAATTGCAGTTTTTCCTGTGGTAGGAAAAGGGAAGCAGAGTTTCTCTGAGGTTTAAAAATCAAAGAGATAAATTCCATTTTATTCCTAGAGGCATTAAGCAGATAGTCTGTAGAGTACTGCTCACTTGACCAAGGCTTATTTTTTTCCTGATAAAACATACAGCTATCAATGCCACATGTCACCTAGTCTATAAAACAGTCAAATAAGGGGAAAGAATGCTTTGGGGGAGGGGAGGGAGAATGATTATTGAACAAGAAAGAGGCTAATTCAATTCTGAACCTCAGAGTGGCAAACTTGGTGTAGTTTAAGCAGAGTTTGGGGGGGATTTTGGTGTTGTGGTTGCTGTTGCTTTATCCGTGTGTTTCCTCTTCTACCAGACTGAAGACAATTTGAGAGCAGAAACTATCCTTTCTGCTTCTACCCTCCACAGTATTTCACCCAGTGCCTTGAACTGCTTAATAACTGCTAGAGGGAGGAAGGAAGGTGGGATGAAGAGAAGGAGGGGAATCAAGAAGCCTTTCAGCAAAAAGATAAGATCTTGTCTCTTCCTGTTGTGTAACTTCTGCTCAGACTATTTGCTTGAGCACTTTCCTTGCCTGCACAATCCCTCTTCCTCTTTCTGGCACACAGCGAATCTCCACTCTCACAAAATGCAGCCAGGATGATTCCTCTTCCAGAGCTTTTTACCACTTACCCCTTCTTGCCTAACCCCTAAGTACAATGTTCCTGATTGACACCTGAGAACCTGAGGGTATTAGATCTCTAAAGAGATTTGAGGTGCTTTAGTCCAGCTCCCTTATTTAAGAGGTGAAGAAATAGAAACATAAAGAGTTGAAGTGATTTGTCCTCCTCCCTCAAACAGCCAGGTCATAACACAGGCAGCTCTGGAAAACAGACTGTTTTAGACTCCTGATATATTTTTTTTCAATGAAATGATTTGAAATGATTTCAAACATTCAGAATAGTTTTGCTGCCTCTGTGTCCCGTTACCTTCAGTTATTTTAGAATGTACTTCCTACAAGTAATATTTTCTCCTGCAAAGTCCCAATATAATAATCAAAATAAAGAACCTAGAGGATGTCTGGGTGGCTCGGTCAGTTAAGCGTCCAGCTTCAGCTCAGGTCATGATCTCACAGCTCATGCGTTCGAGGCCAGAGGCGGGCTCTGTGCAAGAACTCGGAGCCTGGAGCCTGCTTTAGATTCTGTGTCTTCCTCTCTCTCTGCCCCTTCCTTGCTCACACTCTGTTTCTTTCCCTCTCTCTCTCTCTCTTTCTCTCAAAAATAAACATTAAATTTTTTTTTAATAAATAAACAAAATAAAGAACTTAATATTAATTTATTACCACCATTTAATCCACATACAAGCTTCCCCAACTGGGCAAGAGTATGTGTTTTAGCAAAAGGTTCCAATTGAGGACCCAATCTGGTGACCATGTTTCTTGAATCTGCTGCAATCTCAAACGGTTCCTTGGGGTTTCCTTGGCTTTCATGACGTTGGTAACTTCGAAAATTACGTGCCAGTTGTTCAGATAAATATCTTCCACTCTGGCTGTCTGATGTTTCCTCATGATTATGTTTGGGTTATCTGTTTTTGGCAGAGATATCGCGAATGTGATGCTATGGTCTCATTGCACCCTATCAAGCGCTATGTAATTTTGCTTTGTCCTGTGTGTTAATGTTCACCTTGATCACTTGGTTAAGTTTTGTGTGGCAGATTTCTTTACCGAAGAAATTACTCTTCATCCCTTTGTGAAGGTAATTTAAGAGCCTATTCTACTCTTCATCAAATTTTCTACCACTTCATTGCATCCATTGATGTTTCTTGCCTGAATTATTATTATGATGGTTGCCACATGGTTTTCCTCTTACTTTTTATACCTTAAGCAGTTGGTAGTCTACTGTAAGGAACATGTTTACTATTATTATTTGTTTTGATGCTAAACCTGTCTCTTGTTTGGCCATCTGGATTTCTATGTCTTTTTGAAATGTCCTCTTCTTTCTTTTGAGTACTTCCTTATCTTCCATCATACTGAGATACCTCACATTTATTATGTAATTATCCTGATCCGTCCTAGAATCTGCCATTTCTCCAAGGCATCCCAGTTCTTGTACTGGAGCATGGATTTTAGGTTTCAGCATCTGGGTGACACAAGAGTATCATTGCTCTTAAGCTCTCTCTTTGGATACAGGTAGTAAATATATGTGTGTGTGTGTGTGCATGCACATATGATATAGATATACACACACACGTACATCCTGATCAATATTTATTTATATAGGTATATATCTATCTATACTTACATACTGAAAACCATGAGTTCAAACCAATACCATAATTCCAAATTAACCCCATGGGTTTGTTCCCTTTTTTTTTTTTTTATCTTTCTCAGTTTCTTACGATGAGAAACTTGTCTCCCTTTATCTTCATTATACTCTCTTATTCACTCAGTCACCGCAGGGTAACCAGTGCCCCCAGCAAACCACCGCACCACTAATCCCATGTGGATGCTCCCTTACCACCCCCTCCACAGTCGCCTCGCCCCTGCACAGGTGCCGTCTGCATGCAGGGCTCCAATCCGCACACAGATGCTGCTGCCATCACCTTTGTCTCCCACCAGGGTGCCCTCCTCACCTTGTTCTCAGCCCTCATATCCCGTGGTGGCTCGCACCACCGGTGCCCGCACACAGGGAGCCTCCTCCTCCCTCTTGGGCTCTGTATTCCTTGGCAGGATATGCACATGCCCTTTGCACCCTCCACAGCCCCAACGCCACAGGCCAGGCCATAATCATCCCACAGGTGGACTCTTCACCCAGTCGGTCTTCTCCACCCATTTCTGGGGCTTCCGTAAGCATTCCACCTGTCCTTCCCTGTGCAGGAAAACTGCTTATCCCAACCCCTCTCAGTGGGGCTTCAACTCCCCACCCCAGTCAGTGCAGACACCATCCTCGACCTGCTCAAGCAACACCTGTCCTGTGTCACTGCCTTTGCCACTTACAGCTGCCCGCTTTGCTCAGCCCCACCTAAGAGCTTTCAGACTGAGAGGGAGGAAGGGAGAACAGACTCTGAACTTAAAGAATCAATGTCCTACCTAGCTATTATTTGTATCTCTAAATATCTGTATTGAATACACATTAGCAGTGTGTCTCTATTAAAAATCTAAGAAAGATAAGTATCCTATCTATTCACCAGATCACATATATTCTTTGAAAAAGATACCAACGCACAGGACAGAATACTGCATCTTCTGGGGTTCTCAACAAACATTCATTGGCTGAGACAAAAACATTTCTGTTATCAAATGCATAGCAGTGCAATTGAAATTGAACTTCATATCATCTTTTGTGATAGCCATCAATTATTATTGTGAATTATAGTTGATGAATTAGATACAGATAACGAAGTGAATTAATAAACTTAATCCAAGTGTATTTTGGCAGTCGTTCGCTCCACCTTTTTGTATTCTAGCCATAAGCACCAAAGAAAATTCTCTTCTTTTAGTAGATATTTTTAATGAAAACTCTATAGTGAAGAATGTTGGTTTATTTTGAACTAAATCATCTCAGTAGACCACGGTGACACAATTGTGGCTGAAATCTATGCCATCAAATTAACAATAAAAATGTCTATTTTTTTTAAATGATTTGATTTGAAATGGCCATAACCTTCTGTCATAAGACGAGCCACTTAAAATGAATTTCTTCTTATGTCTCAGCATTTGCAACACCGAAGGAAAATCTATTCTTATAATAAACCCATACTGAAGGAATAAACATTTAAAATAGTTGATACCAAATATTAGAAGCCTAAGTCAATATAAACCAGGCCATTTTATTTAATATATAATTGAATATCTTCTAAAAACTTTGGTTACGATTTGTTTGAAAAGTGAAGTTCTGTCACGGTTTCTGTTGGTGCATGACTATCTAAATATTACGAGAGCCTCATGCACGATGCCGCATATGCACATAGAAAATAATGGAGACACGTGACCTGTTTTAGCATTCGGCTTTGAGGTGATTGGAAGCTTTACAAACCAGAAAATAGGGGGAGAACTGGGAATTGCTGGAAGGGAAATGGACAGTTTCCATCTACCTACACTCATAAACTAAAATTAATTTGATAGAAGTTAGATCAAGAAACTGAACATTGGAGAGGATTTACATGGTAATTTAATGTTGTGATTTGTACTGCATTGAATTTAACATTTCTCTCAACACGCAGGATACTTGGATATTCTTTGTCTAAATGTCTCGAATGGACACTGCTTTCATTGTGTGGGTGTGAACTAAGAAAGTATGGACAACTTAACCACCTTCTGACTCTCCAGACTTTTCATAAGTTTGAAGTTTTGAGAGGCTGGGTGAAATCTTGCTCAGCTAGTGAGGGTTCTGAAGTTTAATTTTAGCTCCCTTCACTGCAGGTGGTCATGGATTTTATAGGCTTTCTCCCAGAAAGAAGGCTTTTATCAATTCACCAGTGCCCACGCTTCTCACAGTGTTTTTCCGGCATAATCCCCCCCCCCCCGCCCCCCAAATGATTTAGCGATCCAACAGGCAGCTCCAGGCTTGGGTGCAAAGTACCCTTTTCCTCCAAGTGGGTTCCTGCATCTGGCCAGACTCCGCTGGGGAGTCTCTACCATCAACTAGCCTGTAACAACGCACATTGTGATTCTAATCAGATTAGTCTGCTTTAATCACTATCTTTATTTCTGTGGCTTATTTTATACTAATTAAAGCTTGTAAATTTTCCACTGCAAATTCAATTAACAAAGCCACTTGTCTTTGTCAGGCATCATCTTTCTTGTTTCATCCACATATTTAAACAGAGTCTGAAGCCCGCAGGTGATTCAATTAAACCTCCATTCTACAAGGCAGCAACTACACCTATCTCTGACGAAGGACAAGCCTTCACTTCCTCAGAAGCTTCTTTATACAATGACAGCCAGGACAACCAACATTAAGAAACTAGTCCTGGGGTGCCTGGGTGGCTCAGTTAGTTAAGCATCCAACTCTTGGTTTCGGCTGAGGTCATATCTCACAGTCTGTGGGTTTGAGCCCTGTATCAGAGCTTGCTTGGGATTCTCTTTCTCCCTCTTTCTCTGCCCCTCCCCAACTCATGCTGTCTCTCTCTCAGAATGAATAAATAAACCTTAAAAAACAAACAAACAAACAAAAACAGCAACTAGTCTTACTAGGCACCTGAAGTGATCTGGACTGGCAATGACTTAAATTTGTAGGGTCCAGTTCCACATCTGCAATCCCACCATAAAATACTAAAATAATCATTTTAATCAACAAACTTGCCTGAGGAGGAGAAAATCAACTTTACTTATATTGCCTGGATGGAATTGATTTAATTGGTTAGGTTAGCCAGAAAAGTCTTTCCAAATTCTCATATTGATCCAGCTTTTATCTATAATGTTCTGAAATAAAGACAACTCAGATTTACCCCAGTTTTCAAAGAGATTATATTTGCAAAGCTATTTGCTAAATTATTGTCTTCAATATAATGTCACAGGTGGTGAGTTTTCCTGGTTGA
Organism: Panthera leo; assembly: GCF_018350215.1. Classification (NCBI taxonomy): domain Eukaryota; kingdom Metazoa; phylum Chordata; class Mammalia; order Carnivora; family Felidae; genus Panthera; species Panthera leo. Next base: position 17,728,843 of record NC_056682.1, on the reverse strand, counting down.
CCCAAAGAATATATTTAGGGGCGTCTAGGTAGCTCAGTTGTTAAGCATCCAACTTCGGCTCAGGTCCTGATCTCACGGTTTGTGGGTTTGAGCCCCATGTTGGGCTCTGTGCGATCAGCTCAGAGCCTGGAGACTGTTTTGGATTCTCTGTCTTTCTCTTTCTCTGTCCCTCCCCCACTCATTCTCTCTCTCTCTCTCTCCCTCTCTCTCTCTCTCTCTCTCAAAAATAAATAAACATTAAAAATTTTTTTCAAGAATATATTTAATCCATAGCTACTGTTCTAACATACTGAAACTATTCACCAAATACTTACAGCTTGAAGCAGGTAATCTTAACTCACCAATCTGAGCCCAGACCGTGCAGCTTCCTGCCTCTCATCTACTTCCAAGCCCACGCATTTGCTAAAATATTCCAAATGTTTTCATAACAGTGATGGCAGCAGAGAGTCTAACATAGATAGTGAGAAAAAAGATAAAAATGAATTAATTTTGACTATTATGAACTAGGAATTAAAGCTTCATCTCCTACCAAAATGCTGATAGCTGCTTGTGATGTTTTTTCCAGAAAAAAATACAGGAAAACACTTGTGTGATTTGATTATTTATACAGGAGTGGTGAATCCTAATGTCAGGATGCCCTGGTGCTTAGACTTAGGTAAAGAGCACTACCCTTTCAATGAAGCTCTAAGGTACAACCTTCAGGTTTGGTCTTTATGATCCTGAAGATCTCTAAGATTATTCTGTTCTAAAAGTAAATCATGTTAAGATAGGAAGGGTTGGAATTGAAGGTCCCTAAATGTTCTAATTGAGGAAATATTTTGGACTCTTTTAGTTTCCCCAATCTAAAAGTTTTGTGATCCTAAGGAAAATTATAAGGAACCATTTTCTTTCCCTATGTCCTTAGTCTTTGGTGTTAGCTACTGGATGAGACGTGGGCTCTATGGATTGGAAATCTGTGGAAGAATAAGTCCCAGTGACCCCAAACTGTTACTTTGAAATAACTGGTTTGCTAAATTTTGATTGGTTCATACTCAGAAATTTGGTTCTCTTCATATTTGAAGCAGGTAATTTCACCATGTTGCCAAAACCTGTGGTAGATTGACCCCAGCAGTACCTTCGATTAGTTCATACATCCTTGTATTCACTTTTGGCAAAACTCTTCCAAATTATTGTTAGTCTTGGCTTTGTTACTGGTTTTGGCCAATGGGACAGAGGATACGCTAGCAGAGAATTGAAAAGTTTTCCTTCTAGAGTTGTTGGTACTCTGCCACCATGGAAACAAGCTCAGGCTACCCTGGTGGATGGTGAGAAACACATGACCCAGTTACCCACCACTGCCCCAGCTGCCATCCAGTCAACCTCCGGAAGGAGAACTACCAAAGGGGCTGGCAGCTGACCACAGACACATGAAAAAGAGCCAGAGAAAAACAAATTGCTCAGCTGAGCACATCCCAAATTGCTGACTCCTGGGGTTGTGGGCTAAATAAATGTGTGTTCTATTAAGCCACTAGTTCTGAGGTGGTATGTTATGTTGCAAAAACTGATTTACATAAGAGCCAGTAAGAAGATCCTAACACATGAGAGAAGTGTAAAGGAAAAGATGATCTCTTCTTTCATAATCTTCTAGGATTAGAAATTAAACCATTGCCTACAGTGGAAGAAGTAGTACAGGGATAATGACTTACAAAAGAACAAAGGGGAACTTCAGAACTTATTATAAACTTCAGAACTTATTATAAAGCTACAATAATCAAGGCAGTATGATCAGCATAAAAATTGACATATAGGTCAATGGAACAGTATAGAAAGTTCAGAAATAAACCTAATATTTATGGTCATTGATTTTTGACAGAGCCAAAGAAATTCAATGGGGAAAGGACATTTTTTTCAACAAATGGCAATGGAATTATTGGATATTCATATGCAAAGAAAGCAATAATAATAATCTTAAATCTTTACAGGACACCATACACAGAAATCAACGAAAAACAGATCATAAACCTAAATGTAAGAGATAAATCTGTAAAAATTCTAGTGGAAATGTGAGCTAAAATATTTTTGAAATTGTGTTAGGCAATGATTTCTTAGATGTAACATTAAAATCATGATCTATAAAAGAAGAATTGATAAATTGGACTGCATCAAAATGTTAAAACTTTTGTTTTTCAGTAGATACCATTAAAGTTAAAAGACAAGCCCTAGCCTGATAGAAAATATTTTCAAATCATGTATCTTACAAAGGATTTGTATCCATAATCTATGAAGAACATTGTACACTAAAACTGTAGTAGGTGACTGATGTCAGCCTTTTGTGACCTTTCCATGCCCCGTGCCTTCTGTGACTCCTTGATACCTGAAGGAGATACCAATAACAGGAAGGACTGGCTTATAGGAGAGGGGAGATGATGGTGGAGTAGAAGGACCTGAGGCTTGTCTCATCCCATGAATACAACTAGATAATTATTAAATCATCCTAAATACCCCAGAAATAGACCTGAAGTCTGGCAGAACAACCTCCTTGACTAATGGGAGAGAAGAGGCCACATCAAGGATGATAGGAAGTGCAGAGATGTAGTTTGGGGGAGAAATGGATCGTGGGTACTGTGGAGAGGAGGGAGCCATGGACAGAGAAGAGTGAGAGAGAGAGGAGCATGCAGGGGAATGCACAAGGAGAAAGTTTCCCCAAAGCCATTGGCTTGGAAATGAGAGGGGCTAAATTTCGTGAGTTCTTGCAACTAGTGGGGCTTAAAGTCTAGAGTTTTAAAAGTCAGCAGTTTGACTGAGATAGAGCACGGAGGGCACTGTGCTGCTCCTGGAAAGTAGGCAGGCAAAAAACCCCAGAAGCAGACAGCATGGAAACAATGATCTGAAAAACGCCTGGGGTACACAGCTGGGAAATTATTTGATTTCTTGGAGCATGTCTCTGAGAGGCAGTGTTCATGGAGACACCTCTTAAGGGAAAAAAGGAGCTGACTGGAGCCATTTCCCTCTCCTACCCCTCAGCATAAAGATAGAGCCACCTGCAGGAAGCAGGCCAGCACCTACACTGGCTGCCTAACTTGCTTATACCAAGCCCCAACCCCATGTGCTGTGGTGAAACTACCCCTCTCTGCCAAGTTTGCCTTTATCCCAATGGGGCGGGCCCTTCCCCCAGAAAACCAGCACAAACCCCTGCCCACACCACATCTCCCAACCAGAGAGTTCTGCAGGGCCTTAGTTCTCCTGAAAGTAGTATCAGATATCACTTCACAAGCAGACCAGAGTACACCTAGTTAAAGCTCACCACACTCAGGCCAAGGACCAAACACTGCCCACAACAGGCGAGGAGAGCCTCTGCAGACGACCAGCCTGAAGGACAGAGAAGCCACAACACAACAGCAGAGTGCAGGCAGCACACACCAGAGACACTCCCTGAAGTGCCAGGCTGTGGACACTACATGAGCTCTTCTTCATAAAGACATTATGTTGAACAGCAGAAAACATAACTGTCTTTTCTAATACACAGATGAAGGCAGAGACCTAGACAAAATGCCAAGATGGAGGAATTTATCCCAAATGAGAGGATAAGATTAGGCCATGGCCAGAGATCTAAGCAAAATAGATATGGTAACATGCCTGATGGAGAATTTAAAGCAACAATTATAAGGATACTCACTGGGCTTGAGAAAGGATAGAAATCAGGGATACCCTTACCACAGAGATAAAAGAGTTTAAAAAATGAGATTGGAAACAGTCTTGATACAATGAAGAGCAGGCTGGAAGAAGCAGAGGAACAAATTAGTGACCTAGCAGACAAAATAATGGAGAATAATGAAGTTGAACAAAGGAGAGAAAGAATTATGGAACATGAGAATAGACTTAGGGAAGTCAGTGACTCTATCAAATGTAATGACAATCCCAGAAGAAGAAGAGAGAATAAAAGGGGGCAGAAAATTACTTAAGGATGTAATAGCTGAACACTTCTCTAATGTGGGGAAGGAAACAGATATCCAGATCGAGGAGGCACAGAGAACTCCCATCAAAATCAACAAAAGCAGGTCAACACCAAGACATATTATAAGTAAATTTGCAAAACATAGTGAAAAAGAAAAAAATCTTAAAAGCACCAAGGCAAAAGCCATCCTTGACTTACAAGGGAAGACCCATAAGGCTTACTGGAGATTTCTCAACAGAAACATGGCAAGCCAGAAGGGGATGGCTTGATATATTTACAGTGCTGAATAGGAAAAATCTGAATCTGCTGAATAGAAAAAAACCAAGCATACTCTGTCCAGCAAAGCCATCATTCAGAATAGAAGGAGAGATAAAGAGTTTCCTAGATAAACAAAAACTAAAGGAGTTCATGACCACTAAACCAGCCCCGCGAGAAATATTAAAGGGAACTCACTGAGTGCAAAGGAGAGACTAAAACTAACAAAGACAAGAAAGGATTACAGAAAATGTTCAGAAACAACAAGTAATAAAATGACAGTAAATATAAATCAGTAATTACTAAATTACTAAATGCTCTAATCAAAAGTGGACTAAATGCTCTAATCAAAAGACATAGGGTGTCAGAATGGACAAAAAAGAAGACATATCTATATGCTGCCTACAAGAGGCTCATTTTGGACTGAAAGACACCTGCAGACTGAAAGTGAGGGGATGGGGAAACGTCTGTCACACTAATGAATGCAAAAGAAAGCAATACTTACATTGGACAAACTAGACTTTAAAACAAAGGTTGTAACAAGAGATAAAGGAGGGCATTACACCATAATAAAAGGGACAATCCAACAAGAAGATCTAACAACTGTAAATATTTTTTCACCCAACATGGCAGCCCCCAAATATATAAAACAATAATAAACATAAAGTAACAAATTGATACTGATACAATAATAGTAGAGGGCTTTAACACTCCACTTGCATCAATGCACAGATCATCTAAACAGAAAACAAAGAAGGAAACAATGGCTTTTAATGACACACTGGACCTGATATATTCAAAACATTCTAACTAAAACAACAGAATACACATTTTTCCCAAGTACTCATGGGACATTCTCCAGAATAGATCATATATTAGGTCACAAATCAGGCCTCAAAAAGAAAAGGAAGGAAAACTTCCAAATTCATTCTATGAGGCCAGCATTACCCTGATACCAAAAACTTGAAATCATACCATTCAAATTTTTCTGATCACAATGCTATAAATGAGAAGTCACCCACAAGAAAAAATTTGGAAAGACCACAAATACATGGAGGTTAAACAACATGCTAGTAAACAATGAATAGATCAACAGGAAATCAAAGAAGAAAATTTTAAAAAATACAATGGCCCAAACCTTCGGGATGCAGAAAAAAAGTGGTCCTAAGAGGAAAGTATATAGCAACACAGAACTACCTAAAGAAGAAAGAAAAATCTCAAATAAACGCCCTAACCTTATACCTAAAGAAGCAAGAAAAGAACAATAAACGAAGCCTAAAGCCAGCAGAAGGAAGGAAATAATAAATATTAGAGCAGAAATAAATCATATTGGAACTAAAACAAAAAAACAAACAAAAAATAGAACAGATCAATGAAACCAGGAGATGGTTCTTTGAAAAAAATAATAAATTTGATAAACCTCTAGCCATACTTGTCGAAAAAGAGACAATACCCAAATAAATAAAATTACAAATGAAAGAGGAAAAATAACAACCAACACTCACAGAAATACAAACAATTATAAGTGAATACTTTGAAAAACTAGATACCAACAAATTGGATAACTTGGAAGAAATGTATAAATTCCTAGAACATATGAATTATGAAAGTTAAACAGGAAGAAATAGAAAACCTGAACAGACCATAAACCAGCAGATAAATTGAATGAGTAATCAAAAAACCTCCAAACAAAATTCCAGGGCCAGATGGCTTAAGAGGCGAATTCTACCAAACATTTAAAGAAGAGTTAATACCTATTTTTCTCAAACTATTCCAAAAAGAAAAGGAAGAAAAACTTCCAAATTCATTCTATGAGGCCAGCATTACCCTGATACCAAAACCAGGTAAAGACTACTAAAAAAGAGAACTACAGGCTATATCCCTGATGAACACAGATGCAAAAATTGTCAATAAAATTGTAGCAAACTGGATCCAACAATACATTAAAAAATCATTCACCATGATCAAGTGGGATTTCTTTCTGAGTTGCAAGAGTGGTTCAATATTCACAAATCAATCAACATAATACACTACATTAATACAAGAAAGGATAAGAACCATATGACCATTTCAATAGATGCAGAAAAAGCATTTGACAAAGTACAACATCGATTTGTGATTAAAAAAAAAACAACCCCTCATCCAAGTAAGTTTAGAGGGAACATACCTCAACATATAAAGCCCGTGTATGAAAAACCCATGGCTAATATCATCCTCAGTGGGGAAAAACTGAGAGCTTTCCTCTACAGTGGGGAACGAGACAAGGATGTTCCCTCTCACCATTATTATTCAACACAGTACTGGAAGTCCTAGCAACAGCAACCAGATAACACAAAGAAATAAAAAGCATCCAGATCTGTATGGAAGAAGTAAAACTTTCACTATTTGCCGATGACATGATACTCTATATAGAAAACTTGAAATATTCCACCAAAAACCTACTAGCACTGATAAAGGAATTCAATAAAGTTTCAGGATACAAAATCCACATACAGAAATCTGTTGCATTTCTATACACCAATAATGAAGCAGCAGAAAGAGAAATTAAGGAATCAAACTCATTTTTAGTTGCACCAAAAACAAATCAGATACCAAGGAATAAACCTAACCAAAGAGGTGAAAGACCTGTACTCTGACAACTATAAAACACTGATGAAAGAAATTTAAGAGGACACAAAGAAATGGAAAGACATTCCATGCTCGTGGATTGGAAGAACAAATATTGTTCAAATATCTATATTTCCCAAAGAGATCTACACATTTAATGCAGTACCTATCAAAATACCAACAGCATTTTTCACAGAGCTAGAACAAACAATCCTAAAATTTGTATGGAACCCAAAAGACCCCAAATAGCCAAAGCCATCTTGAAAAAGAAAAGAAAGCTAGAGGCATCACAATTCCCAACTTCAAGTTATATTACATAGCTGTAGTTATCAAAACAGTATGGTATGGGGGGGAAAAGGCAGCTAGATCAATAGAACAGAATAGAAAACCCAGAAATGAACCTATAGCAATAACTCTTTGACAAAGAAGGAAAGAATATCCAATGGGAAAAAGTCTCCTCAAAAAATGATGTCGGGAAAATTGGACAGTTACATGCAAAAGAATGAAACTGGGCCACTTTTTTACACCAGACGCAAAAATAAATTCAAAATGGATTAAATACCTAAATGTGAGACATGAAAACATAAAAATCCTATAGGAGAACACAGGCAGCAACCTGTTTGACATCAGCCTTACTGACTTCTTTCTAGGTATGTCTCCAGAGGCAAGGGAAACCAAAACGAAATAAATTATTAGGACATAATCAAGATAAAAAGCTTCTGCACAGGGAAGGAAACATCAACAAAATTAAAAGGCAGCCTACAGAATTGGAGAAGATATTTGCAAATGGCATATTCAATAAAGGATTACTATCCAAAATATGTAAAGAGCTTATAAAACTCAACACCCAAAAACAAATAATCCAATTAAAAAATGTGCAGAAGTCATGAATAGACATTTTTCCAAAGAATACAGCCAAATGGCTAACAGATACATGAAAAGATGCTCAATGTCACTCATCATCTGAGAAATACAAGTCAAAACCACAATAAGATACCACCCCAACCTGTTAGAATGGCTAAAATCAACAACACAAGAAACAACAGATGTTGGTGAGGATGTGGAGAAAGGGGAACCCTATTGCACTGTTCATGGGAATGCAAACTGGTGCAGCCATTCTGGAAAACAGTGTGGAGGTTCCTCAAAAAGTTAAAAATAGAACTTCCTTGTGATACAGCCATTGCATTACCAGGTATTTACCTAAAGAATACAAAAATGCAAATTCAAAGGGATAGATGTACATGTTTATAGTAGCATTATCTGCAATAGCCAAATGATGGAAACAGCCATACTTTCCATCACCTGATGAATAGGTAAAGAAGAAGTGGTGGCAATGAGATATACCACCTCATATCTGACAGAATGGCTAACACTAACGACTCAGGCAGCAACAGATGTTGGCAAGGATGCAGAGAAATATCTGTTTTGCACAGCTGGTGGGAATGCAAACTGGTTCAGCCACTCTGGAAAGCAGTATGAAGGTTCCTCAAAAAATTAAAAATAGAACTACCCTACAACCCCGCAATTGCACTACTAGGTATTTATCCAAGGGATACAGGTGTGCTGTTTCGAAGGGGCACATGCACCCCAATGTTTATAGCAGCACTATCGACAATAGCCAAAGTATGGGAAGAGCCCAAATGTCCATCGATGGATGAATGGATAAAGAAGAAGTGGTATATATATACAATGGAGTATTACTTGGGAGTCAAAAAGAATGAAATCTTGCCATTTGCAACCACGTGGATGGAACTAGAATGTATTATGCTAAGTGAAATTAGTCAGAGAAAGACAAAAATCATATGACTTCACTCATATGAGGACTTTAAGATCCAATACAGGTAAACATAAGGGAAGGGAACCAAAAATAATATAAAAACAGGGAGGGGGACAAAACATAAGAGACCCTTAAATATGGAGAACAAACAGAGGGTTGCTAGAGGGGTTGTGGGAGGGGGGATGGGCTAAATGGGTAAGGGGCATTAAGGAATCTACTCCTGAAATCATTGTTGCACTATATGCTAACTAACTTGGATGTAAATTAAAAAATAAATAAATTATTAAGAAAAAGGAAACTTCAACAACAACAACAAAAGAAGAATGCCTATCAATGCATTATATAATGCAATATAATTCAGCCATAAAGAATGAAATATTGTCATTTATAATGACACAGAGCTGGAGATTATATTGCTAAACAAAATAAGTCAGTCAGAGAAAGACAGATACCATATCATTTCACTCATATGTGGAATTTAAAAAACAAAACAAGGAAAGGGGAAACAAAAGAGAGAGGCAAACCAAGAGACTCTTAACTGTAGAGAACAAAGGTTGACAGAAGGGAGGGAGGTGGGTGGGGGGCATGGGTGAACTAGGTGATAGGGATTAAGTAGTGCACCTGTGATGAATGCAGGGTGATGTATGGAAGTGTTAAATTAGTGTATTATACACCTGAAGCTAATATAATACTGTGTGTTAACTAACTGGAATTAAAAATAAAAACTTAAAAACATAACAGGAAGAACTGGAAAATCAGTTAAGCAGAGGCATGCAAATGATATTTTTGAATAATCAATTATGATAGAAACATAATTTATTAAGCTCACCTAGGGGTCTTACACATGTCTCTGTGGAAATCAGTAAACCTTAATTTTATCAACCAAACCGTATGCCTTGTGACACACAAATATTTGGAGAAGTGTTTGCAGGCGTGTAAACCCCATTCCCCTGTTCACATATAATCCCCTATAACTCCAGAGCTATTCTTCAGAGCAATGCGAAGGACTGTTTCCTGGGCTGTGTTCTTACTAAGGCAATGAATAAAGCATTTACTAACCTACCCTGAGTGCCTTCCTTTCAGTTGACAACATCTACAACTCATAATAAAAAAACCAAACAACCCTGTGGTGGCTGGGTGGCTCAGTCTGTCAAGCGTCCAACTCGGTCTTGGCTCAGGTCATGATCTCACGGTTCCATGGGTTCAAGCCCCACATCAAGCTCTGAGTCAGCAGCACAGAGCCTGCTTGGGATTCCCTTTCTCCCTCTCTCTCTGCCCCTCCCCGCTCATACTGCTTCTGTCCCTCTCAAATAAAAAATAAAACTTTAAAACAAACAACCCAATTTAAAAATGGGTAAAGGATATGAATAGACATTTGCCCAAAGAAAATATAAAAAATATCCAGTAAGCATTTGGAAAGATGCTTAACATCATAAATCTTTAGGTAAATGCAAAGCAAAATCATAGTAAGACATAACTTCACGCACTCTAGAATGGCTCTAATCAAAATTCAGATAATAACAAGTGTTGACAAGGAACAATTGGAATCCTCATACATTGCGGAAGGGAATGTAAAATGATGCGATCACTTTGGAAAGCAATGTTTCTTTTAAAAAGTTAAATATACACTTAGCATCTGGAATAAAAATTCCACTCTTGGCTATCTACCCAAGAACAGTGTAAACTTAAATCTGCACAAAGCTTGCAACTGAATGTTCGCAGCAGCGTATTCATGGTAATCCAAAATCAGAAGCCCAAATGTCTACCAACTAGTGAACTGATAACAAAAGCAATGCTGTATATCTATACATTGGCATACTGTTCATACTGTTCAGCAATAAAAAGGCATCAGCTACTGACACATATACAACACAGGTGAACATCAAAATCATCTAAGTGAAAGAGGCATTCAAAAAAAGACCCCCTGTTGTATTATTTGATTTGTGTAAAATTTTTACACATGATCTTAGCCGAAAGGCCAAGAAACAATTTTTGGATAAAATTTTTAGAACAAGCATATCTGTAGAGCTGAAAGCAGTCAGTGCTTGGCCTGGGGCTGGGGATCGGAGAGGCGATTGACTACAAATGGACATGAGGAACTTATTGAAGTGCAGGAAAACATTTTAAAACTGGGGTGTAGTGATGATTACACAGTTTTATAAATTCACTAAAAAACATTGATCTCCACACATACAACGGGTGTATTTTCAGATAAGGAAATAATACCTAAATAAAGCTTGATGGTTAAAAACAAACTTTGGCTTCTCTCTTGAAAGAGAAAGAAAAAGGGGTGCCTGGGTGGCTCAGTTGGTTAAGCGTCTGACTGTTGATCTCTGCCAGGTCATGATCTCACCCTTCTTGAGATCAAACCCTGAGGACAGAGCCTGCTTGGGATTCTGTCTCCCTGTCTCTCTGCCTCTCTCTCTCTCTCTCTCTCTCTCTCTCTCAAAATAAAGTTTAAAAGAGAGAGAGAGAGAGAAGGAATTGGTGAACACTTGAATACATTTGACTTAGAATTTGACTATAAATAATAGTTTTAAAAAACTGACCCACTCTTAGGCCTCCGTGTGTGTATATGTGTTAATGAGCAACGTACTGACATAATAACACTATTTTTTTCCCTTGGTGTTTCTGAGGAAAGTGGAAACTTTCATTATATAATGATTCCAGGTGCAAGGGTTTGGGGGGGGGGGTGCAGTTGGCCTTCTGGGGAATTTGTGGCTGTCCACAGAGTGTCTGGGCGGTCAACAGGAGGGCACATGACGCACATATAACAAGGGCCTGGGCTGACACTGGTGGTTCCGTATCTGTGAAAGCACTTTCCCCAGCCCTCTCCCACTCCCCATTCTGTCAGTGCCCATCAGCACCCCTTGGCATGGTCAGTGCCTCCCCCCACCTCTGTCCAGATGCCCAGCTTCAGGTTCCTGTGAGGAATATGAAGGTGGTCTTCATGAAGCATATGGTTCCGTTTTGTTGATTTGGTCCAGTTGTTTGAAAACATCTTGTCTTAAAAAGCATGCTATTTATCATATTTCACTATCTTTCAGTAGAAGTTTGAAGAGGGGGAAACAAATCAGACATTTTCTTGATTTAATCTTAGTTTCTCAAATTTGAGAAATTGTTTTATTACTTTACAGGGGAAAAGAAGATTGCACCCCCTTTTTTGTTTTACTACATCTGTAAGAGCATGCATTGTTGTGATAAATTGAATCTGGCAAGGATTAAAGGAAAATTCTCCCCCTAAGTGATCATGCAGCTTAAAGCAACATCAGTAGGTCAACTAAACCATCCCTCTGCCAAAGACAGACGGTGCTTAAACCACACCCAGACAAATGAAAGTTTATTCTATTTTTAAAGATTTCCAGGGGAGAGGATCATTGGAATTTTTGCCCCTTAAGGCATTTAGTCTGTCTGAGAAATTCATTTTACATAGGAACATGATAGAAACAAAGAGAACACAATTGTCTGGCTGCCAAATCCTAGGATTTTTATTATTATTATTATCATCATTCTGAAATACAAAGGACAGAGTGGAAGATAAAATTCATGCACTGTGTCTGGTATGTTTCCGATTAATGAAACAGACTCTTATATTTTATTAAGGTTAAGTAACCGAGCCCAGCCAAGAAGCGGAGTTTTGCATTTTAATTTGGGGAATTTTGACAATAATAAGGCTGCTGAACATAAAGAAGTTAAAGCCAAGAACTGTTTTCTCTAGAATTCTATGCTTTTCTTCAGCTGTTACACTAAAGGAATTGTAGTTTAGCCAGTGAGAACCTCATAAATTTAAAGTATTTATGGGGGCATTTTCAATTATTATTCTGAGATATAGAACATCCTCTTGCATAAATGGAAAAGTCAGTTCACAAGTGGTTTAAAATGAGAAAGACTGAATAACAAAAAAGTTATCTGAATATATACACACACACACACACACACACACACATATATATATATATATATATATATATATATAGCTTCTGGGCATATTTTAATTTAGAAGAAATCAATGCTTTTCTAAAATAATTTTAATTACTCAAATTGCCCATTGTCATTATGAGCTAAGCCTCATTCTTTTTCTAATTAAATGTGATCATTTGCTCAAATTGTTCTCTTCTCATTGGGTAATAGGCACAAACTGACCTTGTGAGAAGATCTAACTTCCCAACAATGAGTATTTCCCCTCACTCCAGTTTGTGATTAAAAAAAATAGGCGGGGTTGTTGGGGGCGGGGTGGGGTGTGTGGAGAACGAGCCAGTTTCGTAAATGCCCCCCGGCAGTGAGAGAAAATGCTTACTCCACACTCTCTGATGTAAGGGCCAGAGCTGAGAAGGAGGGAGTGGAGGAGACTGTCTGTCTGAAGGAGGAGCTAGCTGGCCGCCCAGCCTAGCCCAGATCCCAGGCCTCTGAGCTGCTGCAGAAAGCAACTCTGCAGGATTCGCTCCCTCTGTTCTCCTGGCCACCAGCCCCTCCCTTCCTCTCCCTTACCTTCACCCATGTAGACAGGAGCTAATATATAAACAAATGTATGAAAATTCCAAAGTTGAGTTTTGTCCAAGGTAAATCTTTAACCCTTCTCTCTCCCATATTTGCCATCTCACTCAAAAGATATTATAGCGTACATGTTAGTCATTTGACTTCCTTGGGAGTCATAACCATTGGGCTCTTTAAAGACCAGGAGCATGTTGGGAAACTGAGGCAGAAGGGAAAGAAGGGGCCAGGAAGCGAGGAGACCTGGGGACATAGTCCGGAGGGGGAAAGGTGACCCCAGTGAGGATGACTGTGTGACTGTGACCACAACCAACTCATGCCCAGGAGCAAAAAGAAAGCAAGGCTCCCATTTGCTCACTTGGAACCCCAGGGGCTGTGACGTGGGCCCAGTGTGGGGGGCAGAAGTTGCCACGGGAAGACAGGCGTGTGGACTTTGGTTTCTGGTCTTGGCGCTCATGCTTTTTGCATGCGCACAGAAACTCTATGCCCAGGTCAGTCTTCAGATACCACAAAAGAAACTATAGAGTTCTAAGAAAAGTCAAGGTATAAACTGGCTTAGAAATCTTTGAATGCCTTAAAAGTCACACAACATTTAGAGCAGAGGAAAGCCAGAGATAAATATTGGTTTTCTTTTTTTAAGTTTGTTTATTTGATTTGATTTGATTTTGATTTTGATTTTGATTTTTTGACAGAGAGGGAGAGAGAGAGAGGGAGTGAGGCAGAGACAGAGGGAGACAGAGAATCCCAAGCAGGCTCCATGCTGTCAGTTCAGAGCCCGATGGGGGGCTCGAACTCACAAACCACGATATCATGACTTGAGCCAAAATCAAGAGTCGGTTGCTTAACAAGCTGAGCCGCTCAGACACCCCATGTATTAGTTTTCATGAGTTCCATCATAAAGCATATTTTTTTCTAGATCAGAGAAAACCCATTGAACAGAGATTAAAATATTCTTTTTGCAGTTTGGTTAATTCACTGATGATTTAAATAAAACATGGTTAATTCTAGGTTAAAGAAGATGTGCAATGGGCTAGAAGTAAGCAAACACCACTGCTGTTTGTGATATCCCGGCAGGGGCACAATTCTTATTCTGATTCTAATTCTAATTCTAATACCCGGCAGGGTAATTCTAATGGTAATAGAAAAGCAAAGCAGGAGAAAGACTCAGGTAAGGTAGGTCTTTGGAAATTATTTTCAACAAAAGACCTAAACAGAACTTGGCGTTTTCCTTCAAAGTACACAGTTGTAAAAAAGAATGGAAGCACAATTAAGCCCCCAAATGCTCTACATTCTTTTCCTGTTGTAGTATTATCAGCCTTTCTGATTTATACATATTTATTATCAAAGAAAATTGACCTTGATTTCACATCACAATTTAGCAACCCACCCACCCCCACCCCCAAAAAACTGCTATCTCTTTGAAAGAAGTTATTCCATGCTAAGGCTCGGTTGCATGTATCAACAGTTTAATTTTTGTCTGGAGTTTTTAAGTGGCAGTTAGGAAACAAGAGAGGACTCACTCTTTGAAAAGCAGAGCAGTGTCTGGCCATGTGCGTCTTCGGCTCCCTGGGAAAGTGATTTCAGATGGTCGGTTGTGGATGGCTCAGACTTTCTCAGCTCCCTCCCACACAGGCAAAGCATGCCTTTCCTGGGGCAGTAGGTTGAGAGAGGAGAGCTGTGATGTGCAAGGGTAGAGTCAGTAGTCACCTGTCCTCTCCAGGCTTCCAGTGCATTCCATCTAATCCCTAGCAGCCTAGAAGCAGGAGTTTAGAGTCACCCTTTTTTCCATCAGCGAAGAGGACAAATTTGGGAATTTTAAAATGGAAGAAAAAGTGGTATTATGGATATTTAGACCTGAGATAAACACCTGGCATGGAGGGGAAAGGAGGAAGGGGAGACGGGAAAATGGTTTTTTTGTTTTTGTTTTTGTTTTTTTTACTAGTTTAGAACTTTGCACGAGGTTTTGACTTAATAACTTAATAACTTTAGAACTTCTAATAGCGTTCTAAATAAATTGTTAGTGTCAGAAGGAATTAAGTAAGTGTTATTTACCTAAGAAAAGCCTTGTTTTCACTCTGTATTATTTTCTTATTTGATTTCTATGAAACAAGTTTCTCAACAAAGTGAAGATTTGCCAAGAGAACGAGCAACAAATACATGACAGTGCTGTCACATGGGGTGCCCTCTGTGTACGGTCACAGCTGGCCTGGTCCTTCTCTCCCACAGCAGTTACGCTCTGTTTCCCACAAGGACCCCAAAGTCTTCCCGCTGCCCCACCGAGGTTGGAATGGCCTTGGCTATAGTGCAAAGGTAGAAAGGAGACCATCTCATATACAGAAACAAAAATTGAACGAGACAAACCTGAACTGCAAAGCAGTCAGGCAGGCCCAGCAGAAGGGCCCAGGGTGCCGCCTTGCCACAGGATGTACTGCAGCCGGCAGCCTCCAGCTGAAGCCAACCTCAGTAGCCTCTTAATTCCAGACACACGTTGCTGTAGTGCAGCCACACCCACAGCAAACACTCTCCCATGGGAGTTGGGCGACACCCCCACCTCCAAGAAAAGAACTGTTGGCAAATAAGTTGATTTAAATCCTGTGAGGACAATAGTAAATATTAATGTTTCCATTTGCTGGGATTCTGAAACATGTCGGCCATCGGGAAGGGAGACGCTGTCCTCGATCACAATTCTGTAAGATAAGTAACCCATTCCTTAGGAAACTACATGCCAAAAAATTAAATGACTGGACTGTATCCACATAATCACCAAGTTGCAGAGGTTGTATTTGAACCTAATATTTCTGACTCTCCCAAGTTTTCACAACATCACTATGGATCTTTTAAATAATAATGCTACAAGATACCATTTATTGAGCACCTATTGTGAACCTGGTACTCTACTACACACTTTCTGTACATCGTCATATTTAATCCCCAACAGAATCTTTACTATTAGATAATGTTACTTTCTATGTTTGACCTCGTAAAGGTAAAATGTTTGATGACCTAGGTAGGTAAGGTTTGGGGACGGTTATTATCAGTGTTATAGTAACCATGATGGATCTTTGTCTCCTCATTTTGTTCAGGGAATAGATTGCATTTAATGTTGTCTATGTCTTGACAATTGTATAAGGCTTTCTTGAAATACTAGCTAACACTGTGCTCTTTGTGCATCTTTGACCCACAGGGAATAATGACTGCATTAAACTGGTGATATTGATTGAGAAAATAAGTTTTGGAATCATCCCAATCTGGTTTAGAATCTAGGCTCTGTCACATAAGCTACATGGCCTTGTAGATACTCTTTAATATTTCTAAGCTCCCATTTCCCCATTTGTAAATTATAGATAATAATACCTAACTCATAAGTATTCTCGTTGTGCAAATCAAATCAAGCAATGTCCATAAAACACTTAGCACTGTGTCTGGCATCTACTAAGTGCAAAATAATTGGTAGTTGTAGTTATTTTACAACAACGAGTAATCACATTTTATTGACTGCATCAATTAGAATTCAATATAGCTGCCTTTAACAGAAAAAAAAAAATGTCATTGCCTAAAGAAGAGAGATGTGAACTTCTCTCTCATGTACAAGCAGCACAGAACAGGCCACCAGGACATATATGGTGACTCTGTGGTATCATTAGGGAGACCCAGGATGTTGCCCTTGTTCTGTCATCTAGGCAATGGCTTCCATTCTCAACGTCAGTTCATGTCCAAGGTGATTCTCTGGCTTAAGCCAGCGCATCTGAGTCTTGGACCTAAAGGAGGAAAAAGCTTCAGTTAGCTTCCCAAAGTCCCATGCCAACTCATTTGCTTCTATTTTTTTTTTTTTTTTTTTTTTTTTTTTTTTTTTTAGTTCCATGACCTTAGTTCCATGATGTGATCTGTTACATGACCACACCATGCTACAAGAAAACTGAGAAATGTTCTCTTTTATTCCAGGACAAATTATGCCCTGTTAAAAGTATCAAGATTTGTTTCTAAGGAGGAAGGGAAAAAATGGATGTTGGAGGAAGCAGGTGACAGTCTCTGCGACACTGGTAAGAATGATAGTACCCTGATCAGAGCATGTCAG
This sequence comes from Panthera leo, assembly GCF_018350215.1. Taxonomy (NCBI): domain Eukaryota; kingdom Metazoa; phylum Chordata; class Mammalia; order Carnivora; family Felidae; genus Panthera; species Panthera leo. The sequence goes on along the minus strand of NC_056682.1, from coordinate 17,711,704 downwards.
GGCTGATGGAATATTCGTGAGCCCTTAGTTCCATCATTTCATTTTAAAGATAAGTAAACTCTCATCCAGGGAGATAATGGGATATATGAGGGATTGCGTGGTGAATCCGTGGCGGTGGCCAAATAAAACTCAGATCTCTGACTTCCAGGTGGGCCAGTGTACTTTCTGCCAAATTCATTTTCATTCTAATAAATGACTTTGGGTTTCTGAAAATCTCCTTTTAGAGAGATATTACCTAAGTCTTTATATCAAGGCTTCTAGTTCTCATTTTGTCTCTTGCATTGGTTAATAGCTGGTCACTAGTCAAAGTAGAACATATTTGCCATTATAAGTAGTGTTTATAATCACTAATAGCCATTTTACCAAAGGCAATAAGTATAATCCTGTCAGCTGCTCCATAAATATAATTTTAATACGCTTAATTATTTTTTTAAAATTCTCTTTGGAGTCCCTTCCATTATTCTTTCAGTCTGAAATTTATCTTCTGAAGATGTGGTTTGCCCTTCCCGAGGTTACAGCTTGTGGAAATGTTATAGGTCTGCGTTTGCAAGCTTGTATTTTTATTAAAGGAAACTTAGTTAACATGGTTCTATCTCATTTAAACTAAAATCTGTGTAATACTAGAGTGCTATTTGATATCAATAGGGCCCTTTTAATAGGCTTTTAAAGAACCTTTTATTTCTAGAAATAGGAAGCTATGTATTGCCTAAAAGCACCCTAGTAGAGGAACATAAGTAGTGAAAGATTAGAATTGTTAAGTCCAGGCCACTGATTTTTATATGAACCCTAAATTAGAGTGAATTCTCTAGCTCCTAATTAAAAAGGTTTTAATCACAGACAAAGAATAAAAAGCACAAAAGAACATGTAGCATAAGGAAAGAAATTATAATTATTTAGTTGGGAGGAAGCTGTGTTGGGAAAAAAATCTGTGCAGTCACATTAACTTGTCATACCTTCCAAGCATGATTTCAAAGTGAAACATAAGAATTGTCTTGTCTCTAGAAACCGGAATTTACCTCAATCACAGATTTATTTGAAAATTATTTAGTAGGGGGGGCGCCTGGGTGGCTCAGTCGGTTGAGAGCCTGACTTCGGCTCAGGTCATGATCTCAGGGTTTGTGGGCTGGAGCCCCACGTGGGGCTCTGTGCTGACAGCTCAGAGCCTGGAGCCTGCTTCTGATTCTGTGTCTCCCTCTCTTTCTGCCCCTCCCCTGCCCATGCTCTGTCTGTCTCTCTCTCTCAAAAATAAATAAACATTAAACAAATTTTTTTTTTAAAGAAAATTATTTAGTAGGGAATTCCGGATTTTAACAGCATGTCTTCTCATGGAAGATGTTGATCCTAAGTTGGTAAATGAAGGAAAAAATACAACAGGCTATAAATACAACCTAGAAAAACATTTTTTTGTTTTAATAACATACATAAGCATGTATATTTAAAAGGTTCTAGAAGGATATATACCTAGATATTAATATATTAATAGTAAATATCTAGGGTGGTGTAATTGTGAGAAATTGCCCCCTTTTTCTTATCTATATCTATATTTTAAATATCTACTATTTTTCTAAGAGGAAAAAAAGAAATGTTTATGTTTTCATTTTAAATGATGCACCTGATGACAACTGGTTTTGAAAGAAAGAAACTAGTTTAATTCCCTAATGCATTCATTTTCATGAATGAACAAAATTCATCCAATGGCAGGTTTATATTGTGTGGACAGAATATCTATATGTACTTGAAAAAAACATGGCTCCATTTATCCAAAAAGCATTTAATCCTTCAAGGTGTCATAATTTGTCTATTCCTGTTTTTCCAGAATCTGAAGGGTAAAAAAAAAACAAAAAAACAAAAAAACAAAAAAACCTCTTTATTTTACAGATGTCCAGATGATGGTACTATTACTTTTATGTGGTAGGTTGAGGAACAAATGAAAAGTAGAAAAGTATTAAGTTCATTTGAATTTACTAGTGTTTAAAAATGAATTTATATTTTGTTATATTTGAAAATTAGTAGCACAATTGACGTATAGTATTTATTCAATCTATAAACAATGGTAATATTCTTGGCACGTATTTGATGATCACTGATACTAATTCCAAACACTCAGAGACCTGAGATCCACAATGGTACATCCACTCAGGTCCTCACCCTCTCCACCATGTGTTCAACCTGAATTATCTGCCTCTTAATTAAGAAAAATAATTTTTCCCAGAAACCGGTCTCACCCTTATACCGAGAGTCCCCTTCTGCCCATGCTTTCTCTCACCTGAATGCCTCTTCTCTCTGCCAAGAAGCAGGAGATAATGATCAGAGGTAGAGATCCAGAAGGAGCCAAAAATCAGGGCATTGAATGAAAGAACAGAGAGTATTAGGTGATGTCTCATGTAGTACAGATCAAATGGACGTGCTGACATCGTGCTTCAAAGCCCTTCTCCCAGGTGTTCCACAGTGCCCCGCGTGCCCTTGAGCTGCCTCCATCATAGGCTACACAAAGTCTTCATTACAGGCACTGCACTTCAAACCCTTTTGTGCTTTGTCCTTCCTACATGTGTAATAGCAATCTGGCTTGAGCACGGACTATGTTCCCTCTGTGTCCATTTCCGGTCAAACACTACAGACTGATAGCAGAGTCCAATAGACGTCTATACTCATTGGGCTGAAAATCTTCTTGGAAAATGACTTGGTTTTTTAGGACTCAAACACGTTGTCAGGTATAGAAGATGCACAAAACTGCCTCTGTGAGGTTTATTTGAATCTGTGGTCAAGGATCCTTCTAAGACAGAACTTATCCTACAGCTTTATAAGCTGACTGGCCACACTTCTTAGGAGATTCAAAAATGAGTAATGATTGAGTGCCGTATCAGTTAAATTTATCCCCAGCCCATTTTCATAGGAAAAAGACAGCTGCGAGTCAAAGGTGAAAACCTTGAATCCTGAAGTCTCTCTAAATCGTTGGGCTACAATAGAGTTACTTCAGAAGCATCTCAAGTAGATTATGACTCAGAGGGAAACAAGGCAAAGCAGCGGGTGTGTCAAACAAAGTCAGAGTGCCCAGGGGTAAACCGATTATCACATAGAAATGTAGACTCTGTGCTTGCAGTTTAGGTTTATTGGTTTACGAAACAGCTTACTGAGTCTTAAGCCACCAAAAAAGATGTGAGAGTTGATAAATCCACCCTAAAATGATCGAGCTCCTTTGTGGTCAGCCTGCTTGCCGAGAGAGTAGCCGGCTGATGGTCACCATTCTCTTGCCATTTCTGACTTGGCAAAAGCTAAGGATGCTGCACAGGGCAAATAAAGCATGTGTTCCCAAACCTCAGGTGTTATACTTTTTTTTTTTTTTTCTTTTGGTATTTCTTGTATTTCTTCTCTGTTAAAATTGTACCCAAAAAACTCTCTCTTAAATTATGCTAAATTCCTTCTCCGGGCAATTCTTGGGCTTCATTATTCTGCATGTCTGTCTCCTTTGATCAGATGAGTCTAGTAAGTGATCGTACTTTATAGGGATATTTTACCAGAGAATGTGACTTCTTCTCTTGGTTTATCCATCCGTGATCTGCTTGTGTGTACTGATATGTAAGTGGGCAGCACCCAGGCTGGACAATTCTCTCCCAAGGACTGGCTGTTGAACACTGGTTCAGCAAGGCAGGCTTGCCTAGAGCCCAACCAGACCCATAGATCCACAGTTACCTTCCCCTGGAATGTTTCCAGCTTTGAGTGAGACCTTCATCAAGCCCTGGGTCTATGCCTGGGCCTCTCCATATGCCTTCCTCCGTGTTATGGGATTAAAATGTCCAGGAGCAAATGTACCATGTATAATGTCTAAAAGACAGAATATAGGGATTTTATCAGGAGAGTACAAAATCCAGACTAGGCTCCACCACTGTGTTAGTTTTCTACTGCTACTATAACAAATTGTCACAAACTTAGTAGCTTAAAACAATACAGTTTTGAAAGTCAAGTCCGAAAGCAGTCTTATGGGACTGAGGGCAAACTGTCAGCAGACTTGGTTCCTTCTAGAGGATCTAGGGGTCAATCCATTTCCTTACCTTTTCCCACTTCTATAAGCCAAGTACATCCCTTGGCAGGTGGCCCCTCTTCCGTCTTCAAAGCCAGTAGCATAGCATCTTGCTTCCAGCATCATAGTACCTTCCTCTTCTGCAATCAAATCCCCCTTTCCCTCTTTCTTGTAAAGACCCTGTAATTACATTTAGGGCCCACCAGAATAATCTCTCCATGGGGAGATCCTTAACTTTATCATATTGGCAAAGTCCCTTTTGCTCTATGAGGTCATTCTCGAGTTTCTGGGATTAAAACATAGACATTTTTGGAGGCATTATTATTCAGTCCAGCACAGCCAGCAAATAAGGATGTTTATGGTTGTGTTAGGCAGCATTCTTCAAGAAACATAACCAATAAGATATATATATAATATATATTATGCATTAATTAATGCCATATTAAATACCTTTAAATCTTATATTAAATCTCTTTCTAGACATATAATTATATATAACACATATAATTACATCTCTTACATTAATTCTCTTTTTAGATATATAATTTATAAGTATAATGATATATTATTATGATCTATATGTAGAAAGAGATTTAATGTAGGGTATTGGTTCACCCGATTATGGAGGCTTAGAAGTCTCAACAAGCTACCATCTGCGAGGTGAAGACTCAGGAGAGCCAGTAGTGTGGTTTGGGAGCCCGGAAACTGGAGGGGTGATTGCGGGTCATGTAGACTCCAATCCGAGTGTGGAAGCCTGAGAACCAGGACAGCTGAAGGCAGAAGATCTAATTCTCAGTTTAATCGGGCAGGCAGAGAGCAAATCCAAATTTCCTCTACCTTTTTGTCCTGTTCCAACCTTCAGTGAGCTGGATGACACCCACTCACGGGCCGGGGCGGGGTGGGGGTGGGGGGTGGATATCTGCTCTACTCAGTCTCCCTGTTCAAATGCCGACCTCTTTTGGAAATACCCTCACAGAACCAAATTAGTGTTTAACCAGTTATTTGGGCTTCCCTTGGCCCAATCAAGTTGACACATAAAATTAGCCATCACAATAGTACAAGATATTTTATATTCTAATAGACATTTCATATTCCATAGATACATAGCATATGATTCTTTGGCTGCAAAAGTGCCTATATTTTACTGTTAATGGAAAGAAAATAGACAAATCCTTGTCATCTGCACATGATTTTTCCCTTGGACATACAGTGCTTACACTGATGAATGGAATCAGTAGACTTTAATTTCAGTCTTTATTTAAAATACTCCTGAGTTAACCAAATTAATTGTTTGTCTACCTTTTTCTCATTTTGCCAGGTAAGATGGAACTGTCCCACTCTAATTGTACTAAATTTGTTCTGAATTATTAAAATCCAAATGGACTTGTGGCCATTGACTTCTGTTATGCAAAAATCTAGAATTCATCAGGCAGGCATCAGCTTCTGTAGGTTAGAGGGTGGTGACAGTTGTGGGATATATAGCACAAACCCCAATGGACTATCAAATACATAGAGGAATTCATACCACATCGCATATTTTAGGTTTGTTAATGAAAATGGGATGTGAAAGAAGGGAATGAGAGTGCACTGATACATTTTTGTCAATGGAGGCTATTATTCAATATTATAAAACCAACTAATCAACATTTATGTAATTGAGAATTTTTATTACATCCTGAAAGGAAAAGGGTTTTAGTCCATTAAAAATTGATAAATCCTTTAAAACATCTTTGAAAGCCAAACTAAGTATAACTGTTACTTGTAGTCAATGCTAAAAATGAAAAAAAAAAAAAAAAAGAGCAAACTCATAAGATAGTAGAATGCTGTAGAAAGAACATTAGATTTGTAGAAAAAAGTCACAGATTTTCAGCTGTAATTATGCAACTTATAAGTCATGTACATTTAGGCAAATAGTTTGATTTCTCTGAGCCTCAGTTTCCTTATTTATAAAATATGAATAATATTATCTACTTCAAATGATTGTTACAATAAGTAAATGAAATATTATATACCAAGTGTCTTGTGAAATGCTATAGAAAAATTAAGATGTTATTGTGAAGGGCCCACCAAGAACTATATTTACAAATAAATACATTATTAACTAACATAGTTTGAAACATTTTAGCTGTTCTTAAAGTAAAAAGTTACAATAGCAAAACTCACTAGTAGCCCCGAGGACATCTCTAAACTCCCCATGTTTGTAAAGTCATTATTATAAAGAAATACCAACTTCTAGAAACCGTGCCAAAGTAGCTAAGGTGAATGACATCCAAGTAGGCCATTTTATTCAGGGTAAAAGTGGTCCAAAGAGTAGTTACAAAGATATTTACATGACTGGGAGTTAAAGAGGCAGAGAAACCCAAGGAGAAAACCACAATTTAAGCCATTGGAATCTACAAGTATTTTCATTTAATACGTATGTAGTGTCTTAATTTAACACATATTTCATGAGCAGAGCATCTAATAACAAATTCTAGAATATGAAAAAATAGTAAGGGTAAGCATTACAAACCCTGAAAAATAGGATTGTTATAAGGACATAGCCCCATGGCTTACTGAGTACTGCCCAGACCTATGCCATATGATCCCCTGGCTGATCTCTGTCCAGCAACTAAAAGGTTAATACTGCCATAAATGGGCTTCTAGGACTCTCCCCCAGTGTGACAGCCTGTGTCCCTTCTGATTGGCCTACACCTGTGCTGCCCCACGTGTTCCATGTTCAGAATATCTGCTCACGTGTAGACCAACTGTTGTCCCTGGGCTGTGTCCAGAGGTCTGCCTTCCAGATCATGGACAGATCCCGATTCCTAATTACACACACCTTTTCCAAGTTTCCATGAGTCTGGGATTTCTGTTCATTGCCATCCCAGTGGGGGCATTATGTGTAGTAACCACTCACAAAATGGTTATTGTGAAATCACTCCCATATGTCCTACTTTCAAATAAGTAATCTTAGCTCCTTTACTTTGTCACCCACATATTATGTTTTACATGTTGTTAATAGTTTAGCTGTAGCATCCCCTACCCCCTGGAACCTTTACATTTATTCACCATTCTCTTCAAGTGAGCAAATTAAATCTGTAAATAATTTTTATTTATTCAATAATATTTATTCAACCTGAATATACTGTAGATTGTTGTGTTCTAAGTATAAGCTACAATTGTTTGCTTATTCATAATAAAACTAATATTGGTTGTAAAAAATGCACATGTTCCATTTATCAACTTCCTCAGAGGTAAACACTATTCGTGCTTTTATCATATGCTTTCTAACAATGTTCAACATACATAATCAAATCTTATTGTATATGTTGTTCTACAGCTTGCGTTTTTCCCTGACAACTTCATGTGGCCCTCTTTTCATGCCAGTACAACTAAAGTCCTGTTGATAGTCATTTAGATAATCCAATTACAAAAACGTTTTTAAAATGTTCTTCAATAATCATCTTTAGAGGGATTGATACACATATTTTTCTCTAACCATGTTTTACTAGTTAGACTAGGTAATGTTTATTTTTATGCCTTACTAAAGGCTCTTGCTCTTAAGCGTCATTGTACAGAAAACATTTAATTTATTAAATTTATTTAAGTTTACTGGAAATCTAGTGATAGGCTGTACAAATTTCAAGAACTTTTCTGGAAATAAATTGCAGATATTCTTGAGTGCTAGACTGAAAACCCTAATCTACATGGTGACTTAAAAAAAATTACATAATGCACAAGGGAGTCAGCAAACATTCACCAAAAGCCTAGTTTGTGCTGAGTACTTTTCTATCCCATTCAGATAAAATTCTGTGTCCTTGGGTATTTCACCATCTCACAAAGAACACAATCAATTGGACAGGCATTTGATTTCTGAGAGAGGGGGAGGATGCTATATTAGAGGTGTCACCCAGTGTTTAAGAACCCAGAAAAGGGGTACCTAGCCCACCCCAAGGAGGACACAGAGGATGCCTCAGACAATGAGTAGGATGAAATGTGGCCAAGGAGGAGGCCAGGAGAAAATGGGTCAGAAGAATGCAGAAATATTCAGAAGCCCAGAGATAACAAAAATTATGGCGTATTCAGGACCCTGAAAGCAGTTAGCATGAAGAGCAGAGGAAATTAAAAAAAAAAAAAAAAAAAAAAAAAGTCAAAGGGTGAGAACTAGAAAGGGAAGAAGGAACTACCACAATTCTCCATAAACTATAAATACAAATACTTCTTTTGGAAAGTAAACCTTATTAAAATAATATTTATGCAGTATAACATCAGTAACAATATCTTTCTCTCCTACAAATACCTGGATTTTAGATGATATATTACCATAAAATTTATTAAGGAGCAGGAAACAGGTTCTCCTAAACTGATAATGTCATCCAAAAAACTGGATCAAATTTTATGGAGAACAATCTGACTCTGTCAAGAGAGTTTAACGGTTCTCCCACCCCTTTATACAAATGTTTATTTCTAGCAGTTTGACACAAGGTATAATCATATTCTGGTATGCTTAAATTTTATGTAATTAAAAAGGAGCTAATAATATTTAAATACACAAATGTTCATCAAAGAATTACTCATAATAACAAACCCCTCATCAAAGAATTACTCATAATAACAACAAGGAAACTATATAAATGATGAAATATAGAAAGTCAGAGAAATTAATTATGTTGCTTAACATAATTAAAACTTCCATTAAATGCATTATATTTAAAAGTATTAAATTATACAATAGTATGTACTGTTCAATTTTAATTTGATAATAAATATAAAAATCTTTAATAAAATTAAAGAACTAAATATAAAAGCCAGTATGAAAATATAATAAATAAATATATATATATATATATATATATATATATATATATATATATTGACTCAGACACTCAACCGACTGAGCCATCCAGGTGCCCTGATGGCTCAGTCGGTTGAGTGTCCGACTTGGGCTCAGGTCATGATCTCTTGGTTCGTGGGTTTGAGCCCCACATGGGGCTCTGTGCTGACAGCTCAGAGCCTGGAGCCTGCTTCAGATTCTGTGTCTCCTTCTCTCTCTGCCTCTCCCCTGCTTGTGCTCTGTCTCTCTCTGTCTCTCAAAAATGAATAAATGTTAGAAAAATTATATACATATATATGTGTATTTTTTATTTAAAAGGATTTATGCAACAGTAAGTAATTATTTTTTAGAACTGAGTTAATTTTTATTATCTTTCCCTTTTTTTCTGTATTTTCCTAATTTTCTACAGTGAGCATGTATTAATCTCACAATTAGGAAAAAAAAAAAAACTCCTCTAAAATTGAAATAAAGAACACACAGATAGATTAAATATCCAGTGTACCAAAAATGAATTCCATCTTACTATAATAAATTCTCTGTTAGCCAGTGCTTTTATTGTGTATCAGCTCTGTGGATTGAAGAAGGTCATTACCTACGTGCCCTTCATCAAAATGAATGTTTAAAACATCTTTCTATTTAATACTGTCTCAAAGGGATTTGGCAAAATGCCTGCTTGAATGCATTATTAAATATGTCTATGAGGATGCTGGTTGATTTTATAAGTCGACTTCAGAAGACAATGCAGGCATCACAACATTCTCAAGTGAATTATAACCAAATTGCTTCCAGTCAATGGTACCTTGATGGCCCTTATATAAACTATGTCAACGCAGTCATTCTAGTGGATCTCCATCATCAGAATTTGGCTCATGGGGAAAATATTGTCTAAATATTTTCCGTTCCTATGACCATTGTATTTGTTTAAGTAGAGATTTTTCAACCCCTGAGAAAAGAGCTCTTATGGTCTAGGGCTGTCAGTGACCACCAATGAATGCTTTGATCACCACTTCAAACATTTTAATTAATTATATAAAATTAGTGTGCTGGCCTCAGCTAAATTGGCCCTGTAACGTAACCTTTGTTAGAGAAGATACCTTGAGAAAAATAAACTTAGCAACTATGTATTGGTTGGTACCAAGTTCCAAGGACTTAGTAGGCACAATCCCTCCTCAAGAGGAACTCACACGTAAATGTTTATGTCAGATCCAGTGCAAACTCGAATACAACAGATGGCTCTTATGAAGGGCAAGGAATTGGAAATTCACTGGGGAGCCATGAAGATCCAAGGCTGGTATAACATGATACAAGGGAAACTAGGCAATCAGATGAGTTGGAAATGAATTTTAACATAGTGATAGAATTTTCAGAAACTGAAATATTATTGCATTTACCCATGAAAACGTAAAGTAAATTTCCTTATCTTTGCTCTCCTCCTCACACATCGAGATATTCATTCGGCCTTCAACTAATTTTATCAGTGCTCCAAGAATCCCATTATTTTAGGAGCTGCTTTATCTATCTCATCTTATTTTATTGTGAAATTTTCCCTTACTATGAAAGAATTTTGTGGAATTCTTTACTAAAATGTGAATTATTTTTGAGGTGTTTCAATAATTTCATGGATGGAGTCTAACGTGCACCCAAAGTTGTTATAAATCAAGGATGGGAGTTACCACTGTATACAACCACTGCAATCGTTAAATGGAGTGAAAATGTGATGCTTGAGTCAAGTATGTCTGCAAGGAATTGTGCCGTATTTGATTGTATGTTTTCATTTTATAGAAGAATATTGCAAGCTTCCAAATTGGATATAAAATGACAAATTGTTACATGACTACTTTTATCTATAAGACAAGGGAGTTGAACAAAATTATTTCTAAGTTCCCTTCCATTTTTAAAATACCATGATTCTACCCTTTTTACTCACAACATGACAGTAATGGCTGCCCAATGCCACGGCAGCACAGCAAGAATGGTTTTTAATGGCCACTGACTGTCAACTATCATTTTCCATGTCAGTGGCCCAGAAAAAGTCTTGAGGTCCATTTGGAACTTCTAGAAAGTAAGGCACTAGAAGCATAGACTAAAGTAAAGTTTTCCTTTTCGAGGTTGCTTCAGAGATGGTTTTTATTCAAGTAACTCAAGAAAGTATATCTTAATGGAGCCTGGATATTTTGGCCAAACCACAAAAAATTTCATCATCCCTGCAAATAGAAGTGAATAATTAGAGTAATGATGACCAATCTTTTGTGCCGTCTCTCAGAAAGTAAAATGCGTCTCCAGATTTTCCCCAAAAGTTGGCAGGGTCTTGGCAGGGTGAGGCTGGAACCTGAATGTTTCTTCAGTGTGGGCAGGTAAACAGCATTCTCCTCTTCTGCCAGGATTCATTTACCTTATAATGTTTTCTGGAAGATGGAGAAGGTTTTCGGGGCTAGAAGGGAGTGAAGGGAGAAAGGAGAAAATGGGGGGCATTGGAATCTGAACACTCCATCTGAAGAACACAGTAAAAGTGTCCTGAAGATGTTGTGAGACTCTGAGCACAGGAGGCGTTGTACTGAGGCCCAAGTAACCTCACAGGGACTGGTCACACACAGTCTCCCTACTTGCTTGCAGAGAAACAAGACAAGTAGCATCTTAAGCAGAGGCTTGGGACTTAGGGACAGCAAACCTCCAGGAAGAATCTGCAAATAAAGAACACCAAGAGCTGTGTTCCTGAGTAAATCATTGCCACTTTGGGGATTCTTTTTTTTTTTTTTTTTTAATGTTTATTTATTTTTGGGAGAGACAGAGACAGAGTGTGAGCGGGGGGAGGGGCACGAGAAAGGGAGACAGAATCCAAAGCAGGCTCCAGGCTGTAAGCAAGCTGTCAGAGCAGAGCCTGACACGGGGCTCGAACTCACAAACTACAAGATGATGACCTGAGCTGGAGTCAGACGCTTCACCAACCGAGCCACCCAAGTGCCCCACTTTGGGGATTCTTGAGATCACTTGAGAAAAGACTGGTCCTGAGGTTCTGCCTGGCCAGGTGGGCATTTGTAGCTCATTAGAGTCGGAAGTCTATGTGAATATGATCACATTTGACTCTCAAGATAACAGAGGTCAGAATATTGATACTAAGCACTAAATGAATTTCAAAAGCAACTTAAATTAACTTTTTACTTTACATGAGGCTGCAGATACTCTTTATATTGGTAAACGTGGAGATTAAGTTTGAGGCCAAACAAATTATTTTTTTAGAGTGAGTTAAGCTGAAATTTTAAAGTAGAGACATAGAAAGATTATTAATTGTGTGCAAATAGTGTTATACACTAAGGAAGTGCTATCCCTGGCCATTAACTGTGGGAACTGGACATGTCAATTCAACTCTCTGTCCTCATCTTTTTATTACAAAAAATAGAGAAATACTGTGATAATGTGATGCTCAAAACTTCCTGTAAGTTCTGTATTTCAAATATTCCATGATTCCATTAACTGCTTCTAAAAAACAAATATATATACATATATATATTTATATATATATGTATATATATACAGTCTATATGTGTGTGTATATATACTTTATTTATATATTTATACACACAGATGCATAAATATTTCAATACACGATTACATAAATATATGTCATCAAAAAGGGGGTTGGTGATTTGGGAGTTAAGTCCTTTGATTGCTTGGTTACTTTTACTTTTGATGTTTTGCATCAACAGTTATATTTATCAATATCCTGAGAGAACTAGTAAATTCCTATTACAGTTTGTCTGACCCCTGACTCCTCAAAAAGGATATTAATCGACATACCTTGCTGCAGACATGTTAAAAAACAATACCTTAGCATTCTGATTTTAGTCTTTAATTTTAAGTATCACCTCCATATAGACCCATGGAAGTATGCGAGGTATCCTTTTTCTAACCTGTCTTAATTTCTCAGTCTCACCCTCCGTACCATAGTCACAAATTAGGACTTGAGAAAGACTTTGTCTTCTCTATACAATCTTCCAGCGAAAAGAGAAAAGGAACCCAAATGCCACTCTCCTCCAGGAGGGATGGCCCGTGAATGGACTTAACAGATCTTTTTTTTTTTTTTTTTTTTTTTTGCTTATTCACACATTCAGCACAAATCACTTCAGTAAAATTATTGTTTCTGGTCTGTGCTAGTATTGAATTGAAGCATGTAGCATTGAAGCATACGAGTCTCACTGAAAATGAAATCTTAATTTGCTTCACTAATGGAACTCATTTTATTTCCTTTAGGCCCTGCCTTTGATTATTACCTTGCGACACAGAAAAAGCAGCGATAAAACACTTTAATTGATGACACCTCCATGGTATTTGTTACACCTGCTATAAAATAATTAGTTATTCAACTATAATAACTGCTTATTAAAGTGAAATGCAATAAATACTAGAAAATCTGTAAGACAGTTTAGCTACTTAGGAAAGCTATGGTCTGTTAAGCTACCAAGAGCAAAGATCTGTCTCTGTTTGTGATCTGCAGTGTAGTCCCGTGTCAGTTTTTAATACCCTGTGTTGTGATACCCTCAGTTCAGTTATTAGCAAACAGGTGTCCTCATTATACCAAAAGTGTAAATGGCCATAAACAACTCCCCTGACAGCAGAGAAGCCAAAGACTCCATTCTCATGGAGAATCACTCTGTCGTGGAGATGATCACTCAGCCCCAGCCTGAGTGGGAAAGGTCTGCTTTCCTGTACGTAATGCCTGCCTGGGGAACAGATCTCACTTTGGAGACTTCCGTAAGCATGAAGATAAATTCTGTGTACAATGAATAATTCTAAGGCTCCCACCAGCGGCATCGTCTGGCTGCCGCTGCTGATGGTACTTAGCCGGCTGTGGGCAAGAAGTGCGTGCAGGCAGAAGGTGCTGTGCTGCTAGCCTTCCCTACCAGTAGCTGAGGTATAAGTGGAGGGAAGACCATACATTTTAATAAACAAACAAGGTAGCCAGCAGACATTTTGTCTCTGTGTTTCCAAGGAAATTGGCTTCTGAAAGGGGGAAAGGAAAGACTACTTTTGAACTTTTGGGGGGCCCATCTAGAAGGAGATTACATAATCACAAGAGAAAGCACAAAAGAGTGCCAAGAAAATTGTTTTCCCCCTGCCTCCGTCTTCTGAAGTCATGTCACCTGCCCAGCTCACCTACTCTCTGGATCCCATACTTTCTGGTTTCTTTTATGTTCACAATTTTATTTACTTTTTATTTTTTTAATGTTTAGTTTTGACGGAGAGAGACAGAAAGAGAGACAGAACATGAGTGGGGGAGGGGCAGAGAGAGAAGGAGACACAGAATCTGAAACAGGCTCCAGGCTCTGAGCTGTCAGCCCAGAGCCCGACGCGGGGCTTGAACTCACGGACCGCGAGATCATGACCTGAGCCAAAGTTGGATGCTCAACCAACTGAGCCACCCAGCTGACCCTGTTCACAATTTTAATGATAATAATTGCTTCATAAGTGCTGCTGTAAGTTCCGCTAGGAGAGTTTGATGACTTTGGAAGAGTTTTCTCTCTCTCACACACACACACACACACACACACACACACAAACACACACACACACCACTTATTCATCTTGTTAGCCCAAATGCCAATTACTTATATTTTAACAAAATCTATACAGTGTTTGTGTCTAGCTGGTCACTGAGATATGCAGTAGGGTGACTATATGTTAACTTAGACATTCAACAGCAGGCCATCTCTCGCTCTGTAAACATTCTGAAGTTGATTTTTATAACTTGTCTTTGTAGAATATATCCGGGAAACTAACTCACATGGTAAAACTTCCTGAAATTCTTTATGAAAAGATTTGTGTGGGAGAAGTGTTGACTCACGTGTCTGTGAGTCTACTGATAACCCATATGTAAGTGCTTGTGCTGTCTCTCACTAATAAAACCTCTTCCTCTACAGAAGAATTAATGAAGGACCTTTCTTGATTAACTTTGTTCAGTGAGCAGAGATTTGCCCTGTTCCTCAGCTCAAAATGAACAAGAACTAAGATTTAAAGTACATAATTGGGAAGAAAAGTATATACTTCCTAAATAAATTTGACTTTCTAGAATTGATATTCATAAGCCCGTGACTTTTCTCCTTATATTAATGCACTGAGAAACTTTCAGACCCCTAATTTTTTTAAAAAAAATAAACTGGATGCACTTTAGAGCAGACATCCTTAACCAGCCCTTCCTGCTACTCCCCCATTTCCACAGCCCCTCAAAATCACCAACACCATTAGACTGAGAGGGGGAGGCAGAATCCGTGGATGGGCTTACGGGGGCCCATTAAAACACTGAAATTATAGGCTGGATTTTTTCTTACCTTTATGTGTATTGGGGCTCTTGTTTGCAAACGACAGAGATCAGTTCTGGTGAATTTACCTAGAAAAGGAATTTACTGGGGGTGTGGGAATGCCTGGGTTGCTCAGTTTCTTAAGCATCAGACTTTTGGTTTCAGCTCAGGTCATGATCTTCTGGTTTTGTGAGTTCAAGCCACGTTTTGGGCTCTGCGCTGGCAGCATGGAGCCTGCTTGGGATTCTCTGTCTCTCCCACCCCCACTCACACTGTCTCTGTCTGAAAATAAATAAATTAACTTTGCTTTTTTTTCAAAAAAAAGGAATTTACTTGAAGGATATTGGATACTTCACTGAATTTATTAGAAAGATATTGTAGAGGGGCGCCTGGGTGGCGCAGTCGGTTAAGCGTCCGACTTCAGCCAGGTCACGATCTCGCGGTCCGTGAGTTCGAGCCCCGCGTCAGGCTCTGGGCTGATGGCTCGGAGCCTGGAGCCTGTTTCCGATTCTGTGTCTCCCTCTCTCTCTGACCCTCCCCCGTTCATGCTCTGTCTCTCTCTGTCCCAAAAATAAATAAAAAACGTTGAAAAAAAAAATTAAAAAAAAAAAAAAGAAAGAAAGATATTGTAGAGTCTATAAATCATTTACAAAAACAAAGGAAGCTAAACATCCAAAGCAATAGTGAAAATCACACCACAGGAGGCATTGATTAGGACCCCACTGCCAACTGACACGATACTTCACCACTGGTCTGGAACATTGAATGTTCAGAATAAATGCAAAGTGATCCCTGTCTCTTTGTGACACTAGCTTTACCTACAAACTCCCAGGGCTAGGTGAGATGATTCAAGTGGCAGAGCTTAGGGTAAGTGCCAGCGTACTATCTATGCAGGCTGAGAGACTACAATGGGCCTTTGCACATTCTGAGTTTCAGGTTGGTGTTGGGGCTTGATTGCCACGAATTCTTGCACGATGGCTGCTTATCCATTAGAAGATATGAGCATCTTAAAAAAAAAAAAAAAGAAGTAGTATATATATTGAGAAGGCAGGTCATGCCTTTTATCAGGTTTTTTATAAGTATTGATTATCCAACCAGGCTAAGAATGCCTATTATATAGAATTTATAAAAGGAATGATTTACCTCCAGAATGACTAGAGACCCAAAGAGATTAAGAGATCACACACTGCCACCCATTAGCAAGATCAACACAAGGGCTAGAGTGTAGGGACTCAGAAAAGTGAAGCTGTTTTTGCCCAAACAAACTGAATCGTATTTAGAGGTTTTCAAATTGAAATTAATATCCCCCAATAACTTTTCAGTTTATGAAAACTGTCAGGTACCTTCACTGGTCACCAGATAAAGAAAACTTGTTGGCAGACACAGAAAAGGTCTTCATCTTGGGGAAAAATATAAGCATTTTATAAACTGGATATTGTTATTTGCCTGCAGGTTACTCTTTCTTTCAAGACCGAGTTGAAACAGACAGAACCACAGTATAAATGGCCCCCCTTATTCATGGGGGGAATACATTCCAAGACCCCCAGGGGATGCCTGAAACTGCCGATAGTTCCAAACCATATATATATACCATGCTTTTTTCCTGTACATATATTTTTTTTAATTTTTCTTTATTTTTGTTTTTTTTTAATATGAAATTTATTGTCAAATTGGTTTCCGTACAACACCCAGTGCTCATCCCAACAGGTGCCCTCCTCAATACCCACCTCCCACCCTCCCCTCCCTCCCACCCCCTATCAACCCTCAGTTTGTTCTCCGTTTTTAAGAGTCTTTTATGATTTGGCTCCCTCCGTCTCTAACTTTTTTTTTCCCCCTTCCCCTCCCTCCTGGTCTTCTGTTAAGTTTCTCAGGATCCACCTAAGAGTGAAAACATATGGTGTCTGTCTTTCTCTGTATGACTTATTTCACGTAGCATAACACTCTCCAGTTCCATCCACGTTGCTACAAAGGGCCATATTTCATTCTTTCTCATTGCCACGTAGTACTCCATTGTACATATAAACCACAATTTCTTTATCCATTCATCAGTTGATGGGCATTTAGGCTCTTTCCATAATTTGGCTATTGTTGAAAGTGCTGCTATAAACATTGGGGTACAAGTGCTGTACATGTATATCTATGATAAAGTTTAACATCCAAATTAGGCACAGTAAGAGATTAAGAATAATAACTACAATAAAATAAAGCAATTATAACAACATATACTATAACAAAAGTCATGTGAATGTAGTGTCTCTCTCCCTTAAGATATCTTAAGGTGAATGATGTAAGCGTTGTGATGTAGCATTAGGCAACTATTGAACTTCTGATGATACATCAGGAGGGTCATCTGTCTCTGGGCTGGGACTGACCTCTGGTAACTGAAACTGTGAAAGCAAGACCATGGATGAAGGGGGATTTCTGTATCCACTTGCTTCCAGGAGTAAAGATGCAATTAGGTTTCTGGATCATATATGCTTCTATTATAAAATATTCTATCTTTAAATCAGAGTTTAAGTAAATGAGCTCAGTGAAAACTTGCTAGCAAATTCTCAGTCATTTGCCTTAGGAAATTTCTTTTTGTTTCCCTTCCTTTTCTTATTTTCTTTATTTTTCCCTGTGTTCTTTCCTTCTTCCTTTCTTCCTTCCTTTCTTTCTTCTTTAGTATATTTAACAAATACACATAAACTTACATGTGTTTGTTTTACTCCATCTACACCACAATGGCGACTGGCCACAGTTTGACCTTTCATTTATGAATTGATGTTTAAAAGCTGAGAAAAAATAAATTTCTCACCAATAATTGCATATAAATGACACTAATAAACAGGGAAATAAACTGACAGGCAAATGTAAAAATACAGTAAAACCTGGGATTGTGAGTAACTTGTTCTGCGAGTGTTCCACAAGATGAGCAAACATTTCTCATAAACTTTAACTTGATAAATGAGCGATGTTTTGTAATACTAGTGACACTGAATGTCACATGATCACAACTGAGCCAATGGTTTCTCCCCCCTCCCCGATGGATTGTGGGTGATCATCTCCCTTGCTTGGATGCCTGGTCTCTGGCCATGGTGTTTGGCAGAAATCAGCGATTTTTCAGAACATTGGAAAGTGCCCATAACTGGCATTGGTGCACTTTTTGTCATTTCAGAGCCCTTATGGACAGTCTTTTGCTTTTCCATACAAGAATAAGCTTAGGAATGCTTTGCTTCATTCTAACCTGCAGATATGGACCCTTTCCTCTGCTGTCTTATTGCTAGTTACATTAAATACAGTAAAGGACAAGAGGTTATTAGTATTGTACTGTAGTCAACCTCCGTGCAAGCATATACAAAGGCCCCCAAGCAGAGAAAGATTCCATTGAGCCAATGGATAGCAGTGATTCTGTTAGTGATAAGGAAAGTCATCCTACACAATAATCCTCCTCTCACTTGTCTCCCTCACACCAGCCATGAAGGTTCTCAAAGGTTAGTGCAGGTTAATTTGTTTATTTTTCTTTTATTTTTTATTTTATTTATTATTCTATATTATATTAAAGTATTGTAATCATTTTTATATGAATATTTTTGGGTGGAATGAATTGAGTTTCCGTCATTTCTTGTGGGGAAATTTGCTTCGATATACAAGTGCTTTGGATTACAAGGATGCTTCTGGAATGAATTATGCTTGCAAACCAAGGTTTTACTGTATTTATCTTTATTAATCTTTATTCAAGAAGCTCATCAGAATGCTTTAGTTAACCTATAAAATCCCATAAAGACCTATGAAGAGAAAAAATATAATGTTCGTCATATTACGTATCAGAAAATCAGGACAAAGAAAATAAAGTCTTTCTTTGGCATAAATTGTTAAGCAAGGGGCTATAAAATAATTAACATAATAATAATGCAATTCAGGACTCTAGACAAGGCCTCTAGACAAGGAATAAAGCACAATCCTAGCTAGTGTGATTTTTTTCAACTAGATATTAAATGAAATTAATAGGTTGATATATGGGACATCATAGTCAGATTGGGCTTGAATAATTGGAGTAAGCAAGGCAAAGAGAAGGAGAGTGGTATGTAATTGGGAAGTAATTGTAGTCTGTTATTGGTTTCAAGAGATAGCAGATCTGGGAAGCAGAGAATTTTGAAGGAAAAATGATGATGTGAAAGCATATCTTTGGGTAAATATGAGGTAGTTCTTAGGCATGACACCAAGGAGTTTGACTCTGGGCAAGGAGTTTATCAAAGCAGTGTTTCACAAAGCCATGTCTGGGATTTCCATGAATAGACGATTTAGACACTGATGGGAAAATAAAAAGGAAGAGGCAAAAATATTATAACACATGTAATACTAGTAATGCTGGTCACATTTCAAGTTGGTCACCTAAATTTATAAGAAGTTGAACCGGGTCCCAAACTCAAGTGTTTCAACTTCAAATTATGGGCTCCTCTATCTTTAGATTGTGTTTACATGGAAGACAGACTTGAATTTGCACGTGAGTTTGAGTTTGAGGTTAATAAGAGACAATCACTTATTCAGTTATAGGGAGAACACTCCGAATAAATGTAAAACCTAGTGATAAAGATTTCAGGGCAAATTAGGAAAACAGACTTGCCAGAGATGACGTGGGTCTTTGCAGTGAAATAGGAATACAAATTACTTACTGAGGGAGGGAGACAGAGCTACTGGGTCCAATAGGTCTGGAACTTTCTCAAACCTTTTAAGCTTGGTATAAGAACAAAGGGCATTGATGGGGGAGGTGTAGTGGATATTCCAGAATTGGCTCAATGATCAACATTGAAGGTTAAGGGAAAAAGAAGTCTATGGTGTTGGTATGAGGCCAAATGCCGAAGAGGTTGAAATGGACTGCATACTACTGGACCTGTGTCTATAGCATCATTTGGCCCTAGACAAGGAATTCTTAGCAGGTCGCTGAGCTTCAGGATAACACTGTCCAACTCTCAGCCACCTAGTGCACCCAGGGTCGATGCCAACTCTGAAAGCTGGGCTTCCAGCTCTGAGTCACCTAAAGATGGGTCTGTATGCACCAGGGAATCCAGAGTTCAAAGCCTCAGATAATTTTAAATCAAAAGTTTAGCCTCAGGGAGCATAAGGTTAACTGAAAGTCAGCTTTGCAAAATCCATAAAATAGAATGAATAAAATAAAATGAGAAGCATGAACATAGCAGTCACTGGAAAGGGAATTTATGTTCTCTATTATACACGATCTAGACTCTTAAAAAGGAAAAATAACATAAGACTTCACCAAAAATATATATATTTTTTGAAGAAAGAGTTTCAAGAGATTATTCTAAGTGCATATAACTCTTTATCTCTAAAGGACATTATCAGATATGTCAGGAAAAATGGCTATTAATTTGGTCAGAATTATCCTCTTCTATTTTATTGATGACTGATACACTGATAAAAGATACTAAGAAAATATAAGCCTGCTTTGAAGCAAACATATAAAAGAAGACTTGGAATTTAGTGGCCATAATCCTTAGTCCTGGTTCTAAGCGCTGCAACCTTGCAAAAAAGCAAACATTTTTCAGTGAGGCCATAGGAAAAATTGTGGGGAGGCTCAAAATATCATTTTTAATGTAATTGTCAAGGCCCAGTAGAGCGGTGAACTTAAAAAAAAAAAAAAAAAGGAAAGAAATAAAGATGGGGGCTCCTGGGTGGCTCAGTCAGTTAAGTGTCCAACTTCTGCTCAGGTCATGATCTCACAGTGCATGATATCGAGCCTCGTGTTAGGCTCTGTGCTGACAGCCTGGAGCCTGGAGCCTGCTTCAGGTTCTGTGTCTCCCTCTCTCTCTGCTTCCCCCCCAACTTTTGCTGTGTCTCTCTCTCAAAAAAAAAAATATTTTTAATTTTAAAAAAAGGAAAGAAAGAAAGAAAGAAAGAAAGAAAAGAAAAAAGAAAAGAAAAGAAGAGAAAAGAAAAGAAAAAAGAAATCATATTGGCCAAGAATATATTTGGGAGTTCTCTCAGCAATAGTCATTTGAAATACAATCTGAGAGTTAAAGCAATGCACTTAGCCACAGTCAGTTACTGTTGAGACCTTACATCGGTGTCTGTCCAATTAATTTAATATTTCCTTTAATTATGCCCACACCATGAATTGGTGTTCATTTTATGGACTGTGGGATGATAAAAAGGATTATTTTGCCCGTATCTGTAATGGCAACTGAAGGACAGGAGCACTTAAGTTTCTCACCGGGCACAGTTCATAAATTCAAGAACAAATTCGGTGTCCCAGGCCTAGCCTAGCCTTCCGGTCCTGAGGTACTCAGTAAAGGAAGTCCCTAGATCAGGAGAAAAGAGCAGCCCGCCAGCTGGAAGGGAAGCAAGAGCTCTAGGAGACTCTGTGTGATGAGGGGCAGCATCTTCAGAGGAGAAGACCGGCAGGGGTGCCGCGACAGCCCTACTTGCCCTTCCGCTTCCACTTCCGCTTCCGGAAACAGAGGTCAGTGGAGCTGCTGTCAGGGACTGTGCCGAACTCAGCATGATCAGGGAAGGGGCGTTTCTCCTCCCTGATAAACACAACACACACACACACACACACACACACACACACCCCTTTCCTTTTTAGTCAATAGAAAATGAGAAATATATTGAAAGGAAAGTGAACCCCATCCATGGGGAAATGCTCACAAGCTTGAATGGAAATAACGAGTCAGCAAAAGGCTAAAAATTGTTTTTTTTTAAGTAAATTAAATTTAATTTAAGTTCTGAGAGACAGAGCAGGGAAGAGGGGAAGAGAGGAAGAGGGAGAGAGAGAGAAAGAGAGAGAAAATATCTTAAACTGGCTTCATGTTCAGCACAGTGCCTGATGCAAGGCTCGATCCTAATGACCCTGGGATCATGAACTGAACTGAAATCAAGAGGCAGATGCTCAACCCACTGGGCCACCCAGGAACCCCCTAAAAATTGGGGTTTTTTTAGTGGAAAAATTGATGCATTTTATATCATGAAGGAAGATACATGGTAAAAGTTTGTGGTTTTTTATTTCTTCTTTATTTAGTTAACAAACATTCACTGATTCTTAATGGACATACATTTGCCTGGAGATACAATCACAAACATAGTTTCTTTCCCTTAGCTTACACTGTAGAAAAAAAAAAAAAAAACTATACTCAAGTTAAATTTCTGGTTCTCATAAACCCAGTAAAAGTTATTTTATTCTATGTTCTCTGCATAAATGAGAAGCAGAATAGTGTTGAAGAGTTTAGCATGCATGCCTACTACTGACTTTCTAAAGAGTTTGCTAATCATCAAAGACAAGGTTCAGTCCCACAAATAACTCACAGGATGGTCCAGAAACAGACATAGAAAAGTTGCAGTATGATACATGCATAATAGAAATGTGGAAACCAGCAAATGACAAGTTCTGTTTGCAGGGACATCAGGTTGGGTTTGCCAGACTAAGATAGAGTAAGATACTGGAGCTGGTTATGCAGTGGTGGAAAGGAAGGGGGAATTTCAGGCCGGGAAGGATGGTTTCACAGGGTGGCAGGATAGGGGTCTAGGTATAATAGTTACCAGAGTGGGCATTGACAAGATACATATATTCTCTGTTTTCACACCAGAGAAGAAAGAAAACTTAAGAATGTATAAAGTTACAGACACCCGAGAGAAATCATTACCATTTACTTTAGCTCCGGACAATATCAGCCCTCATTTTGATGTATAGTAGAAGAAAAATCTTTCATTTCTATTAAAGTCCCATTTTCGATAGAAAAATGCAGCTGAATTCCCTTCAAAAAGAAGGACATGTTGGGGCATCTGGGTGGCTCAGTCGGTTAAGCATCCAACTCTTGATTTTGGCTCAGGTCATGGTCTTACAGTTTATGAGATCAAACCCCACATGGGGCTCCATGCTGACAGCAAGGAGCCTGCTTGGGATTCTCTCTCTCCCTCTCTCTCTCTCTCTGCCCCACTCCTGCTCTCTCTCTCTCTCTCTCTCTCTCTCTCTCAGTAAATATACATAAACATTTAAAAAAGAGGACATGAGAAGTTACATCTGCATTTGCTAACTGAAAAACAATAGTGCTATGAACAGAAAGCCGTGTGAATTTTTTTCTACAATAACAATATAATGAAAACTAGACTAAAACCATGCTCCAATTCATTAGGTTCAAAATAAGAAATATATTATGTATGTAATACTCATGTAAATCTATATATAATTAAATGGGCATCCAGTGAAAAATTTGAGATTTTCAGTTGAGTAGTATCAGAAAGTCTTCTTTGTATAGAACATAACAAACCTAATTACCTTGTATATAATATCCTATCAGACCAACAGACTGTATCATATCTTCTAGATTTTTGGCAAACCCCAGAATTCTTTAAATCTGTCTGGAATGCTTAAGGGTAGCCCTATTTTTCGAAATCTTTTGCAGAC
This sequence comes from Panthera leo, assembly GCF_018350215.1. Classification (NCBI taxonomy): domain Eukaryota; kingdom Metazoa; phylum Chordata; class Mammalia; order Carnivora; family Felidae; genus Panthera; species Panthera leo. The sequence continues at coordinate 17,688,176 of NC_056682.1, read as the reverse complement.
CAATGGATAAATGAAGAATATCCCCATAATCACATTGTGTAGAATTCTTTTGACCATGTGTTCAGTATCTCCATATCAAAATTATATAGTATAGATGTATTGCAGATGTTTGTATTTGAGGAGAGAGATTAATTTCCCTTTCTTCACAACTACCCAACAGCTTCTTTGACTCAAGTTGTTTTCTCATACAAGTATTTACTTTTCCTGAATTCAGCTGAACCATGAAACATGGGTGTATTCAAAGTGCTTTTAAAATTGGAAATAAATAGAACATGAGACCCTGTGACTATGGTTTTTATCAAAAACCTTAATGTAGTTTCAAAAACCATGCCTGAATTACACTCTTTTGAACAATAAATGTTTGTTTTTCTTCCCCAGTCCCACAATGGGGATAAATTTTCTGATTATCTTGCAAATAAGTAGTGCAGCAGTACCTGAAAGCCATTGTGTGCACAACAAATATCATTAATCCACTGGCCAAGTAGTATGAGTTTTGTGTTGAAGGTGGTATCAGATAGTCAGTGGTGAAGTAATAAATTTGCTAAAAGTATAGTAGAGGGACTATTTATAAGGTGAAGGCAAGATTATAGGAAACTGTAAGAGAGCAATATTCTGGAGACAGGAATGGCAGGGTACAGTTACCACACTAGGCCTTTAGGGATAACAAAAGGGAGCAAAACCCTGAGAGAGAGACCAACAAAGAGAGGACATGAAACAAACACCAGGAAGAGACAGATCTTTGTAGAAGAGATGAAGTGAGCTTACTGCGTTCCTTCCAGTGTCCCTAGAGGTTGTGCCCAACACATAGCCTGAAGACAAGAAAGACCCATTGATGGGAAACCTATAGGTCAACCTCCAGAGCCCAGAGCAGGGTGGAGAAGGGTGGAGAGTGAAGAGATGAAAAGAAGATACACGACACAGCAATTAAACTTACTATTTAGGACTTGAACTTTCAACCCCTACCCCTAACTACGCCAAAGATAGATGTTGAACACAAACTTTGTAAATCTCTGTCTGGTCATATGCTAATTATTTTCAGGAATTCATTTTTTTTTTTCTTACTCTTGGAAAGCGTTGCTTTAGTAAAGTAGAAAATGAACTAGATACAAATATTCAAGCAGCTAAATCACATCTAGGGAGTGATTTAGGCAGTAGGAAGAAAATATGGCCAGTCAATGTGCTTGAATATGTACCATAAAGAGAAAGAAAATTTACTGATTCATATATTCCATAGTCAAACCTCTATAGAGAACATATCAGGCTCAATGAGCAAATCAAGAAGCATTACATAAGCAAAATTTTTGCTTTGAGTAACACTATGTGATTCTATATTTAATTATCATATTTCTTCTAAAACTAACTGTTACCTATCTGCAAAGAGTGAGATCCAATATGCAACAGAGTTTTTTATGCCTGTTCTCTATATAGTAAAAATATCTTAATAATAAAAAAAAAATCGTTCCATGAATAATCAAGTTTGTTTAGATACAGCCTATGTGTGAGAGAAGCTGAGCTGTTTCTCATTTTTTCCTCACTAAACTGAAATCTTTCAACAATTAGTTGAACCATGAACTTTTTTTTTACCTCATTTTCAAAATATTTTTTTGTTAGCCTTGGTTCTGTTTTTGAAATTACCTTCTTTATTACTTTAAGTCAATCATGTATCTATTTCCCACCACAACAGTGAATTTTAACTGGCTCCTTGTCTAACTATGTGCCCAGCAGGGACGTCTCAAATTCAGAGTCTCTGTGGGCTAGGAAGGAGTATAGACCAGAAGCAATGGAATTGGATGCAGTGTGGTATTTTTCAAAACACAGTATCATCCACAAACCACCAAATTGCCATATCACTTGTCTTTGGAATAAGTTTCACCAGTAAATATCTATCTAGCATTAGTAACTCGTGAGACTCAGTGCTCATCACAGCAAGTAGGTACCTTTTACAGGACTGGCTACTTAAAAGGAAGCTGAATCCAGCTGGAATCAACTATTTATATCTAAACATTTGTCTGTGTTCTCACCTGAGGTTGGACTTGAGATCATAACCAGTTCTATAGTTTAGTGAAAATAAAGCACATTATCCTAAGAACTTAAACGACATTACCAAAAGTTTCTTAAAGTTCTGAGTTTTTGTTCCCAAGTCCACTGATGTATTTATAAACATAGCTTTTGAATTTCATGGAAATAGTTAAGGTGGTAGATTTTCATAATTAAATCAGGTTCTTACATACTGCAGCTCTCAGAACCTTTGTTAAATCTTGACATATACCTCCATTGGAATTTTTATCATGTCTTTTATGATTCAATGGCCTCTCATTTGCATGTATCATAAGTTAATTTGTAACATGATTAGCTACCTTTATTCATCTCTAGATTATCTGCTTTTACCAGCAGGTGCATTTTTATATCCTCCAATGATCTAGCTCTGCCCTGTACCTAACAGGAACTCATTAAGCTTTTGTCCAAGGAATCAGCATCTTTAGTGTGAATTATTTGGCCATAGTCTCTCATTTTATGAAATACCTATAACTTGCAAAGCTTGTTTTTATAAAACGATATTTTTCCCCATTGAAAATGGTCTTTCTTCTGATATAAAATCTAAAATTGGTATTGTTGAAAATTTTCAGGCACATCGATTCATGGCATCCTGGGTGCTGCTATATTCCCAATGCTTCCGTATCATTTTTATAACTTGTGTCATGAACACTACTACCATCATCCCCAAGAAGCTTTTCTTTGAATATATCTTTCTATGAAATCTTATGCCACTTAGAGTAAATAGGTTGGAATAATGTCTTATAATGATTGCCTATTCTAAAATAAGGTGTTTTAATATTTAATAATTATTTTATGTATGTAATTATTTTCTTGTCAGTGAAATCATAAACCCCTACAAGGTCAGTAGCATGCCAGTTTCTTCTAGGAAGTATATCCTTATCAAGGAAAATTCAGAGCAAACAGATGTGACTTCTTTTTTTCAACAAAATTATTTTAAATCTTGGGCTGGGCCATGGAATAATGTCAGCAGAAATAGTTTTGGTCCATTGTTTGTAAAAAAAAAAAAAAAAAAGCCTACATCTCAGTTAAATGGTTGCACTGGGCATTTTGGCATTTATTATTTTACCCTTTGAAGCCTCTGCTATATCTCTTACATGAAAGATGTTTCTTTTTTTTCTTGTTCCATTTTAAATTTTTTAATTGAAATATATTGGAGATACAACGTTGTACAAATCTGAGGTGAACAACATATTAATCTGATATATATTGTGATATGATTGCCACTGTAGTCATAATTAGCCCCTCTGCCTATCACATTACATAATGATCTTTTTTCTTTTTAGTGGTTAGAAGCAGTAAGTTCTAGTCTCTTAGAAAGTTTGATGATTATGATACAATTTTGTTATCTATATTCACTATACTGGGTATTAGATGCCTAGTGCTAGTTTAGTATTCCATGCAAGTGTGTACTCTTAAACATCTGTCCTACCCCCCCCCCCACCATCTCTCATCCTCTGGTAACCACCATGGTGCTTTCTAACAATTTGACATGTTTAGATTTCACATATAATATACAGTACCTCTCCTTCTCTGTCTGACTTATCTCACTTAGCATAATATGTTCAAGGTCCATTGAGTGAATCAGGGTGACTATTTAATATATCTTTAAGAGACAAGAAAAAATGAGTTTTCCCAACTCCAAAGGTTAAAGCCTTTAAAAGATGAAATGTACATAATTTTCTAAAGCTATCTTTTGGTTTTCTGTGTGTTTGGTATTTTTTTTTTATCCTTTTCTATCATAAGCTAGATACATGAAGAAAACATGGAGTGTTGGAGACACAATAGAATAGAACAATCCCATACTATTGGAATTCTCATTTCAGAATTAGAATAAGTTCAATGTTAAAGAACATCTCCTCTTAGATTCAGTTAGGGAAATGGCCAAAAAGATGCTCTATAGAATCATAGAATAAGCAACAGGATTAGATATTTACTTTACTTCTCCTTCCAAAGTATGAAATACATTCAAAACTTAACTAGGCATTATGTGCATGTATAATTAACATTTAAAATCTTACATATTTTGGGGGCACCTGGGTGGCTCGGTTGGTTAAGCATCCGACTTCAGCTCAGGTCATGATCTCATGGTTCGTGAGTTTAAGCCCCACATTGGGCTCTGTGCTGACGGCTCAGAGCCTGTTTTGGATTCTGTGTCTCCCTCTCTGTCTGTCCCTCCCCTGCTCGCACTCTGTCTCTCACTGTCTCTCAAAAACAAATAAATGTTAAAAAATATTTTTAAAAAAATCTTACATATTTCAAAATATTCTCATCACCTCACAACTGAGAAGAACACGTGTCATGTAACCACACCTGCTGTGTGGGAGGCAGGAAGGATTGAAACTTGAAAACACTTAAGCAGTTTGTTTACTATAACACCACTGTAATAGTAAAAAAAACTCTTAGTACTTTCATCTAAGGATGCCAAAGAATTTGAAAACATCAATTCAGTAATCTTCACAAAAGCCCTTCAATTTAAGTTAAGATAAATCTATGCCAAAGTGAACCTCCTTTCCACATTGCACATTTATTCTCATAATAGAAAAGAGGCTGACATTTGCCTCCAAATTGAAAATAATGACAGTCCAGACCTTTCAGTTCTTATTGGGGTAACAAGCCAAAAGTCTTAAGAAAAGATGTTTGTGATTTTGAGATGCACCAGAGAATAGGAACAAAAAAAATGACAGTAAGTAGTTTTTTTTTTTTAAGCCACCATTTGTTTTATTCTTTAAGAGAGCACTGCCTCCGATGTTCTGATAAAAGAGGCTGACAACACACACACACAAAGTGGCCATATGTCACAGTTCTAGCAGGTTTCCTCCCTGGACTAGTGGTATCCCTGAGAAATGGGAGCTTTGCTTTAATAGGCAAGCATGTACTTTCAGAGGAACAGCTGTTACTGACATCGAAGTGGCCGTTTTCTCACTTGTTTGTGCATAGCAGGTTTCACAATGAAATCTACAGCAGATCCAACATCAGAGGATTAAACCCAGAAGCTGGCGAGTCAGAGGTCCACATTAACTTAAGGGTCCTCTGACATCATATGCCATGAAAACAAGTTCAAGAGAATATGGCAGCTCAACTGGGTTTACTCTGTGGGGCTGGGATTCACGAAGGCCAACACCAGTCCACTGTGAGGCACATCCAAAGTGATCATTTTACTCTCAGCCATTTGCTCTTCACTTGGTCTTTCCAAAATGAGAGCCTGGTTCAGATTAAACATTTCTGAAACTGGTGACTTTAACAAAAACAAATTGACCTAATTTCAAACAGTATTACAAAGCCGTAATGATCAGAATAGTATGGTACTGGCATAAAGATAGGCACATAGACCAATGGAACAGAATCAAGAACCCAGAAATAAATCCATGCATATATGGTCAACTAATGTGTGGCAAGGGAGCCCAGAGCACACAGTGGGGAAAGGATAGTCTCTCCAATAAATGATGTTGGGAAACCGGACAGCCACATGCAAAATATGAAAATGGACTCTATCTTACTTACATCATTCACAAAAATTAACTCCAAACAGACTAAGGACTTAAATAGAAGAGCTTCTGAAACTATAGTACTTCTAGAAGAAAACAGGAAAAAAGCTCCTTGACCTCAATCTTGGCAATGATTTTGCAGATATACCAAAAGCACAGGCAACAAAAACAAAAATCAACAATTGACCCTGAGGATAATGGAATAGTACCTTAAGATACTGCTGCAGCCTTGGACCTTGGCAGACACTGGATCGGGCCCTAGGATTCTGCACCAGAAGCCTGAATGCTTTGCTACCAGGTCCTTCTGGCTCCTGGAAGGCTATGGACTTGTGCCTGCTCCCGTGTGTTTTCCTCCTTGTTCTGGACTCTAGCAGTCTCTCTCACCTATGTAACATTTTGGCCAGAACTCGTTTCTTCACACCCATCCTGGCCTCTGGGGCAAGATGACTGAGGCAGGGAAGAGGTGAGGCATCCACAGTCATTGATGTTTGTGTGACAAGTGGTGGGAGTCACATTCCTTATGGATGAGTCTGGGATAAGGGGCCTCTGGCTCCCAGGGCATCCAGGTGTTTCTAATCCCAGAACACCCCCATCCACCTGTAGAACTCCCAAGTGATAAAGCTTAGTCTAGGAAAAGTGATCACAGCTGCAGCACCTGGGGGCCCTGATTCAGCAATTCTCTGAGTCCGCCCCTAATGCTAAGTGCATCCCAGCCCATCCTCTCCCTGCCCCTCCATCAGGACTGGCCCTTATTAACGCAATACCTCCCAAAGGCTTCATGTCCAAGGGGGTTAGAATTTCAACATATAAATTTTGGAGGAACACAAACATTCAACGCAAAACATGAGTTGAATATACTTTCATGGGAGAATAGCTCTTTCATGGACTATCCCCACTCTGTTGTGGCCCTTCCATCTTAATCTTCCATAGCACAACAGCCAAGGGGCTGTGATGTGTAAGGCGATCTGCTGAAGTTTCCAAAGTAATGGGAGAAGGTAACCCAAAGGATGACTTCTGGAGAACACACAGTCCCTTTTCACCATTCCCTTCCTGCCCAGCTCCTAGACTATCAATAAATACCTTATCTAGACAGATAACCCACACACAGGCCTTCCAAGAATAAGCAATGATGAAAATTCATAGGACAGTCTAAATCTAGACTTTAAAAACAGTTCCCAAAAGGAAGAAAAGCTGTAGAGATGACCTTTAACCAGAGAATTCAGAGCAGTTTAGTTTTCTGGAGACATAGCTTCAGACCTCTCCAATCCAGACCAGAATTTTCTCTAGCTATAGCTATAAAATGGTTTTCTAGGTTAAGAGGAAAATATCCCTCAAAGATAGATTCCTTCTTGTGATGGTTAATTTTATGTGTCAATTTGGTTAGGCCACAGTATCCAGATATTTGGTCAAACGTTATTCCGAATTTTTCTGTGAGGGTGTTTTTGAAGGAGATTTACATTTAAATCAGAGGGACTCTGAGTAAAATAGATTGTCCTCCATAAGGCAGGTGGGTGTCTTCAAATCATTTGAAGGCCTGAATAAAACAAAAGTTTGACCTCCTCTGAGCAAGAGAGAATTCTCCAGCAGACTGCCTTTGCATGCAAACTTCAACTCTTTTCTGGGCCTCCAGCCTGCCAGTCACCTCTATCAGATTTTGGACTTGCCAAACTTTTATAGTCACATGAGCCAGTTCCTTAAGATAAATTGTATATGTACACACACACACACACACACACACACACACCCTATTGGTTCTGTTTCTCTGGAGAACCCTGAATAATATACTCCTCTTAGAAAGCAAAACCACTTTTTATCATTTTTAATGAGAAGTCTTACAGTCTCTCCTCATCTCGGGTTGAAAATATTCTGAGTCCAGACCAAACCAGGGTCACCTTGTCCATTAGTAGAAACAGCTACTAACTAAATCTGGTGTTCCAATAAGCATTCATGGTTTGAGGCCACAGACAATGAAGAAAAGAAACAAGCTTATTTATAAAAGAGTCTGAGGATAAGGAAGGAGGATGGGGAAGGAAAAGTAACCAGAGGGATTTCTGTAAATGGCTTTAAGTCACCCACTTTAAACTAGGCAAGGGGATTAGTTGCCTTCTCTAGAGAGAAGACTCTCACATTGATCTTGCAACAAAAATACAATGTACTGAGGGAAGTAATGCCAAGCAAGTAATATTATAGAACATATTTGATAAATGTATGTCTCTTAGCAATTTCACATTGTGAAATGAGATTGAAATACCCAAGAAATGGGATTATTAATAGCTCTGCTTGAAATGTGGCATTTTGAAAAATGGCTGATGACCATATCAAGCACGACTGCAATTCTTAATAAGCTGCTTTCTTTGGAAAACACTTGTAATTTGTTATTAACAATGGTTATTAAATGGCCCTGGGTTCTTTTATTGTTGTTGTTGCTGTTGTCATTTACATTTTATTGCCAAACATTATAGATTGGAAGAAGTGCTTAGGCATCTCATCTGGGAGATGTTCTATGACTTCGCATGTAACTACATAACATTTATGAGCCCACTCTTTCTCAAAGATACCTGCATAATAAAGTAAGTGTCTATTACTAGACTGATATAAATTGTTTCTTCTTAACTTCAAGCCTTTTAAGAAGCTCTGTTTTCTTGACTGTAAAAATAAAGATAGCATCTATGTCACAGAATTACATTAAAAATTAAACCATATAATATATGTGAAGTACCTAGTATCATGCCTGGCACTTGATGTACCTTCAACAAATAGTAATTGTTATCATTATGACTACCTATCTAAGAGTTCTGCCATTGGTGATGAAGGAAGGGCCATGTGGCTTTTCTAATACTGGAGCCATCATTTGGGTCTGTCCTTGACATCACACCCACATTGAATCTTGTGATTGGCTGTGTTCTGTGTTAGTCATGAATCTGTTTTATTTCACGTTGTCCCAGCTTGTTCTTCTAATTTGCACTTTCCCTGTTCCACTACATTCCAGTAAACCTAGACTTCTCACTAACCACCAAACACATCTCAAGCTTTCCCACTGCTATTACAGTTTGTGTCCCTCTCACTGATACCTACTAAATGCCCTGCAGTTTGCCTCACTCTCTGTCAAAAGCCTGTTCTTTCTTCATGGTCCACATCAGATGCTACCTTCTTCATAAAACCACCTAATGTATCAATGTGCTCCTTTCTTATTTTATATCCCCACAACATGACTTTGCCCCTCATTGTGCTGTCCTTCCTTGCTACAGTTTATTACAGTTGTAGATCATAAGCTCCTAGAAGACAGGAATTGTGCCCCACACATCTTTTAATCCCCATTGTCATTTGACATAATATTTTGTTTGTACACAATACTCAAATATTGGCTAAATTGAAAGGTAAACCCCAGAAATTGGATAATATTTTAATATATTCTGTAACGAGGATGATATTGATTACATCATTGAACTTGGACTTGAATTCAAGTACACAGTTGGGAATTCTTAGTGTTGAACAAGAATAACCACTGCCTCTAACCAAAGAGTCTCACTCATCAGGGGCTAGTATGTGTACTTGAAATATTTTAGTTATGACCTGCCAGTGTGTATATTTTTTCCTTCAAAAATTAAGAATATTTTAAATTATATTTTTTTAAATCCCAAGTTTCTATCACTGCTATCAGTGAAGTCCAATTATTGTAAATCACATTCAATTCCCAGTTTTCCTATATTTATTTCCCGACCTCTCTGTCATAAAGGAAAGCCAATTGATTTTATCATTGGAAAATTCACCACAGGTGACAAGAGGAAAAAGGAAAAGAATTTAAATGGTACATTTTCCTGTTTTACTCAGCTTCAAGTAGAGAATCCACTGTAATTATATTTAACAATTTAGAAAATCTGACTGCTGGTTGTCTTAATCCCTATTTTCAGTCTGTGAATCCCTAAACCCACAGAATATCTCTTCAAGTTTAACATCTGACAGAAGTTATGGGAACATTATTAACATTTCCTCCAGCCTCCCAGCAGATAAGAACAATATCTTCCTTTTAGAAGAAATATGCATAAACAAAGCCACCAGATCGTAAGACTGTGGCCATAGAGTTATCCTCTTTCCATTTTTTTCAACTTTGCTCAGCACTTCTGAATTCTTTGAAAAGGAAGTCTCCATTTGGGGACAATACATTTTTACCAAATGCTTTAACTTTGTGCTAAGTTTCCATTTTTAAAAAAAGAAGAGGAAAGCCTAAAGATAGAATATATAAAAATATTACCATCTTACAAATATCAATGTTTTATTTGCATAATGATTTTATTTATTCAACAATCTTGTATTGAATATTCAAGGAATGGCACTTTACAGGAAGAAATTTGACAAGTTGCTCAGGTCATGAATGACTGTGAAGAGGATAGAATTAGGGAAGATGATGTTAATGCATCCAATATAATGTAGTAAAGGATAAGAGATATGGAGAATCCATGGGGGCTTTAAACAAAACTATTTCAGGAGAAAATCAATCAGTTGAGCTGGGGAAAAAAAGGAGAGGGAATAACAAGATTCAAGTAGTCGCAGAAGCTTTAAGAAGGCAACGGTACCCAGAAAGAACTTAATAATATATCATTTTCATTGGAGCTGATTTTATAATTGTCATCTATATATAATGATGTGGGATTCTATAAAACTACTAGCATTCATTTGCTTAAGTAAAAATAATAAGTCAATCGAAGAAAAAACCTTAAGTACATAGAAAAGTACACAGGAAAACATTACATACATAGGGGGAGAAAAGGTAAAAGACAAAAACCATCAATATACTTCAGTATAACCAAACTGTGACCAAAATCTGAAAAAAACTGCCCTAGAGGATGTCACATATTTTATCTGCAGGAAGCTTACAGCAGAAAAACCAAAGGTTAGATTGGATTCAGAGACTAGTGCTATGCTCTTTAAAGTACAGGCTTTTTTTATTCCTTTGCAAATGGGTTTCTTTTTTTTCTAGCTTCTGCTATTTCCTTCTTCATCATTTCAAGTTTCAACTAAATCTCGATCCCTAGCAAAGTCATTTTAAAGCCTTGCTCATCTCACCCTAAGTTTCCTTGTGTTAGTTACACCATTTGGTACATATTTGTTTTCTACACCAGATTCTAAGCTCCTTGAGGGTAGAGGCCATGTATTATACTTAGAAAAATGTCTGCGTCTAGGCCCTGCATTTGTAGGTGCTGATTAATTCCAACTACATTTACTGCAATTCAGGTAAAGGAAAGAAAAGTGGTATCGCAAGACTACTCAATGACTTACTTCTTACAAGGTTTAATGTAAGACATTGAAAACTGAGATCAGTTGAAAAGATACTCACAAATCTAGTCTTGGACCCATGTCATGATACTCAGGAGGTAGAAGGGATTTAAGAAATGTGCTAGCCCAACTCCTTAATTCAGGAAAACCAAAGTCTGGATAAGTTAAGATTGCAGATCTAAATAGGCAGACTTTGTAGCATGTTCTTAAGCTTTTAGAACTAGAAGACAATGTGCTTCCCAGTTCATGCTGCTTCTTCACAATAGGATCATTCATTCAATAAGTATTTGTCAAACACTTGCTGTACATGTGCCAGCCATTCAAAATAATATGTGAACTCGGCCTATGAGCAGCTTAAAGTCCAGGGCCTGACGTATGGTACTATTAAGTAACACCCTGAAAAGAATGCGCAAAAAACCTTTAGAGTTGTTTAATAATAGAAAACCACATAAAATGTCATGAGTCAGGATTTCTGATACTAATCCTTCATCTTGAGAAAAGCTGGTATGATTCACCCAGAAGTTACCTATAAACTTCTTCTTCTAAAAGGTTTGCTAATACCCCAAACATTATGCCAGTTCAAAGTATTTACATTTCTGAAATTTCAAGCAGGCAAATAGTGCTTTTTGTATGGTATACTCATTTCAAGAGGGAGCAAAATTACCAACTTCCTGCCCCTGAAGTTTGGTCTTTGCTTATCTATCTCTTTAATGCTGACAGGAACCAGCTAAACATTAACATCATTACCACTCACTCAAAAACAAATTGATACTCAGTTTCATTATTCTCATGGCTGTTCATCATCATCACTCAAAAATTTGAAAGACATTACTTCCCATGTGTCTTTCCAAGCACATTCTCTGAGCTACACTTTCTGGAACTAATACTGATGACGATGATGATGATGATGATGATGATGATGATGTCAATTCAAGTATCTAGGAGATTTATAGGTGATGTATAAACCATAACTTAAAATTTTCAAATACAGTTAGTTATATATCTGAATGACCCACTATTATGTATATTGCTAACATCTATATATATGTAAGCTTTTAAAGGTTTTTTTTAAAGATTAACTTGACATTTCAGAAAAATAATGGACCTAGGAAAGAAAATAAAATTATAAAATTATTTGGAGATATTCTTCTCTTACTAGTTTAAACAAATTCCCAACTAAGAGTAATTCTGATTATTTGTATATGGATAAGTGAAATAGAAAATCAAAGTGCAGGTCTGAATACGTTATAACACTCAATTCTCAGTTATATTCCTATTTATTTAGATAATTGCCTTCCAACATATTTTATACATGTAGAGTTTACCTCATGGAAGTTAAGTTTTATCTGTATCTTGGGTATGGTATTAAAAATGATTTTATCCCCCCCTTTTTAATCTTCCTAAATATATAATTTTGGAAGTAGTATGAGTCATTATTTTGGCAGAAATATTTTATGTTTATAAATTCTGCATTGTCAAATCCAAAACATTTCCATCTAATTTTGAGCCTTAGGTTTGTCAATATTTACACATTTTTGTTATTATTATTATCATTATCATTATTTAAAGAGGGGATAGGGCCAGAGGGAGAAGGGGAGAGAGAGAGAATCCCAAGGAGGCTCCATGCCCAGTGCAGACCCCAACGTGGGACTTGATCTCATGACCATGAGACCATGACCTAAGCCAAAATTGAGTCAGACACTAAACCAACTGAGCCACGCAGGTGCCCCAATATTTGCCCATTTTTAAAAATAAAATTCTAAAGATGACTTCACGCTCGTGAATGCTACCAAACATTTAAAGAACTAGCACCAATTTTTCTCAAATTCTTTGAAAAAATAGAAAAGGAAGACCACATCCTAAATCAGTCTATGAGGTCAAAATTACTCTGATACCAAAGCCAGACAAAGGCATCCCAAAGAAAGAAAACAACAGACCAATATACCTCATGAATACAGATGCAAAATCCACAACAGACTACTAGCAAACTGAATCCAGCAGCATATTTAAAAGGACTGTATATCATGACCAAGTAGGAATTTATCCCTTGAATGTGAGGGTGGTTCTGTATACAAAGAGCAATCAAGGTAATATACTACATTAATCAAATAAGGGGGGAAAGTCACATGATTACTTCAATTGTTGAAGAAACAGCATTTTAAACAATCCAGTACCCCTTCATGATAAAACACATTCAACAAACAAAAAATAGGAAATCTTGCTCTACCTGATAAAGGGCATTTATGAAGAACTCACAGCTAGCATCATACTCAGTAGTAGTAAAGACTGAAAACTTTCCTCTAAGATCAGTAACAAGGTGCTGCTCAATATGTAGAAAATCCAAAAGAATTAACCACAAAAAGCTTTTAGAACTAGTAAATTCAACAAAGTCACAGGATTCAAAATCAACTCACAAACAGTTGTGTTTCTTTTTTTTTCTTTTTTTTTTTAATGTTTATGTTTGAGACAGAGACAGAGTGTGAGTGGGGGAGGAACAGAGAGGGAGACACAGAATCTGAAGCAGGCTCCAGGCTCTGAGCTGTCAGCACAGAGCCCGATGTGGGGCTTGAACCCACGAACTGCGAGATCATGACCTGAACTGAAATTGGACGCTTAGCAACTGAGCCACCCAGGCACTCCCAAAGAGTTGTGTTTCTACAGACTAGCAATGAATAAATCAAAAATGAAACTTAAAAAAAAGTCTTCTTGACATTAGCATAAAAATAATAAAATACTTAGGAATAAATTTAACCAATAAGGTACAAGACTTGTACAGTGAAAACCACAAAACAATGTTGAAAGAAATTCTAAGAAGACGTAAATCAATGGAAGGACATCCTGTGCTTGTGGATTAGAAGCCTTGACATTATTAAGATGGCAACACTTCCAAAATGATCTATAGATTCAATACAATTCTGTCAAAATCTCAATAGCCTTCTTTGCAGAACTAGAAAAACAGATCCTAAAATCCATATGGTATTGTGAGGGAACCCGAATGGGGAAGGTAATCTTGCTGAAACAAAACAAACTAGTACCACTCACATGTTCTGGCTTCAAAACTTACTACAAAGTTATAGTAATCAAAACAGTGTGGCATTGATATAAGAATAGACATATAAAGCAATGGGATAAAAGAGAGAGTTCAGAAATAAACCCTTGTATTTACAGTCAAGTGATTTTTGACAAGGGTATGAAGATCATTCAAGTATGAGGTTGAAGACCAAGTATGAGGTTGGACCCTTACATTATGCTGTATGCATAAGTTGACTCAAATGGATGAAAGACCTAAATGTAAGATTGTTAGAAGAAAACATAAGGATGTTGATGACCTTAAATTTGGTAATGGATTCTTATTTGTGATACCAAAAGCAAAAGCAACTACAGAAAAAATAGGTAAATTGGACTTCATCAAAATTAAAACTTCTGTGCATTAAAGAATATTATCAAGAAAGGAAAAAGACTATGTATAGAACAGAAGAAAATATTTGCAATTCATCTGACAAAGGTCTAATATCCAGAATATATATTTCAAAAGAAAAAAGTACCTGTTACAACTCAACAATGAAAAAAAAAACAACACACACAAACCAATTTAAAAGCGGAACAGGGACAGGAGTAGGCATTTTTCCAAAAAAGGTAACACAAATGGTCAACAAGCACATGAAAAGATGGTCAAAATCATTAGTCATCAGGGAACTACAAATCAAAATCACAGTAAGATACCACTTCATATCCACCCACTATAATTTAAAAAAACAACAACACTGAAATAACCAGTACTGGTGAGAATTTTGAAAAATTGGAGCCTCATACAATACTGGTATGTAAAATGGTGCAGCCGCTGTAAAAAATAGCTTGACTTTTCCCTCAAAAATTAAACCTATATAAACCAGATAACCTAGAAATTCCCCTCCTAAGTATGTATCCTAAAGACTTGAACATAGACATCCAAACAAACATTTGTACATGAATCTTCATAGCATCACTATTAACAATAACTAAAAGGTGGGGAAAACCCAAATGTCATCAAGGGACAAATGGGTAAACAAAATGTGGTTTATCCGTACAATGGAATTATTCAGCCATAAAAAGAAAGGAAATACTGATACATGCTATTACATGGATGAACCTTGAAAGCATTATACTGAGTGTAAGTAGCCAGACACAAAAGGTCACACAACGTATGATTCCAATTATATGAAGTATCTGGACTATGTAAATCCATAGAGAGAGACAACAGATGAGTGGCTGTCAGGATTATGAAAAGGGTAACGTGGAAAGGGACTGTGTAATAAGTACAGGGTCTCCTTTGGGGCCAACGTAAATATTTTAGAACAGGATAGAAGGGGCAGTTGCACAACACCGTGAATGAACTAAATGCCACTGAATTGCACACATTAAAATGGTTCATTTTATGTTATGTGAACTTCACCTAATTTTTTTAAATCTACACATTGAGATTACTTTTTAAGTATATTTTTAAAAATTAAGTTAAAATAATTACATGTCCAGAAACTCAACTTCAAAAAATGTTCCATGATCATTTGAGTACTTTGTTTTTTGTTGTTATTGCTGTGGGTTTTTTTGTTTGTTTGTTTTGTTTTTTGTGTTTTTTTTTTAACAGTGGGTGAAGGTGGGTGGCAGGAGACTGGTCCTTGTTGGGTCTTTTAAAATTTTTTTATTTTATTTGTTTTTGCTTATTTTTTTAAGTCAGGCCAAAGATTCAATAGGGTAGTGAATCAGCCAAACATAAGGTTTGAGCTTCCTAGAGGACATGCAACAAAATAGAATACCTGACATTTAGTCTTCAAAAACTTAACTACCATTTGACTATTTATGGATTCATTTTTCTAATGGTTTTGTATACTGATCAATTTTACCAATTAAATTACAAGTTATTTAAGTGAAATTGAAGATACCTTTCACTTCTGTTCAGTTCACTTATGTCATGTTGGAAAGAGTTTTTTGTTTTGTTTTAAGATTTCATTTGTAAGTAATCTCTACGCCCAAGGTGCAGCTATAACTCACAAACTCACGATCAAGAATCGCGTACTCCGCCCACTGAGCCAGCCAGGTGCCTTTCGTCTTGATGTTTTGGTTGATAACCGAATTTTCTTCTATTTTGAATATAACTCACTTAAACTGGAACCTCTTACATCAATGGAAAAATTTTGGAATGTTTTTAGACTTTTGTTCATAGAATTAAAGAATAAGGATTGATCTACAGTACTGTGTCCTGAATTAATGAGAATTCTTAGGCAAAGGAACATTTTAAGGTCACTTTATATATACATTATAACTAAAGGAAAATTACTGACCTAGAGATTCACTTTAAAACCATACCCCTTCAGAAGCTCTACAATCACTTGAGCAAAACTAGAAACCATTTTTACGCAATCAGCACATTTATTTACACACCCACTGTCTTAATTCTTCAGCATGTCTTTGAAGCACTGAACTTGATAGTTTTGAAAAGGTGCCTTGTTTCAACATAAAACTATGAGAACACCCATAATGCGGCTGTTTCTTTTCAAAAAGAAAGAATGCAGGGGATTTTTTTTTTCTGTTTAAACAAATGCTATTGTTTTATTGCCAATTTTTCTTTAAAGGAACCCATTAATGAATCCAGCAGCCTTATTAGGTATTTTTAATCAGTTAACAATGTTGTCAGAACTTGTTACGAATTCTTATCCGCTATATGAGAGTTTCTCAGTCTTTAGTCATCCTTTGAACCTGTAACATACCTGATGATTTATTTCCAAAATGCTGCTTTAGTGTTGTATCATTAAATAATGATAGGATTTCCTTAAAACAGAACAAAAACTAGTTTCTTCAGTTTCATTTTGTGAAATTGATGATAAATTGACATTACACTGTGTTAGTACTTTTTTCCACCTTCATAATCTGTATATGTTAAGTGGCACATTAACTATTAATTCCACTGAGTTGGAACCATTTGGAAATGCCAGCAAATGCCCACTCGTAATGATAGAAAAGGGTCTTCTCCCCAAAAACAAATCAATCTCAAGTTTGCTTAAAAGTCAACAAATGATATATTTCAAGATTATATGTCAAGATTATAGAAATTCTGGTTTACTTGTGCTGCTTTGCTTTCAAAAATCTAAGATGGATTACTTGAAGTCCTACATTATCCAAAAGGGTTCAATGTTTTTTGATGCTTAATTAATTTGTTCTTGTAAGAAACATAAAATGAAAACATGACCTGAAAATGAATTGTAAAGAAATTTAAAGTGCTAGATTAGCAAACTAGTGCCCAGTGGAGCTGCTATGCACATTCATTGCATCAAACTATCCAAATTACTTCAGCCTACATACATATATTTTCTATTTTTCCCCACTTTGATTCACAATCGCCTTTCTGTCATCTATCGTATACCCATGGAATAGCCAAAAACAATTTATGATGCTCAATCCAGAATCCAGAAATCATATTTTAACAAGATGCTTGATGACATTTTTTATTTTCTCAAAATAGAAAGATAAAGTGAGACTGACAAATTAGGATTTAGATCACTCATTGTCAGTCATTCACTAAGCCACTAACATTTAGGAATCGTGCTCTCTGTCACATAACCCATATTGTATTAAATAGTCTGGGTAATAAAGGTGAAATAGAAGGTGTGTCTTCTGCCTCCCTAGTGCAAGCAATAAAAATGTATCCCCTGTACAAACAGTGAGTAGGTGTTGTGTGCAACAACATTGTCAAAATAGAGAAAGAAAAGAAGTAATCTGGTTCCTAAACACAAGTTTTGTATAGATATTTTCAGCAAGTAGACCATTAATGACCAATCCTCCCATATTTCCATTCTAAAGCAATTGAGGGAAATTAACAGATGAGAATCTACTACTTCAGTTATCAAAAGGATACCCCACAAGTAGATCTTGGCTTCAGAAGATGTGAACCATTCCCAGCACGCATGGATCTTTCCTCTTTTGATAAGCCATTAACCTGCCCCAGTGGAAGAAAATTTCTGCATTGCATACTGCTTCAAACATTGTACCTTGAATGTTATAAACTAGTAGCCCCTCAATGTCTGGTAAATAACACATCATCAATCAACACTAGCGATGAAAGTCAAGTATGAAAAGGCACTAGAACATGCTGCATTTGTAAGAAGCTGAGCAACCATCCATCATTTGCCTCTGACACTTAGGTAACAACTACACCAAACTGGGGTTGGGGCAGGTGGGCGAAAGAAGAAACTTCAAAATAAGCAGTATCCAAACCAATAAGCTACTGGGGCAAAAAAAAAAAAAAATTTTTCTGAAAAAAACTAAATGGAAAGCATCAACCAATCTTTACATAGTAAATTTTATTTTTCACTAGGGATTATGAAAAACAAAAGAATGCACAATATGCAGACGACAGTCTTTGCTTCAAATGTCATTAGCTAATCATCACTGTGACACATAATTTCTAATACAGCTTATTAATGATACCCATAATGACAGACTGTTTGAGTTACAAAAGCTTTTCTAATCTCAGAAATCTTATTCTAATTCCAGCAAACACCTGTAATCAATATATTACTACACAAACCATAGTTAGAAGTATGGCCATTACAGGTAAATTTGTATCACCAATGCACATTTTAAATAATAAGGAAATGTAATGGTCTGTAATCCAGTTTTAAACTATTTCCGAGTTGTGAACTGGAAAAGTGCTACAAAAACCCATTATATTTAGAGATTAAAGGAGGAAATATTAGATTGTCAACATTTCAAGCCTCAAATCTGTGTTTAAAAAAAAAAAGACATCTCAAAGCAATGAAATAGACCATGACTCCATTTGTATTTATTGTGTTCACTTTTCAAATTCACCAAAAGGACGACCGAGAAATTTCTTGTGATTTCTGCTAGAGAAAAAGAAAAGCATACCTGCCATTCAATTCTCAGAGTATATTTCCTTTCAAAATGCCTGGAACATATTCATGCTTTATCCATTACCTAAACCCGTGCAATATGTAATCCACAGTAAGCCGGAGCAGCTGAAGGTGAGCTTCTTTAAGGGCAGAATCAAAGGAATTTACGGGGCCAGTTCTACTTATGGTGAGAATATTTGGCTTAAGACCAGACACCTAGAGTTCTTACCTGCAAAGACAGGACACATCACAGAAGGAGATGCTAAAGGAGATGCTTGAACTTGGGCCAGGAATGATAATAGAGCTGGAGAACAAAAGACAAGCTATTGAGCCAAAAGGCCTATTGCCAATTAATCTTTTATTGTGAAAGTGAGACATTTTATATATAAGCACGTTCATGAACAGGAAAACCAAAAAGAATTCTTGCTCCCAGTTTTGGGGTTAGAATGGAGTGAAGACAAATGAATAAAAGTAGAAGAGCTTGTATGGAGAAAAAAAAAAAAAAGAAGCAGCAGCAGAAGCAGCTTCTTTCTTTGCAAAGAATTTGAAAATGCTTTTAGTCCACAGGGCATAACACGTAGTGGAACTATCACTCTGACAAGACAATTTAGAGAGAAAAAAAATATCATAATGCAACCAGTAGCCCTACTAACACTTATAAGAAATGAAAAGTCCCTAATTTCCATGAATACATGGCACTCAGCATGAGCCATTCCAGGTCAAAGTCAAGGCTAATTAATTAATTGATTTATAGTAATGTTTTATTCTTTGAAATTTAAGTATATCGTAGCAAAGTATCAGTGTTTATTTGAACCAGAACATAAAGTTCTCTAATGCAATTATCTTGTGAACCACTCATAAACACATTGGCTTTGTGCTAAAAGGTGCAAATATACTCAGTGCTGAGAGCAGCTCCGTAAAATTCGGGGAATAAAAACTTTTGCCTGTTCAACATTTTATCCAGAGCTGTATTGTAAATAAAAACATGGGGTATAGTAGAACTTGTTTAAAGGTTTGGTTTAGTCATTTCAGTCAAATTAATTTGATATAAACCAGAACTCTGAAACTAACAAATAGAATTTCTCCCTTCATTACTTTTGTTAATTTCTGGGGGCAAATCAATGAAATTGATTATTTTCTTCCATGACTTCCTGTAAGCTGTGCCAAGAAGAAATAAACAGACATAATCATACCTTCTTCTAAGGAAGGTAAATATAAAGTAAATCTCTACTTCTGCAATTTGAGTCATACAAATAGCCTTTGGGAACGGCCATACTCCATTAGCGAACACTGTATTAGGAAATTTTTTTACTTTTAATCAGGTCTTTCAGCTTCAGCACTATTGACGTTATGGGCCAGGGGATTCTTTGTTTTGGGAGGGGGGTGCTGTTCTGTTCACTTTAGGATATTTACCAGAATCCCTGCCCCTACCCAACAGAGGCAGCAGTACCCTCCCCTCTTTGTGTCAACTAAATATTTGTATTTATATATATAATGCCACTTATTCATCCATTCATCTATCAAGGGACACTTGGGCTGCTTTCGTAATATGGCTATTATAAATAAAGCTGCAACAGAGGGATGCAAATATCTTTTCAAATTAGTGTTATTGTACTGGGTAAATACTCAGTAGCAGAATACTAGATCATATGGTAACCTTATTTTAATTTTTTGAAGAAACTTTATACTATTTTCCACAGTGCCTATACTAGTTTGCATTCCCACCAACAATGCAAGAGGGTTCCTTTTTCTTCCACATTCTCACCAATATTTGATGTTTCTCGTGTTTTTTATTTTAACAATTACGGCAGGTGTGAGGCGATATCACATCGTGGTTTTAATTTGCATTTCCCTGATAGTGATGTTGAGCATCTGTTCCATTGTTATATGTATCTATCTTCGTGCCAGTTCCATACTGTTTTGATCACTACAGTTTTGTGGTATATCTTGAAATCTGGGGTGGTCCTACCTCCAGTTTTATTTCCTTCTCTTTAAAATTGCTTAGGTTACTTGGGATATTGTGTGATTTCATACAAATTTTAGGATTTTTCTAGTTTGGTGAAAAATGCTGTTGGTCCCCTGATAGGGATTGCATTAAATCTGTAGATTGTTTTGTTTTGGATAGTATAGACATTTTAACAATATTTGTTCTCCCAATCCAAAAGCATAGATTATCTTACCATTTTTCTGTGTGTCATATTCAATTTCTTTCATCAATTTTTATAGTTTTCAGGGTACAGGTCTTTCACCTCCTTTGTTAAGTTTATTCTGAGGCATTTTATTATTTTAGTACAATTGTAAATAGCATTGTTTTCTTAATTCCTTTATCTGCCACTTCATTATTACTGTATAGAAATGCAACAGATTTCTGTACATTGATTTTGTCTCCTGCAATTACTGAATTCATTTATCAGTTCTAATAGTTTTTGATGGAATCTTTAGGGTTTTCTATATTTGGTGTCATGTCATCAGTAAATAATGACAGTGTTCTTCCTTACTAATTTGGATGCATTCTATTTCTTTTTCTTGTCTGATTGCTGTGGCTAGGACTTCCAGTACTGTGTTGAATAAAAGTGATGAGAGTGGACATCCTTATCTTATTACTGATCTTAGGGGGAAATCTCTCAGTTTTTTACCATTGAGTATGATGTTAGTTGTGGGTTTTTCATATGTGGTCTATATTATGTTGAGGTATGTTCCCTCTAAACCTGCTTTGTAGAGAGTTTTCATCATAAACGGATGTTGTACTTTGTCAAATACTTTTTCTGCATCTATTAAAATAATCATATGGTTTTTATCCCTTCTCTTGTTCATGTAATGTATGCACCTACATGGGAACACCAAAATACATAAAACAACTACTAAAAGACATAAAGGAAGAAACTGATAGTAATATAATAAAACTGGGAGACTTTAACATCTCACTTACATCAATGGATAGACCATCCAGGTAGAAAATGAACAAGGCAACAGTGGCTTTGAATGGCATATTGGACCAGATGGTTCTAATAGCTATATTCAGAACATTCCATGCAAATACACCAGAATATAGATTCTTTTCAAGTGCACATGGAACATTCTCCAGAAGAGATCACATAATATGCCCCCAAACAAGTCTCAACAAATTCAAAAGCATTGAAGTCATACCATACATCTTTTCCAACCACAATGCTATGAAATTGGAAATAAACCAAAGGAAAAAATCTGAAAAGAGCACAAATACACGGAGTCTAAATCACATGTTACTAAACAATGAAGGGGTCAACCAAGAAATCAAAGAGAAAATAAAAAAATACATAGAGACAAATGAAAATGAAAACACAATGGTCCAAAATCTTTACGCTGCAGCAGAAGATCCCTGCATCCCCCCATCACATGCTCTGAGATCAGCAAATAAATCTTCCATATGCCCCAGGCACGTTTCAAACTGCTGCTTCTATGTTGTATCTCAGTGGGATTGTTTGTTATGTTGTGTCTTTAAAGGCAGGGACTCCATTTCCTATTGCCGTCTGACTCCCTCAGAGCCCAGCAGCTGATTTTTAAAGTTCCAGGTTTAAACCCCACTGATTGTAAAAACTTGCAAAGTTAAGCCTCTCTGGTTTTCAAAGCCAAATGTTATGTGCCTTATGTGGGGTCCGCTCCTCTCCCTTTTCTGTGCTTGAAATGTCCCTCCCTCCTGCTGACAGTCTCATGGGTCAGTTTGTTTCTTGACTACATCTCCACCCTGCTTACCTTTTTCAATGTGGCCTCTTACCTGCATTTAGCTGTGGAGAGTCTGTTCTGCCAATCTTTGGGACTTTTACTGGGTTATTTACACTAATGTGGGTGTCATCCATGGGACGGGTGAGCTTAGGGTCCTCCTACTCTGCCATCTTCCCCAGAAGTCCCTTAATTAAGTATCATCACTGATCTCATTGGAAAAGTCTGTAAGTACAGGAAGTAGTCAAATTCACAGGGGCAGACACAAGTTTTCCAAAAGTTAAATTTTCACCAGCAACAAACATTATGATTTTTCTTCCCTTGAGGTGACACACTCACTTCATTAATTTTCAAGAAACATCTACCAAATACACAAGGCTGATTAGTCATAGTTTGGCAGTCATTCTTTTAAGTAAAAATGGTGTCCCATAAAAGAAGTGGCTAGGCCAGATTGCAACTTGAACAATTGCTTGAGGACTTTTCTAAAGACAGCCATTATAATTCAGTCAGCAGTGCAAGTGCTTCATGTATATTCCCATTTCTTCACGCAGAAATAAAAAAACGTATTCAAAGATCGAGGTTAATAAAATTAATAATTTTTTACTGCTTCACCAAGAATTTTTTTTTAATTCAAGTTGGTTAAAATAGAGTGTAGTGTTGGCTTCAGTAGAACCCAGTGATTCATCTCTTACAAATGACACCCAGAGCTCATCCGAGCAAGTGCCCTTCTTAATGCCAATTATCCATTTAGCCCACCTCTCCCCAACCCACTTCCCTTCTAGCAGCCTGCAGTTTGTTCTCTGTATTTAAGAATCTCTTATGGTTTCCCTCCCTCTCTGTTTTTATCTTATTTTTCCTTCCCCTTCCATATGTTCATCTGTTGAGTTTCTCAAATTCCACATATGAGTGAAATCATATGATATCTGTCTTTCTCTCTCTGACTTATTTCACTTAGCATAAGTGAAAAGTACACTTATTCTATTTACTGGAACCATTCTAGTTCCATCCATGTTGTTGCAAATGGCAATTTTGCATTCTTTTTTGTCACCAAGTAGTATTCCATTGTATGTGTAAAACACATCTTCTTTATTCATCAGTTGATGGACATTTGGGCTCTTTCCATAATTTGGCTATTATTAATAGCACTGCTGTAAACATTGGGGAGCATGTGCCCCTTCAAATCACCATTTTTGTATCCTTTGGATAAATACCTAGTAGTGCGATTGCTGGGTCATAGGGAAGTTCTATTTTTAATTTTTTGAGGAACTTCCATACTGCTTTCCAGACTATTGCATCGGTTTGCATTCCCACCAGCGGTGCAAAAGTGTTTGCGTTTCTCTGCATCTTCGCCAACATCTGTTGTTGTCTGAGTTGTTCATTTTAGCCATTCTTAAAGGTGTGAGGTGGTATCTCATTGTGGTTTTGACTTTTATTTACCTGATGATGACTGATGCTGAGCATCTTCTCACCAAGAGTATTTTTAAGCCAAAATAGCATGTGTGTGTGTGTGGGTGTGTGTGTGTGTGTGTGTGTGTGTGTGTGTTAGTGTGTTTAATGCAAGTGTATTAGCCACAACAGTTTGGGGCCACAACCTTCATCTCTGCTAAGGTGCCAGCAGTTTTATCCACCATTGTTTTTTTGTCACTAGTATAAATATTAGTGAAAGAGCCAAATAGTGTCTTAGTAGAACCATGAAAATAGTTTTGACTCAAAGATCCTCTGAGAGGTACTGACAGAAACCCTCAAAGGACCGTAGATCACACTTTCAGAACCATTATAATGGATGAAGAAACCTTCAGAGACATTCTTCCGTGATTCCCTTGCATTTCCATATATTGGCTTTCTGCCTAAGGGCCACTCCAACAAAGAGTTGGACAATGGAATTGAGGAAAATTCACATGGGTAACATTTTCATCTCAAACCATCAGGACCATAATCTCAGGAACCCCCACTTTCTTATCTCTTCCTCTCAATCTCACATGTGTTTATGGAGAACTGATTTCAAATGG
The DNA here is from genome assembly GCF_018350215.1 of Panthera leo. NCBI lineage: Eukaryota > Metazoa > Chordata > Mammalia > Carnivora > Felidae > Panthera > Panthera leo. The sequence goes on along the minus strand of NC_056682.1, from coordinate 17,663,768 downwards.
TGCAAATCCAGGCTCTGGCTGGGAAGAGAGAAGAGGAGAAACAGAGTATCTAGAGGGGATTTGTAGGGTAGTTGGACACAGTGAAGTTAGGAGTTACTATGCAAAGCTTTTTATTTAATATCTCAAATAACTTGGCTAAGTAAAGAATTAATTAACCAATCAAATTACTTCTGTGATCACTTTCCCTTCTACTACTCCCTGATTGTAAGCAGTGGAAATACGTACTGCAGTCCATTTCATCGACAACCACCTTTCTCATCACTGGAATTCATTACTGGTTAAAGTTTGAGTAGTGTCTGAGAAACAGTTGAATATGGAAAAGTCATTTTGCATCCTTTTTTAATCAAGCATAGCACATATTACAGCTATCTATAGAAAGCAGAAGGAGCTCGAAGGAAATTTCTTCATATCACATTTAGGAACAATTAATCCCCAGTAGACTATTTGGTAGTCTACGTACTGCCCATACAATCATTCCAGAGATTTTCACTAAACTTTTACTATAGAGAGAGGGGGAAAACTGTCTGTGTGGAATTCACCTTTCTGAAATATTGTGAGGTCCTATTTGACCTAGTCTGATGCCTTGCTATACCCTAGTAGGTCTTTCAGTTGATTGTCATGCCAAATCCATCCAGTATATAGCATTTCAGTTATCTTTGCTTCATAGCACACCGGAAAAATGTGTGCAGAACCTCGGGCAAACTACTATACCAGGATTTGTAACATTTGTGAGCTGGATTGTATCTTAAAGTGATTTTGCAGGCAAAGCCTCAGATTGAGGATTTATGCGAAGCCAAATAATGAGAAAGACTCGTGAATCTACAATTAATGAATTCTACGTGAAATTAAATTGAAGAATGCTAAATTATAATGATAATGTGCTAAATCGTTTACTATCGTATGTAGACAATATTACAATATTGGTAGAGAAGAATATTTTGCATAGCCAAGTTTAAGCAGAAGTCTTGAGATTTAAGGGTTATGCTTTCTGTTATTAAACAAGCCCTTGTGTTCTGCACACTACCTTATTGAAGAACTTAAGAGAAAAAGTTGCTTCATAAATGGTGTTAAATAATCCTTAACTTTTTATCCCCAGAATTCCTCACGTTTATCTAACTGACAGGTCCAGGGAAAGCTCACCTTAGTTTGAGGGTCTTTTGTTTTTGGTTTTTTATGATCCAGTCTTTTTATATATGTTAAGAAAAGTGGGAGAACAGTGTCACTTTTGAATTGATTCAAATAAAGATTAATTTTTCTTAAAGTAGTTACCTTTTACCGGATAAAAAATTTTGAATCTAAAATTATTCATAAATGCCTTTTTTGTACACTACAATATAATTTGAGAATGAAAACTAACTTACAGAACCTCATATATGTCTAGCATTAAACATACATATTTAACATATTAAGTAGTACCATATTTATATATATAAATGTATAACATGCTAAGCTCAGTTGCATTTTTTCTTTATACTTGACAATATTATTCCAATTCTGTTAGGTATAAACTGTCTACTTGAATCTTTCAGTGTGGGTCTTTATGATCTCTCTTTGTGAATTTAAAGCTTTATCCTAATAACAATTCTTCAGCTATTTCTAAAGGTCTCACTGAAATTGATTCAACAAGGACTATTACAGGTTGTAGATGATTGATCACAATAGCCTCTAGAGTATTATCCTAAAGGAACCTACAGATAGTTCCCGAAGCCAAGAGCACACTGTATACACTGTATGTTAGCTAACCTGATAATAAATTATATTTAAAAATACATGTATTGTCCCAAGAAAATTAAAAAGGGAGGAAGGAAGGTCATAACAACTGATCATTGAATGATGAGTAGGTTACAGAAGACACACCTTCGTATTAAAAGTCAAAAGGATGAGCCCTTCACCCTTAGTGATACACTCAGGGCAGCATGAAAATCCTATCATTTCATTTTTATCTACTGAAAACATCCAACCAAGCAGAAATTGGTTTACTTAGTTAATCTCATCTCTATTCTTTCTGGATTTTTAAAGTGTATTAGTTAATTTAAACTATCATGGTTTGTCCTGACACTCTTGACTAGTATTCTCGTTACATATTTGTCTTTTTATTGTCTTTTCCTGGACTAGGCCATTCATGTCCAATGACTAATACATTTCATTGCTATATATTTTTGGAGAAAGAGTCTATGTTTGGAATTCCTTTAGCAATGTTGTCAGTATAATGAATAATTGGAGAGATTATGAAACAGTGTCTTTTGGCATGTATTATTGTTTTATTATTATTTGTGGCTATTTTTAAGTATGTAAAGCACATTATGTTCTTATATTCAAAATTTGGCAAACGGCCATATGTTTGTTTTCAATTTTGTCTTACAGGCACCAATTAGTATCACAGTGACCTAACTTTTCACTGTCCTTGTATTTTTGTTCTATTTTTAATGCAAGTCTCTTTTCAGATTGTCAAGTCCAATTTTGTATAAGAGACCATGAAACACATACACCCACCCCTCACACATATCATCCTCCTCCTCCTCCCCCTCATCATCAATGTATTCTGTAGGAACAGAATAAAGAGTAAGGCATAAATATTGTAAAAGAGATAACATTATCTTTCTAGATATTCACTATTTATATTCACTATATTCACTATTTATATTATTTCATTATTTGTCTAGAGGTTCAATCCAAGAAGGTAAAGTTTTATAAAAAGGTACCAGCACTCCTTAAAGTGGCCAGATTCAATATCATCATATAAAAATCAGTAGTTTTCTGGGGTGCCTGGGTGGCTCAGTTGGTTAAGTGTCCAATTTCACCTCAAGTCATGATTTCACAGTTTGTGAGTTCGAACCCCACATTGAGCTCTCTGCTGTCAGCATGGAGCCTACTTTGGATCCTCTGTCTCCTCCTCTCTCTGCCCTTCTCTCCTCCCCCCTGCACTGTCTCTCTCTCTCTTTCTCAAAAGTAAGCATACACAATTTAAAAAAAAAAAAAAACAGTAGTTTTCCAACAGTCTACTATCAACTAGAAAATATAAAAGGAAAAAAATCCTATTCACAATAGCAATAAAAAACAGAAAATGAGAAATAGTCTTTTTTTTTTTTTTTTTTTTTAGAAAATGAGAAATAGTCTTAATGAGAAAAGGAGTTCTATACACAAAGCCTGTAAAATTGTGTTGTATACATCTGAAAAGATGTGAAAAATAGAAATGGGTACAAATATCATGGTTGAGAAAACTCAATATTATACAGAAGTCAGTTCTCCCAATTTAATTCGTAAGTTTTAGGCAATCTTAAATCCCAAACAGAATGTTTCTAAGCTGCTTGACAATTATTCACAGGTTTATCTGTAATAGAAAAACAATATAGTAAAAGAAATGTTGAAAGTAAGTACAGTGAGTGAAGACATGACCTACCACATATCTAAGTAAAGTTCCAATAATTAATAAATGGATCAATAGATCCAGGTAGACAGGTGAACAATAAACCCAAGTGAATATATAGATTTAGATGATGATAAAGGTGGTACATGAGGAGAAAAGAGTCTGGACTAACTTGACAAATTGTAATGAAATATTTAACATTTCATCTGGAAAATAAGAATACCTCTAATTTACACCATACTCCTATAAAAGTCTCATTGTTTTAAAAGTTAAATGTTATAGAGCAAAACTATCATAGTATAAGAAAAAAACAGAAAAATTATAATCTTGAGCTAAAAAATGTCTTTGGAAGTTAGAACCAAAACCTAGAAATCATGACAAAAGAGAAAATCACTGATAAATTATACAGTAAAAAATTAAAGTATTTTGATAAATAAAGAAAATTGACATCATTCAGAAATGTTAAATCCTAAGTGAAAGATCAGCAAAAATCTGGAATGAATATAACAGATAAATAATAAATGTTAAAAAATAAAAGCTTCTGCAAACCACTAGGCAAAAAAGCAAAACAAAACAAAACAAAACAAAACACCCAATGGAAAAAGGTAACGTACGTGGAATATTTGGGATGTTTTGCTCCAGCTTCAGATAGATTATCTCAAATCTAGTGGATTCCAATTATATATGTAACAAATATATATAAATATGCTAGAACCAATTATATGTATTTCTATATCATATATGTTAGAATCAATTCTAGGCTTAACAGCTGCTCAAGATAACTCCAGATTCCGTAGTCAATTAAATGCATACAAAACTCAATTTGAAACTTTGCAGCCAAGACTGTCAGATTGGTCAACAATAAACAATATCCAAAAATAAATATTTGTGGAAAGTCTATTGAACACAAGGATTAGTCCTTTCCAAATACTTGCAGAGGACAATCACAAGCCAGACACAGAATCTTGGACCTGAGTCAAGGCTAGCAAGAGCTTTAAGGAGTGAGGATATGAGACAGAATTCAACAGAATATTTACCCTCTGCCTTCTACTCTCTGTGAGTATCTTCAGGATGAAATTTCTGAATATAACTCATTTGCCTCCATGTTCCTATTTGCCAATCAGTCAACAAATAATGAACGACTTGCTATATGCCAATGCACGTATTTGTTAGGTGACAGGAATACAGACAACAAAGTAGACCCAATTCCTATCCTGTGAAACTTACAAACTAGTGGGAAGGACAAACAATAAAGAAATTACATATGTTATTAGCACAGCGAAGGAGCACCATGGGAATGTATATCAGTAATACCTGATCTAGTCATTTGGGAAAAGAAAAAATCCTGGTTTTGGTCAAACAAAATTCCCCAAAACGTTTAACGGCACTAACACATATCATGATCACACCACAGTTATTCATTGTGTATAATTTTCAGAATTTGGCTGTTTCTAATTTTCCTCTAAAGTTCGTCATTTTGCATAAAAATGCTTGAGGGTGAGCATTTCTTTGAATTGACTTTTAGGCTCTTTTTTTCAAGAACGAAATCTGAAAATTCTTGAGATGCCATTTTGACCACCCAGCTCTGCAGATATCTCTCCTTGACTGATTAGAGTTCAGATCTGACACCAAAAATCTTCCAGGCCATTTGTCTTCCTCAGTTCTACAGAAAGAACTTTAGACCAAATTCTTGGTTTTCTTTCCTTCCAACTCTTAACATTTGTGTGTTTGCTTTACACATGAATAATGCAAACTTGCTAAAGCATCTCCTCTGGTAGGAACTTGCGTAACTCTCCAGTACAAACAGGATTAATCCCGGGTGACAATTACAACAGTGAGTTATTACTCAGAATATCATGTGAACTAAGTTAAATGAGGTGATGGGAACAGAAAGAAATAAATCAAAATTAACAAAAAAGAAAGGGAAAGGTCTTGAGGAAGTAAATCTAAAAGTACAAGTGATTTGCCAAAGACACTGAACTGTATAAATGGCCATGCAGAGGTATTCAGTATTCTAAATTGTATTAAAAAGAAAGGGGAGGGGGAGGGGGAGGGGGAGGGGGAGGGGGAGGAGGGGGAGGAGAAGGAGAAGGAGGAGGAGAAGGAGAAGAAGGAGAAGGAGAAGGAGAAGGTCTGAATGCCCAATCACCGTGGAATTTTTGAAAGTCATCTGACTGAGTTGCCTGAAACAAGAAAAAGGAGAAAGCTTAGATACATATTTATTTACTTTTCCTGTGTCAGCCCTACACCCAAAGCCAAATTACTCCAATTTATGCACCAGAGTCTCGTTTTAGATTCTTGCTATATGTGTGTAATACACGAAGGTCTCTGGCAATCTTTGATTATCTCATTTAATTATTCGACAACCAATCATTTTTCATAATTTTTAAAAATTACTTTGCCCCATTCTTACACCATCCCTTCTTTAATAAAATAATCTGGGGATAAGGGAATAAGTTAAAAATCAATCCTTTGGGACATAGTAAGTACTAACTTTTGTCCACCTTTCATTTCCTTAAAAGCTTTCCTTAATCTCATTGCTAAATTCAGACAGACACTGATAACCACGAGTTTGGAGCAAGTGAGCAAAGAAGCTAGGTCAAAGGAGAATTCTGTCCCAAAAGCAGTAGTAGCACTTTGCTCTTTCCAAGACAAGAGAGGCAAGGATTGTTTGCACCATCCAGGACCAGCCCTGACATCCATCGTCCCTTCACAAGGAGAGAAGTATTCCTGCCAGACTGTCCCAGATGGAAGTTTGGCTGTGGTTGTCATCGGCCACCTCCCTTGGTGCCTACCCATTTCTCATGTCTGATTCTCCATCCTTTCTGGCAATTCTGTGAATTATCCAAGATCCTTTTAATAAAATGCTTTCTGTTTAAACCAGCCCAAGTTGGCTTCTGTTTCTAGCCACAAAGTATCCAGAGTAAAATAGGGAGATTTATTGGGCTCTTAAGCCATTAGTGTATTATTTCCTGGATGGTGCATTAAATTTATAACTTACATATATTTCTTAGGAACCAAAAGAAACTGGTAGAATAGAGCTAGATTCATTATATTGAATAGATTGGTCTCATTCTAACACCGGATTTCAGCTTGTCATAGGAATTCCATTTAATAAGCCTGGAATAATCCCTGAAGTTAAATACAGTAATAAAAGAGGACCCCTTTTCAGCTATTATGTACCTGGGTTGAGTTTGAAACTTCCTGGAATTGGGTACAGTTCAGTCCAGATTCACTGGATCTTCCACAAGCAAACCAACACCAAGTGAAGATTTAGGTCTTTGGTGCTCCAACTAGGTTTTCATGGCTTTCCTTTTGGTTAATTTCTGCTAAAGCAAAAATGACACCTGGAATGAACATTCAGATATTCTCATTTTACCTATTACTGACTAACATAAACTGAGAGAATTGATGCCTGTCTCAAAGTATCCAATTTAAATTATGTTTATATGCCACAGGAAATTTTGATACAAAAATCTAAAATCATTCTCCTGTTTCAGTTAAGAATACACTCAGCTGTGAGCATGGAGTCCGCTTGGGATTCTCTTTATCCCTCTCTCTTTCCCCTCTCCCCCTTCAAAATAAATAAACTTAAAAAAAAAAAAAAAAAGAATACAGTCAACTGTGAAGAGCAGAAAACCCCACCACAGTGGCTTCAACAATAAGTCGTATATTAGATATAGCAATAAAGAGTCTAAACTAGTCCTTCACCTCAACAATGCTGTTAGGAACCAGGAGCCTTCCAACTTCCTGTTCCACATTCTTAGCACATGGGTTTTTCTCCCTGTGGCCATGGTTACAAGATGCCCTGTATTTCTCAATATCACTTTCATGTTCAAAGCAGGGAGAACATGCAGGGGGTAAGGAAAAATCCACTCCCTGGGAAGGATTTATCTTTTCATATGAAAAATGAAAATCTTCCGGGGAACGTCTGCCATTGTGTTATTGCCCAGGACTGTGTTCATGATCACTTTTAGCTGCAAGGAAAGCTGGAAATTCAGTATTTTCTTTCAGCTCCACGGTATAAGGCAAGAAATGAAGGCGTTCAAATGAGTGTTAAATGAGTCAATCTGCAGTATCCGTCAGGTCTCATGACACACTTTTGTGCCACATGGACCCAATGATTCTAAGGCCTTAATGGAAATGTGACCACATTTTGGGTTTGTTTTTGTTGTTATTTAGTTAGCCCATAAGTTCCCAAAGTAAATCATAGTTTTCATTTTGAAGCGGATAATGATCAACAGTCTTCTGTAGCTAATTGTTTATTTTATTATAGATAATTGTCTGCATTAGTTATCTATTGCTACATAGCAAATTACACCAAAGTTAGCAACTCAAAACAGCAAACATGTATTATCTCATGGTTTCTGTGAATCAGGAATCCAGGTGTGGCCCAGCCGACTCTCTTCCTCAAGGTCTCTCTCACAAGGCTGCAGTCAGTGCCCGTCAGCAGTGCCCACAGCCTCGTCTAAAGGCTCAACTCAGGGATGATTGGCTTTCAGTCTCATTCACATGATCGCCGGCAGGATTCTCTTTCCCTCTGCGTGTCGCAAAAGGCTTCCTTTGGTTCCTCCCCGCATGGGCCTTTTTTTCATAGTGCTGCTGATGGCATGACGCCTGGATTCCCTCAGAGGAAGCCAGCAAGAGAATGAGAGAGAAGGGAAGCGAGATAGAAACCACAGTTTCTTTGTAAGCTCATCTTGGAGTGATATTCCATAGCCCTTGCATATTCTGTGTTAGAAGACAGGCAGTAGGTTCAGTCCACACCCAGTGTGAGAGAATTACGTGAAGCAATGAATACCTGGAGGCAGGGTTTCTTGGAGAGCCTTGTTAGAGGTTGCCTACCACACTGCCTGTATAATTTGGCAATCATTTGGGTATTTCATGACACTTATACTTGGGTGCTACTCTGAGTAACTTCTATATTACCTGGCTATAAATTGGATGCACTGAGAAGAATCTGGTATTTCAGTTGGAAACGGACTTAAGAACATATTTTCTTAAATTCTAAGCTCAGTTAAATTTTGCTTAAGTCTTCACTCTAGTCCTTGCTCCACTTCCTAAACTATAGAAAAGATTGCGATCTTAATTATGCTAAGTCTTGAATACTTTTAGAAATGTTGTTACTGTGTATCATCTTTGTTATTGTATTTTCAAGTTTGGCATTAACAAATGCTGTTGATTTGACATGTCTATCCTGTGTTACAACAATTTTGCTCGGTTTGATCACTTCTAAATTTCTCTATTGTTTTTGTGTGGTTTTCTATTTAGACAGTCCTATCGTCTGCAAATAAATGAGACTATTGTTGCTTTCCTTCTGACTCTTTATTTTACTTGTTTTTCTTCTTTTCTTGCCTTACCAAACACCTCTGATATTATGTTAAACATTTGCAATAATAGGGGAAATCTTTTTTTTTCCTTTTTCCATTTTTAAAGACTATAAAACTAAAGCTTTTCCAATAGGTATGATCACTGCTGAAGGTTATTTACTTTAATAGAATGTCTGATATTGAAATATCATTATATTCTTTGGGAAATAAATACATTCAATTATTATGTATTTTTAACATATTATTAAATGTAATTGAGTTTGGAAGCTTTTTGTCATATAAGATAGAGATCTTTTCCTTGAGAGTTACTTAGCTTCTGCTTAGAATACACTTTTCAAACTATTTGGTCTTGAGCTCTTTTGCGAGGGGAGAGTTATTTGATTACATTTTAATTTCTTCCCTGATAATTCTTATTCAAGTTTGTATTTAATCCTGTAATAATTTTGGTATTGTATGTAATTTGAGAAATTCACCCATTTCATCTTAGTTTTCAAATTTTTAGCCGTTCTGTTGTTCATGATCTATTTTTGTCATACTTTGACCTCTATTACATATGGTTATCTGAAGGTATTTTAAAGTTATGTTTTGGTTATCGATCCCTTACTTTATGATTTTGACTTTATAGAGTATGATACTGCATTTATAAATATCCATGTATGTGCAGCAAGAATGTACATTCTATGTTTTTGGAGTATAAAATTCTGTATACATCTGTTGGTTTAGGTTTATTGATCACAGAGTTTTTCCAGATCTTCTAAATCTTTCTTTTTATTTTTTATCTTCTTGATCAGCTGATCAAAAGTGTGTTACCAGCTCCAACTGCAATTGCTGATTTTGCTGCTTTTCCCTCCTAATGTATCTTTCTTCATAATACCGGGAGATATATATATTTTCCTGTCACTTTTTTTTATCTCCTATTTCTTTTTCTAATATAAACAATATTCATTTTTTACTTATATAGTTTGACAGCTTAAGTTGTGTTTTGTCCGTTACTAAAGTTAATGATAGCTTCATACATTTTTAACTAATTCTTTTCAATCTATTTCATTTTAATTATCTCCTGCTGACAATGTCTTATGGCATCTTATTTTCCCTGAGAGTCTCTGAGATTTGATGTGCATGTTTAATCTGTTTACATTACTTTAATTATTGTCATATTATGATTTATTATGGTGAGTCTATTTCATACATCCTATGTACCATCCCTTCTTTTTTTTTTTTCTTTTTTTCCTTTCTGCCATTCATTAGACTTTTCCTTTTGGTATGAAAATGAAAATGGTCTATCTTTTGGTTGGTTTCTGCTAATGTGTTCAGTCTTACACTTCATTCTTTTCTTCTCTCTTTTTTCCCCTTGAACAAGACAAGGACCATAGGCTGCTATCCATCTTCTAATCTCTGCTTGTTCCCTACCCCTTAACATATATTGGTATGATCTAGAACTTTATATCTAGGTTGTTACAGAGCTACATTATACAGTGCAGTTACCATTAACCACTTATGGCTATTCAAATTTGAATTCATTAAAATTAAGTAAAATAAAACAGTTCCTTGGCCACACTCACCAACATTTTAATAGCCACATATGATCATAGATTATCATATTGCACGTGCAAATGGAATGCTCTCATCAAAACTAAAAAGTCTTTTGGACAGCACTGTTGTAGATATGTACAAATAATCACACACACTTTTTTGGCCATTGCTTATTTCTTTCTGAAGTCATGTGTTTTCTCTATCTATAGAGAACCTTCTATAGAAAGTTTTCTCTAAGGTCTTATGCATCTTTGTGTATGTGTAGCTCAGAATATCTTCATTTTATTCAGTCTAGTGTTTAAATAATAGCTGAGTCATATAAAATTCTAGGTTTGAGATTATTTTCCTTCAATATTAAAATGTTACTTTACTGTTCTACAATGAGAATTTTGATGTCAATTAATTTAGAGTGAAATGGTTTTTTTTTTTCTAGATGATTCTAGAAAGTTGTCTTTTATATTCTAAGATAGTATAATGGGTCAAGATTTAGAGTTTTCCTCATCAGTGTTGTCTATTGCTTTATGGGTCCTTCTGATCGGACTCTTCCATCTTTCTTTAATTCTCAATCATGATTTCAATAACAACGACAATTCTCTGCATCATTTCGTTTTATCTAATAGGTCAAAGTTGACCTATTTCTATCCTCTCCCTGTGTTTTAGATTCTCTTAGTTAGTTTCCATCTCTCTGTCCTTTTATTGCATGTTCCAGGAAAATTCTCTTACTAGATCATTGATCTCACTGATTTATTCTTTGGCTATATCTGTTCTGCTATTATATGTTTCTTAACTCCATTCGATCCTTTTTTTTTCACTGATTGTTTCTGCTTCATATTTGTAGTATCTCCTCCCCCTCCTCTCTGAAGATATTTATGGTATTGATTTTACATTCTTGTTTGGGGGTGGGACATTAATTCAACTCCCTCTTATAAGGTCCTTCAGTACCTATTTGTTTTTTAAAGGGCTCATGTTCCTGGGACGCCTGGTTGGCTCAGTCAGTTAAGCACCTGCCTTCAGCTCAGATGATGATCTCTCAGTTCGTGAGTTTGAGCCCTGCTGACAGCTCAGAACCTGGATCCTGCTCCAGATTCTGTGTCTCCCTCTCTCTCTGCCTCTCCCCTGCTCATGCTGTCTCTCTCCCTTTCTCTCTCTCTCTCTCACTCAAAAATAAACCCTTTAAAAATTAAAAAGAAAGAAATAAGTAAATAAAGAGCTAGTATTCCTCCTCAGTTATCTTTCTGCTCCTTCCACTATCACTCAAATTCTTTTAGGACTATTGATCACCTTAGCTAGTAGTAGTAGGAATACTGATGAAATCTTAGACCTAGTGTGTGCTTTCTTCCAGGTACATTTAGGAGGTATAGAAATGACTTACAAGAGCCTCTACTATTGCAAATCTGGAAGCCTTTGTTTCCATACAAGCCCCAATCCTGCCCTTCGCGGAGCTCCCCATTTCTTCTGCATACAGACTGCTTTTCCTGGGGTCTGCTTCCCTCTGTTGTAACTATCTTGTCCATTAAACAAGGAGAAGGAGCTTGCCTCTCCACTTGAGATAGAAGCTGTCAGTGTTCCTTCCTCCACTCTCATATTAACTGCCTCATCCATTGGTGTTGGCATGAGGCTGCTGTGTCCCCTCCCTATAGGGCATTGGGGAAAACAATGATTTATCGAGGGCAGTGTAGAATAAAGAGATAAGGACAATTAGAACACTCCTTCTCAGCAGCCCTTAGGTAGTGGCATCTGGTTCTCTTCAGATTTGGATTGCTATTCTCTTCTCAGAAAAAGGCCCTGATAGGTTTTGTTATGACTAGAATTCAACTAGTTCCGCTCTCTTTTCTTCTTCTTTTTTTTCCTATCGTTTTTCTTAGAGAGATAGAGCGTGAGTGGGGGGGGAGGGGGGACATAGGGAGAGAGAGATCGCAAGAAGGCTACACACTCAGCCCGACATGGGTCTTAATCTCAAGACCCTGGGATCATGACCTGAGCCAAAATCAAGAGTCAGATGCTTAACCGACTGAGCCACCCAGGTGCCCCCGATTCTGTTTTCAATCATTCTTCTTGTTACTTGTGTAGTGTTTCCTGGTTGAGCTTAGAGAAGAGCCAGCTTGCATAATAGTTTGGTGTCTTGTCCAGAAGTCTTAGTATGTTGGCCAAAAAGTTTATACTCCAACCAGATTCAGACATGGCCATAGGCCCAAGTGAACACAGAACAAGTGATGCCTTAATGTAAAAAGTTTCCAGGAAATAAAACACTCCACAACCTGGGAGGAAATTTATATATCCCCATATTCATTGAAAACTGAACCAGGGAAAAACGCCACTGGAAAAAGCCTGAAATGACCTAAAAATTCTTAGCTGCTGTTATTACAGATTTTGAAAGCAAAACTATTTATATTTCTTCCCCAAATTATAAATGCAGAATATTATTGCAGCCCCTCAAAAAAACCCTCCATATCCTTACAGCAAAATGGTAGAAATAAACTATTGGCAAGAAAAGATATAACTAATACTGAACTACCAATAAAGTTTTATAGTTTTATTAACAAGTTTTAACTGATATTTATGTGCCAGGCATTTCCAAATATATTATCTCTCAGGTTTTGGTAACTACCTCAAGAAGCAGTCTCAGAGATAAAGAAAGTCGAACAGACATGTGACTTGTCCAAAGTCACCCAGGTAATAAATGTTGCAGCTGAGGCTAAACTCCAGGTGGAATTCTCTTTTTTACTGCCTTACTTACCAGCACTTATGTTGCGCAAATGACCTTAAGATACATATCACAATAAGGGCAATTTCTCAGGAAATATTTATATCTGTCAAAAAGCCATCATAGATGTGCACCTGGAACCCATGTACTTTGGCTTGATATTTTATTCTTTTTTTTTTTTCTTTTTTTTACCTTAACGCTTTCTTTTAATCTACATATTATTTTAAAAACATATTGCTACCTCTCTGGGGTGCACATGTGGTAGTTTCAGGATGAAGTCATACAAACGTAGCACCTGGGCTCTGTGGTTTCCCCCATGTGGGTATTATTCAGGGAGCTCTTATTTAAGCAATAAGTAAGAGTCTTCTTTACAGTTTAGGGATGGGAACAGAGTCTAGGATGAATATAGGTAGTAGCTTTTCAAGGAATTGTTTAAGTACCATTTGACTGAGTTTAGAATTTAAAAACATATTTAAAAATATGTAAAAATATTTAAAATATATATTTAAAATTATGTATATTCTTCAGCCAGTGACAGTTTCCAACTGTAACACTAGATTCTTCTCAGTGTATCCAATTCATAGCCAGGTACCTCTGAGTTTCGCAGACTAGAGCCAAGTGTCAGTCTCATAATAACACCTAATGAACCAAATTAAATAAATATACATTTACATACTTTGTACATCCAAACATTAAGGTCAGAGATTTTTCCCTAAAAAAAGTGTACTTCAGAAAATAGCAAATCATACAACTTACAGGATGCCATATCTATTACTTTATTACGAACAACAAAATACGGTTTATGGCAGACAAATTTTCCTGATACGACCTCTGTCGTGCTAGTTGTTGATGTTTATGGAAGTCAACTTTCAGAATTGGTTAAAGAAATCTTTTTGAATCGATATCATCATTATTCCTGGAAATGTATGACCAATTACAAGTGAATATTGTAAATATAGATTTTAAAAAATAAATGAAAAAATTTCTTTTTTTTTTAAATTCCAGTACAGTTAATATACAATGTTATATTAGTTTTAGGTGTGCGAAGTAGTGATTCAATAATTCTATACAGTAAATGAACTCTTCATTTCCATCACCTGTTTCACCCATCCCTCTACCCGCCTCCCCTCTTGTAACCACTTGTTGGTTCTCTATAGTTACGAGTCTATGTTTTTTGTCGGTCTCTTTTTTTCCTCTTTGTTCATTGTTTTGCTTCTTAAATTCTACATGTGAGTGAAATCATATGGTATTTTGCTTTCTCTGACTTATTTCACTTAGCATTATGCCTTCTAGATCCATCCATGTGTTGCAAATGGCAGGAGAAAATGAAACCACTAATTCAAAAAGATATGTGCACCCCTATGTTTATTGCAGCATAATTTACAGTAGCCAAGATATGGAAGCAACCACAGTGTCCAGTGTTAGATGAGTGGATCAAGAAAATGTGGTATATATATATACAATGGAAAATAATAATTCTTAATGTTATGTGAATGGACATCTGTGGTGTGGAATAAAATTTCCAATGATAACATCATATCTAATTCAAAACTCCCACTTCTCAAAAATGGATGGAATACAACACAGAAAATATGAGAGGAGAAAGCTCAAAGGGTAGCTCTGGTGATGGTGAAAATCTACCATTTAAAAATCTGCATGACAAGTGAGACTAAATTATTTTACAAAAGTTAGAAGTGGAAAAAATACTGCTCATTTATTATATTAGGAAATAATGGGATTTTAAATACATACAGAGAACTAGATTTATTATATATTTTTAGTTCGATAGTTGATTAGTTTACCTACATCCCCAAATGTTCATTTGTTCAGGGTAGAAAACAAACAAACAAACAAACAACTCAAGGATCAAAGAATGCTTTGTATTCAAGGGCAACAGATATTTGGGCATCTGCACAAAATCTCCAAATCTCTGCCATATAGCAAGTAATGGCGTTCAGCCCAGCAAAATGAGCCTTCGTGCCATCTGCCCTAGAAGCAGCAGTAACTCTGAGTGATCATGAAGGAAGAGTAAACACAGGTGTAGGACCTTTCTGCAGGCTTCCCAGGAAAACCCTTTGATTTACCTTACTGAAAAAATGTATTTGCAATATTAATAACGTGGCTATAAATAAAAAATATTTCAATTAAATTTAAATAAAAGAAAAGACAGGAAATATTTAAGCAGTGGCCATCCAAAATATGTTGATTCTTGCTGAGCATATCAGTTCCTCAGGAGCAAAAAAAGATCACTGACAGGGAGATTCTTCCCACTTACCTAAAATAAGAGAATCTAGATTTGAAGGCTAGGTAGGAAGTCTCACTTGTACGTCAAAGTCAGCAATCAGTAGAGCCCAGATGAAGTTCACAAGTGTGATCTGAAACATTTCTCAAAAAGATTAATGATTGAGGCAATAAGAAGAACCTTGTGACAAAAACATCATGAAAACTGCCTGCTAATACATCATGGCCAATAAAATAAAGCCTAAAATCAACCTTATAAAATTAGGTCACAGTCAACACAACTTCATCCAGCCCCACTCAACCTTTCCAAGATATTTTCAGCAAAAAGTCATATCATCACCTAGCCCAGGGTTTCTTAATCTTGGTGCTGTTGTTATTCGAGGCCCACTAATCCTTAATTGTGGGGAGCCGGCCTTTGCATGGTAGGATGTTTACCTGTATCACTGGCCTCTACCTACTCCATGCCAGTGGCCTGCCCTTCCCAGCTGTGATAGCCCAAAACATCTCTGGATATTGCCAGATGTCCCCGTGTGGGGGGAAATCACCCCTGGTTGAGGACAACCACCCAAAACCTCATACATTCAATGTTAGAATGTCTATAATGGCTGCACTTGTATTTCCTGGCTAGTCATGTTCAAATAAGAATATGGGATGCTGAAGAAAATGTTGGCATTAATGTTAGGGATGGGAATGAAGATGGTGGGGGCTACCGTAGACTGTGTCTCCTTCTCCCTTTTTCACTGGGGTCTTAAAACGACTTCAGCGGAAAGAGAACCTGAGCCAGCTTAAGTTGTAAGCAAAAAACTAGTTCACCCCCAACCTGTGTACGCCTGGACCCTGGCAAGCTTCCTGCATCTGGCCTCACAATGTTTCCAAATGGCTGCATTCTCAATTTTACCCAAGAGTCCTGGAGTCAATTTTCGAAGCAGGGCTGGAGCTGCCCTTCGGTCCATCTGTTCTCCTAACCATGAAGCCGTGTTCCCTCCCTCAGAGGTGTTCTGTCAAACATCCCTAAATAGCAAATACCGCGGGTACGTCCATCCTTCCTTCAGATACATGCCAACGATGGTTCAAGCCTCCTTCTATGATTCTGTGCTTCTCAAATGCTTCACACTTCACCCCAGCAACATGAACACTACCCTTCCTAGAAAAGGGAACTGCAGCAGTTAGCACTAATAGACTTTGCTCTTGTGTTTTATCGAGGTGTTAAAGAGAGTCAATGTCACATGGACCTTATCAGTTCTGCTTTTGCCTTTTCTTTTCCACATTCACAAAATTGAAAGCCGTTTAATTAAAATCAAGTGGTCTGAGCTAACCTCCCACATCTCTCTCCATCTGTGGAGTATTTGCTTCCAGATATACTCAGGCTGTTCCAATTTTTCTGGGTTGACATTGGTCCAGTTCACCCCCACTGGAGTGTCAAACACACAGAAGCAAGCAACACTTTTCCAAAGAGAGTTATCTGTTTGATATGAGAGTCCTTACTTTTCCCCAGCTGACCGTTTTCAGAGAAGACTTCTGTTCTATACTTTCCCCCTCTTTCGCGGGAAAAATACATCTAAGAAAGTTCCAATTTCCTTACTTATGCTGCCCATCTTTTTCTGAAAATCGCTGATGTTAAGTTGGTAAATTATGATTTTGCCAGCAAGGTAGGGTGAAGGCTTCAGTTTGATCACAAACGTAACTTCTTTTTCTTCTTGCCTCTCTGCCCTCTTCAAGCAAAGAACATTGATTGCAAGCTCCCTGAAGCAAACGCCTTGTCTTCCTTCTCTGTCTCCCCTGCAATGCCCAATTCACTGCTGTGAACATAATAAAAATGTAGTATGAATTTCTTGGATTGAACTGAATTTTATTTTTAACAGAAGGCTAGCTGCTTCTGTTCTCCCTCTCCCAGAGATGCCTTCCTGCAGTCGACTCAGATGCTGACTACTCAGTCACTGATTGCCTTTGTCATGAGGGCTGCTGAGTGGGTTGGTGATTTTCTAAAGTGGACACCTGTCTCTCAAAGACAGCGCTGAGTCACATCATTTCACAGGCTGCTGCCGGGCACAGAGATGTTAACTCGGAGTCATGATCAGCCTGAGCAGGAAGCATTCCGGAAAGTTAACAGCGAAGAGGATAAATTCCACGTTTTTCTTCCTAGTGTTCCCATGCCCCTTGGACATTGCGAGTTCTCCATATCCTTGTATGATTCCTTGAAGGCTTATTAGCCGTCCTGCAGAACAACGTTGCATCATTTTTCATATGGTTAGAAAGTGACAGGAACAGCAAGAGCTGCCTTTCCCAGTGACCTTAATTTGCTACCACTGTAGAGATTGGCTGAGGACCCGGCACCTGCTAAGCTAGGCAGACACAGCTGTTCTGCGTCCTGGCTCACCCTAAATAAGTACGCATCTGAAATTTTACTGTACTTAAAGGCATTCAAAGATTTCACGTGTGTGTTGTCTTCTCTCATTAACTTGGCCTCTACGCATCGCTCACTTTTGTTTTGAGGTACCGAACTCATTATTTATATAAACATTATGTATGCTCTTTAGCCATTAAGCCCATTTTTATAAACCCCCCCACACACAAAAATCTTGTATGATAGATTGGAATTATGCCTATTTCAGAGCATCTATAACGCAAGCAAGCCTTTTAAGGATTTTTAATGTAACCGACCAGATAGAAAGGCAATTCAGGGACTAGAATTTTACAAGCAAGTATATATGAATTTGTTAAGCCTGTAAGTGCCAGCACTCTGCAACGCATTTGGATACAAACAAAAGATAAACTAAGCTCTTCCCTGAAGATCTCTAATGCTGTTTCTGTGTAGATTTCACAATGTTGCATGTATTCAGCTCTCCTATCACTTCTCAAATTGACTTGGAAGGGATCTATTCATTCATCGCAAGCCAGGAGGAACAAGGTGTTGTTAGAATGTACAGCAGCAGGTATGATACACTGCTGTGGGAGTATAAACTAGCACAAATTCTTTGCAAAAACAATCTAGCATTATCTAATAAACTTGAAAACACACATACACTGTGACCCAAATCTTCCCCTCCAGGGTATAGTTCCTTGAGAAAGTTCCCCATGTGCATCAGGACACATGTCCAAAATGCTCACAGCAGCAATATTTTTAATGGAAAACAAAGAATCAGAGAACAACACAACCATCCACTGACAAAGGGAATGGCTAATTCAACTGCATGTTAAAAGAAATCTCTGCCCAATCTTGTACGTGTGCTAACATACTTGACTGCTGCCTGACCCTAAGCCTATGTGAGCCTTCTGTGACTCATCCCCAACCTTGCAGAGAACTGGACCAGATCTAATGCCTTCCCCAAATCCATCAGGCCATGATAATAACCCATGCCAAGAAAGGCTTCTCAATTCCCTTCTGTATTCCATTAAAAAGTGCCTTTCAGAACCCTAACTTATTTGGAAGGAGTTTTCAGAAAGACTCACTAAACTCACACAAGAATAATGCCGTTCTAAAAATTAAATTCACACTCATCACATACTGCTCTTAATCCTTGGTTATTCTTCAATATGCATTATGTTCACTCGCTTGTGTATTAAATAGCAGTGTAAATGAATGAGCTGTAGAACATATGCCAATAGGAAATCTACCTTACAAACGTAATAACATATTGCTTAGGAATACATACATGTATCTATATGTGTGTGTGCATGTACAGAGCGTACGCATATTGTTTGTGTGTGTATATGTAAAAGAGAGATTGGCACAAAATAAAGAGTGAGAAACAGGCAGCACCTCCAGTCATCTCCGCCCAGCAGCCAGACATGTGAACGAAGGAGCTCCAGGGATATTCCAGTTCTGTCTTCTCAACATAAAGCCAGGACGCTAATCACCATAGCATAGGATTATTATCGAGATGAAATAGCATAACGTGTGCAAGATCCTAGCATACTGCCTTGAACACAGTTGGCTACTCGGTAAACTGTAGCCAAGTAGCAACATCCTGAGATACCAGAGGCTCAGGTGAGTGCACTGCATTTCAGACACAGGGTCCGGTTTTTCACACTGTGATCAGTCTGATTACCTGGCCAAAGACCCTGGGGTGCTTTTAACAATGCAATGGTGGGCCGCGTTGCAAACCTACAGAATTAGAACCTCTATAAGTGGGGCCAGTGAACCTGTATTTTAGCAAATGTTCGGTGATTCTTCAGCAGTAAAAGATTAAACCCACAAGCTTGGAGATTCAAATTCAGTTGTCTATAAGGTAGCCTGAGAGAGGATATAAAAAGATTGGGAAGTAGAGGCAATGCCTCTATAATGATTACCAGGAGTATGAATACAGGAGTACCTGAGATTTCAATGAATAATAATTATGCATACTACTGGCTTACTGAATAACTGCCACGTGGTAGATGAAATAAGCACGGTACGTTATTTCTAATAAAATTCCTGAACAGTGTTACTACCCCTATTTGTACAGATGGGGACAGTGAAGTTCCGAGCTTTTCAGTGCCTGCCTGTGGACATAATTCTAGTAACTAAGGAGGAGAGGCAGGATCTCAAACCAAGGCTGAACTACTCTTTCTATAAAGATGTACGCTATCAGATCATACGGTTGCTGTTAGGGATGACACAAGGCTATACTGATGTTTATGTATGTCCTAAGGGGCCACAAGGTAGCTTTAATACATGAAAGCCCAGAGGTGTCTGCAGAGAATTCTTTCCTTGCTACAACTGTTCTCTCTGAGAGCTGTAAGAATTGAATGAGCCCATGCTCCGATTTTCTAAAGGCTACCCCTACAGGGGACGGGAAACAAGTGACTATGATGTTTCCAGAAAAATCGACATTCGTGTTGAATACACTCTCTAGCTCTCCCCGACATTACTTCCGATGGAGTTTCTGGTTGTCCGATTAGCAAGGTTGGAAGTCTGTCTTCCATTCCTGGCACTCACTGGACGTCTGATTCTGTTGTGACCTAACAAGCACAGCAACACCCAGAGCTTTCAGTGCCCCGAGCTCAGAGTCATGTGACGGGTCCAGTCTGTTTAGGGCGGTGAGTGAGCAGGGAAGCCGGTGTCGTTAAGGACATCCTGACAGACATGATGCTTGAGGCTGAAGAAGCCCAGCCTCCTCTCGTCCACCCCCATCACTCCCCACCTTATGCTGGGCACTGCTGCCAACGTGGGGCCTGAGACGGGAGGCCAGGGAGTCCAGAGCGAGCCCATCGATGCTCCCAGTTTGCCACCCCTCCTGGATGCCAGCCTGACCGCCGCTGACTCTATGGCTGGAGGGAATAGGTGCTTGGAGATTCCATAGGAAAGGACGATGTCCCTTTGGACGGGGAAGCCACAGAAACATGACAAGAGCCAAATACCCCCGGAGAGCACTGAACCTGAAGATCATTTCCAAGTGGACACTTCTGTTGTAAGAAGTATAAGACACAGGCGAGCCCAGGGATTAATGGGAGACAGGAAAAGGAGAAAGTATGTTCTGAGGTCTTCCGAATGGCTCAGGTCACCCGCAAGGCACACTCCACAGATCTACACTAATTCCGGCGGCTGTTGGTTTTCTCTCTGGCTTCCCTTCACCTCACTTAGCCAGGCTTCACCGCCAGGCATTTGAGAAGCTAATGAAGTTCCTAATCTGATTTCTCCTGATCTGAATGCTGGGAGAGCAATGCTGCCTTCACTGTCACTAGCCCAGCCAGTACAGTGTGTTTTCTTCTGAGTGTTTCGTGTGCAAACATGTTTCTGTCATCTGTAAGCATTTCCAAAAGAACCCCTCTGGGGGAAGGAATGAGAGCCAGTCTGATGTCCCAGCCCAGTCCCTAATGTACTTTGAAATTTTCTTATCACAGAAGGCCAATCACAGGGCTGTCGTTTTCCCACGAGAAGCTCGTGGTGTCTTTTTAGTGACTTCACATTCTATGAGCTAATTTTAGTGGTTGAGGACTCTTTCCTTAAAAGCAATGCTCTCCCCTCCCCTGTACATTTGTGTTCTGGGAATAAAAAGTATCTCAGTATGTTGACAAATATATATTGGCACCCCTATTCTATTCATCCCTTCTGGCCAGAAACCACCCAAATAGTTCATCAGCACAGAAGATATACCTGCAATTCTAAAATATTGGTGTCACAGGGAGGTGGTTTTTTTTTTTTTTTTTTTTTTAAGGCATAGTAAAATCAGTTAATGTTAAAAAAAAATCTTAAAACATTTCCAAACTGGAAATGATCAATAATCATTATTAAAAAAAAAAAAAAACCAAAACACTAATCTTTAACTTTTGAAGCCAAAAATGTTCCCAAGGCCAATTAAAGTATGCACAATTTAGGAGGTTTTTTTTTTTTCTTGTTTTTTTTTTAAGCTTGGAGGAGGTAAAAGAACAGATTATCCCCAGACAGAATCAGCTGAATTGCAATGATATATTTTAAAAATTCACACATCTTTTTTACCATAATATATTTTCCTCTGATAGCTCTAATCTTAAATGTAAAAATAGCTTCAGAAAACAATAAAATTTGTCTTTCTTTAATTTGATATATCAGTTTTTACAACAGGAAAAATGCCAAGTTTTCAAAGAAAATGTATAGACGGGATTCTTTCCCAACCAAATTACAACAGACTATCAGTCACAGCTGAAGTTTCCCTTTAACGTTTTTTTGTTTTTTTTTTTTTAAACAAACACTAGTTTGGACTCTTCATCCTGAAGTAAGAATTTCATAAATATCCTCAGTATTCTTTGTTCACGGCTGAGCAGCAAAACTCCCCTGAAAAATGTTCACATCCTCTCCTTCATTTATTCCTGTCTCTGAAAAAATAGGGACATCTGGGCAAAGTTTTTGAAGGAAGTCCCCATTTTAGGTTGAATGTGATAGATACTTCATTCCTTTTCTTCAGTTGGTCTCTGGAAAAATACGAAACAAACTGAATGCTTTTTCTGTGAAAGTAGCCATTTATCTGTGATTAAAAATCATGCCCTTTAATGAATGGGGGCCAGCAGGCTGAGCCCTCAGGAACACAGCCAAAGCAAGAGGTGGAGGCAGCTGGAGAAAAACTGTGGGAAACACACATTGTGGGGTCAATGCTGAGGTCGCAGAGTAATGGGGGAAACTCTGACTTAATTCACGTCCGGGTCAGGGTAATGTCAGGGTCCATGGAGTTCTTATCAGACCACATAAGAAAGCGGTGGGAGTATAGGTGGCAAGTGCTCTTGAGTCTAGATAGGAAAGGAGAGACAGAAAAGCCCCAGGATCTACCTGCAGGAGGCTGCAGTTCTGGGTGCCTCCGGCTCACCCCACAGCTGACTGAGCCCTGAAGCCTTGGGCACAGTCCCATCAGGACTGAATAGAGCTGGATGTATAGATCCTGGGATCAGTGACTTCAGCTGGGAGGGGTAGGTAAACATTATATAAAATTCTTCATTTGCATTTATGACTCTTCCAGATTCTTTAAATTATCTTACTTAGCCCTTTAAATTATTTTGGTTAGACAGTAATTGTATTCTCTCATTAGCAAAATGGGAGGTTTGCCCTTTTGCATTTCATAAGCCTGGGAAAAAATGCAGTTCTTAAACTCTCTTAGATAGCTAGGTTGTTAAATTTCGGAGTAAAGGAAGCCTGTGGTTAAAAAAAAAAAAAAGTCTCTAGACTTGCAAATGGTGTTCAACAAATTCTTAACAACCTTTCCTGCTTTCCTGGACATCAAGCCTGCATCTGACCCAGGCCTGAGGACACCTGCTTACTCCTGCAGGTTAACCTCTGCCCGGTGGCTCCCCAAACCATCAGTCTGTTCCTTAGATCTCGGCCTGCCTTATTCTATCATGGCCCTTAAACTGTCTACATTAAAGTATCTTTTTTTTTTCTCTGACCATTGCTCTCCTGGCTTTTCTTCTACCTCTTATTCATCCCTTCTCAGTCTTTTTCTCAGTTTATTTCTCTGCCTGTGCCTTAAGCGCTGTTTTTCTGAGTTCGGTTTTATACCTTTATACTCCTATTCCACATTACTTACTATCGGCAATCACTTTCATACCCATCATTTCAACGACCCTATGTCTGTGGAAGCTCAGAACTTTCCTCAGAGCTCTCACTCCTTGGAAGTGTCCCATGCATTCCTCAAGGTCTCTGAAACTAATCTCATTTTTTTTTTTTTACTTGCAAATCTATCTCCCCTTCTAAAGTCCTTATCATCATTACCAGCTTTTTATTCGCACAAGCTAATTCATCACCCATCTTTCTATCCTTTATCCTTGACAACAGTCATTCACTGGGTCCTTTTTTCTGGACTTTCCAAATACCTCCTGGCTCTGTATCATCTTCCTCATGTCCTTTCCTTAGTTCACTAATTCCTCGGCTCTCGCCCAGATTATTCCCATGGATTCCTAGAATTTTTCTCTCCTTCTTATTTGAATCCTCTCTGAGCACTCACCATGTTGCAGCCAAGTTATTTTATGACAACAAAATAAATTCTGATTATGTTACCCCTTGCTTAATTCTTTGTGTAGTTTCTCCATACCTACAAGATAAATCCAAACTCTTTAGAGAGTTTGCATTTTAAGGTTGTTTGTTTGCAAAGAACATAACTCGCCTTCCCCCAAAAGGTGTCTTTATTAAAAGTTACAGTGGTATCTCATGGCACACAAAGGTGGGAAGTCACCTCAAGAACCTCTCCCCTGAGTCCCATGGTATCATGTCTCTGCTTCTCTCTGAGCACCTGTTCAATAAGCTTATTTCTCTCTGTAGACCCACCAGCTCTACTTTGGGAGGCACACAGGGGAGAAGGGCTGCCTCAGCCCCAGCTCCAGGCGACCTCTGCGCACATCTCCATCACCGGCCAGTATGACTCTCAGTTCATATTTTTGGCGAGAAGTATTTAATGGGTTCGGTCTCCTCGACGGTTTGGTTCCTCTGGGGTCATGTAACCACCTTCCGTCCAATCAGCTGTGGCCAGGGGCAGCCAGAGGCAAACATGTTAGGTTGACTTACACCTTAAGCAAGGTTGTGAATGATGAGCAGGCCCCATAGAAAGGCATGGTCTGGGCAGGTGCCCCCAGTTAAGGTACACTGCAACAAACAAAGCCTTTTCTTATCTGCCCCTTGCCTGCCTTATAAGCCTCATTCCCTTCTCTAACTCTTCTGATACAACAGCAGTCCTGTAATATCCTGAATTCCTTGTTTGTTCTCACCTCTTTTTATGTTCACGTGGGCGGTGTCTGCCTAGAATATCTTTTCCTCTCTCCAAACCCCTAGAACCATGCACCTGACAAATGATAGTTATCTTTCAGAATGCTTCATAAATGTCACCTCCTCTTTGGAAGTTCCCTTAAAATTCCTCCCCTTGAATTAGAGATTCCACCTTCGGGGTTATACTTTGGACATGCCTCCCTTAGCACTTAAGTGCACAGTGTTGTCATCCTTTGTTCCCACCTCCCTTAACGGAGACTGACCCTCTTACCTGGTGAAGTCCAAGTTCAAACTGCCCTAGCCAAAAGCAAGTTTCCTGAGACATAATGAGCCTCAAGTATCAGTGGGAAGTAGGGATGGGAAGAAAAATGAAGATGATTAAGAAGGAGTAGAGCTGGATTTTTTTCTCCTTGTTTCCCCCAGCTCAGCCTGCTTCCCTGCCCTTGCCTGGCCTCTTTTCTCCCTTCCACAAGACCTTGGTTCATTACATCCATTGACAGGTTCCTGCCCCTCCACATACCGAACAGGACTTCTTGGCTGAAGAAGAAACAGCTTTTCTTTCAAGATCTCTGTCCTAAAGCATCTGCTGCTCGTGTTTCTGACATTTTGTCTCGTCTCGTCTGGCATCTTGAAGCCGTGGGCTCACCATCAGCGCCTGTGAATTCCCTGTTTTCTGGCTAATCTGCATCACACTATAAACTTGAGGGCAGAGATTCAATTCATCTTGACTCAGTTCTCCGCATCCTAGCCCTGAGCCTGACCCTTAGCAGTCAATCAAATGATGACATCTGTTCTTTATGACTTGCCCAATTTCATCCAGACCGACAGGTTCCGTGCCTTCTTCCTGCCCTCCTACCCATTGCTGCCAACCACATTACGGTGTTCTGTCTCTGTCTGGCGGTCTGCAGGCACAGGGGTTCAAGGAAAGAGGATTGCATGACCCCAAGGTCCTTTCAACCTGAGAAAAAGGTAGCAGAGTGATAACTTCTTGGAATAGTTACGTTGTGACACCAGCAGTCAGGAGGTGCTCCTGGTTCAAAAAGCCACATTTGATTTTCATGCTCCTGGGAAGGACTCTAACAACAGCCATTTCCCCCCAATTCACTGTACAATGGCAACATCTGAATTATGTTTGGTTCTTCCCTGAAGCTTTTCCTCTGCTCATAGTCCTACTCTTCCAGCTCCCTCTACTGACCCTGCCTGCTCCTCTTGGCATCACTAGCCCAGCAGAAATCATGCCCTCTGATGTTTGTCAGTGTGGCCAAATGCCAGGCCCTCTTTGTGAATAATTTCTGTGCTCTGTAGAAGAGCCTGATAACACTGGTTAAGAAGCCTAAAGTTTTGCAGAAAGGTCTTATTTCTCACTTTTATGTCACCATTGTCACTTGTATGGGGTGTGAGAGTTTGGGTCTGTGAACCAGTGTGCCTTTCAATGATCATGCTCCACAGTGAGTCTGGGCAGCGTTCTCAATCTTAAAAGTTAGCAAGGAGAGCTGCAGAGCAGTCAGATGATAAAGGTCCCCATCTGGAAACCGAAATCTCCTAACATGAAGTATGAGGTTTTCCATAGACCGACGTTTATTACTTTCCAGGGAACTAATGTTTTTCACAGAACTAACAACTGATATATTAATTAATGTCTCCAAACCCATTTCTTTCTCATTCGAGTAGCAATGCCTCGACTCTTAAAAAGGTTAAAACTACCCAATTTCACCTGCCACAGGGTAGTGAACGTAGGTATTCGAAAAATATTAAATGAGGGGAAAAAAAGGAGAGAAGATGACAGTAGATAGAAAAGGAAAGGTAGTAAATAATAAGAAAATAAATGTTTAAATAAGTAAAGTAATATGAAAATAGTCGCATGTCCAGACAGCCAATATTTAGCAAGGGGTTAATGTGGTCGCAAGAGAAAAAGTAAGCAGGTTGTGTGCTGGAAAAAAAAGTGAATATTGATGTATGTATTTTTTCCACTGGTTTCTTTCCTTATTCTTTTTTGCTATATTGACTAATGCAATATTCCAAACCACTTCAGTATTTCATCAACTTACCAGACACTACTGGAACATTAGGAAGATAAATAATTGATTTATTGTTGCCCCTTAATATAAAATTGTATTTTCAACTGAACTGAACCAATGAAAAGAAATGCAAACACAAATTTAGGAGAAAACAACAACAGGAAATTTAATTATTGTTTGTGTTGCAAGCCTGAAGTAAGAAATTGAACATTTTGAATTCCATTTCATGTCCTTCCTTCCTTGCTAAGTGTCGCTTCTTTCTATGCTTACTTATTTACCCGTGTTTCAGAATTAACAACCCTCCGCCATAATGACCTCTTGAGCAAAATTAAATATGCAAAAGGATAAGTATCTGTTTATAGATAAAATATATTTGGTGTCTTTAAAGCTTTTAGAAAAAGCTAACTCCATGATGATTAATAAATACTGTCTACAAACTTCAATAAGTGAAAGCATTCTATGGGCACTCTAAATTTCAGATCCTTGCTTTAAAGAGATCTCTGGGTCCCATTACTCCTCGGATTTCATCGCACCCATACTGTCCCGTGGTGGATTTGAAATGTAAATCCATATCATATCCCTGTGTGTTCACCCCATACGTTGGGCTGGAACAAACCCCTTGGAGCATTTGTAGACTTGGACATGACCTAAATCCTAACTGGCAGGTTGTTCCAGGTGTTCCGTAAGAGGCATAGGGAAGCCCCAGAGATGAGCTGGAGTCCAGATAAAGTCAGGGACACCTGCACAGGACCATCCTGGTGGGGGAGGGGTGGCGGGCATTGGTGACAGATGCCCAATAGACCCACCAGTACCCTGGTGATTGTGATTTCCCCAAAGACTCAATCAAGCTGCTAAACATTGAAATCAGTGTCCTAAATTGCTTACAACTTCTATTATGACACTCTCATCCTTATATCTCTTATTTAAATGTGCATGATGAATTCACTCATTCAGTCTTCAATATAGCACAGCTTCAAATATGTTTTTTTTATTTAAAATTTTTTTTTAACTTTTATTCATTTTTGAGAGACAGAGCGAGGCAGAGCATGGGTGGGGAGGGGCAGAGAGAGAGAGGGAGACACAGAATCCGAAGCAGGCTCCAGGCTCTGAGCTGTCAGCACAGAGCCCGACGTGGGGCTCAAACTCAGGGACTGCGAGGTCATGACCTGAGCTGAAGTCGGAAGCTTAACTGACTGAGCCACCCAGACATCTCAAAATATGTTAAAGATTATTCCGTATTTTCTATTAATGTGTTCTACAGAAGGCCTACCATAGTGATAATTGATGTACACCTAACCATATTTTAAAGCTCCCATTTAAAAAATCCCAATAGATCACCCAGGCTCCAGTATGAATCATAATAAGAGAGGCTTATTTGTACTTTCACTGACTACATAAAAAGTCTGTTGATATTAAATTTGATATATAAATAAACATGTCATACATTTAAAGAATATTTTTAAGTAATAGTTTACTGAAGGTTCCTATGAGATATTTTTTCATGGTAGAAATTTATTTGGATTTTATTTTGTTCATTTGTTGCACAATGAAGTAATGTTGCAAAATTAATTGTTGGGAGACAACTCTCCATGTGTCTCCCACATCCACATGTCTTGCAAATAGGCAATGGCTGTCTTTGCTCTGGGCTGTCTTTTCAAGGATTCCTTGTATAATAAATACTGTTGAGAAGATAGAGATAGCATCTCTCTCTGGAGCAAAGGATAGACTTACTTACAGCCATGGAAGATAACAATAGCATCTCCTGTCATAAGAGAGGACAGACATGCTTCATGTACACTATAATGAAAATGGCATTTCCCTCCGAAAAATAGCAAGCATGCCTACTGCCAATTATAAAATATCAGGCTTCCTAAAGTCAGACTTCTCTCCTCTAACACAACCCCCATGTGTTCAGATGTCACCTGGCCTTCTTTGCCTTACCCTGTGAGGCTTAGGGCTGAGGGAAGCAGCCCAAGAGATTGCAAATATTCTGCAAACTGCTATTGCTGTGAATAAGAAAGTCCTTTGTCTCTGACACTGGAGGCTCGTGTCTTCTGCCGGCATCCATGAAATCGTGGCAATCTAACTTCTTAGCTTGCAATTTGAGTAAAATCTCGGACCCTTCACAGTCCTTGACATTATTTTTACTAGTATCACACATTTTATATGAAGGTGCAAATGACACATGCATTTCAAAAATACTTGACTCAAAATTTTGAAATTTCTGTTAAAACCAAGTTTAGTGTCATGTTACAGCCTCTAACATCAGCTTTATTTCAAAATTCCAGAGTTCATAAGAAATTTTATAAGAAAAAAGGAATCACACTCTGACTCATAAAAATGCTTTCATGACTAACTTCTTGAAGAGATGAGCTTCTTTCATTCATTTCATTTTTATTCTTTCGAATAAAGCCTTTCAGCCTTAACTACCTCAGCTCCCCTCTGCATTTCAAAATGTTTCTTATCTTCACCAGTCTTCTCTCCTTCCCTTTTGTCTTAGAAGCAGAGTGGTAAGCTATTATAAAATGGCCCTAAGCTATTGTGCATCGATATTTGTGCCCTTGTGTTGTCCTCTCTCACAATGGACCTCAGCTGCCTGTGACCTATGGAATCCTTTGCTTTGACCTAAAGAATCTGACGTCAGCGATGCTGTGTCAATTTCAGGGCCTAGACCCGCAAAGACCTTACAACGGTCTCTTCCCTGAGCCACCATGTAAAAAAGCCTGGGCTATGCTGCTGGAAAGACCAAGGGAAAAAGAGACCCAGGAGGAGAAAAGAGAGGCCTCAGCATTTCAGCATCCAAGCCAAGGCAGGGAGGCAAAGGAGTCTGATAATTTGGACCCTCATACAAACTGGGGCCGTGTCTGATGGGCCAGCTGAGATGACTGGAGCGGAGAGGAGCCGTCTGGAGGGACAAGTAATAAAATGGTATAGCTTTATGCCTCTAAACCAGCTTTGAGGTGGTTTGTTAGACAGCCATACATGACTGACACAGATCTAAAAGTCCCTCTTTTCCAGAGCTAACTTCTGTGCTGTTGAGATCTCTCTTCATCTTTCTTAGAAGTCAACACTTTGTTTCTCGACAGCCTCCTTTCACTTATGATGTGCCATGGTCTTGCAGTCTTATCATCCAACACAAACAAACAAAAAAGCCCCTTTTGAAACAATAATACATCCAAGAAACTGTCAATGCATATGCTTCCATACACAAGCCATTGTCTGACAACGGTAAAATATATACCCATTTTTGCTTCATCCTTACCTTCCATTTAGTTCTGTCACCCAGTTTATGCCCTTATCTTTCCACAGAGAGCAGTATCTTGAAAGTCACTTAAAATTTGCTCATTAGCAAATTAGCAAATTAGCATTTTACTCTGGTAACCACTGTATTTTTTTCAAACTCTTCCACTGGCTTCCATGATTATAAGTATCCCTTGTTTTCTTAAAACACCTCTGGCTATTCCTCATAGTTTCACTGGCTCACTTTTCCCACCTGACCCTCTTGTTTGGGCACATCTGCTGTCCATCCCCCTCCTACATCTCTTTTTATTCACTACTCTATAATGTTCATGCCTTCTGGTCCCATGACTTTAATCATGACCTCTATTAAAATGGCTCCAAATCTTCCAAAACTCATTTCTTTCCCAGGCTCTAGATTTGTGTCACATGAACCGAATTGGCATCTCCTGGGAGCTAAGAGGAAAAACAGAATTTCAGGCTCCATTCAGACTATTGAGTCAGAATCTGTATTTTAACAAGCCTCCCAGTGATCTGTATTTGTATGAAAATCTGAGAATCACTGCTCTAAATATGTGTTTCCATCTATCTCAGCCAAAGCAAAAATAGTCATCCCTCCCTTCCCCACAACTACCACAAAACATACTCTTCCTTTTGCAGTGAGCCATTAGTCCATTATGATTTTACTATCTACCAGGTCAAAATAGCCAAAAGCTTTGGAATCTAGATTGTACCTGTACTTCTCCTTACCCACCCTCAACTACCAGTCCATCACTTGCCAAGTCTGGGCCATTTGACTACCAAGGTCTGTCCTTCTCCTGCATTGTCCTCTTACTTACATATTGAATTTCCTTTTCCCATAGACCATTAGGATCACGTCCAAACTGGACACCTTCCCTCCAGCCTTTCTTATAATGCATTACCACTTACTCCCAGCTACTTACTGCTCACTGTTCTAAAACAAAAGAAAACAAGCAAAAAATAAATAAATAAATAAATAAATAAATAAATAAATAAATATAAAAATAAAAAAACCCAAAATAACAACAAAAAAAATTTAAGACCATGAAAACAAATAACAAAAAATAAAACCAAAAGTCTTCATGAACTTTGCTTTTCTACACACTGTAAAGTGTAAACTCTGTGCCATAACATTCAAGACCATCAAAACTGAGCCCCAGTCTGCCTGCTGGTTGTTCTCTCTGCACTCTCAAGTCAAAATGGAAAATCAGCATTTATTCCCCTACTTACTCAATATGGAATTCTCTTCATTCTCCTTTGTCATAAGTTAATTGTCTGCATAATTATGGATTTATTTCTGGGTTTTCTATTGTGTTCCATTGATCTGTGTGTCTGTTTTTGTGCCAGTACCATACTATTTTGATTACTATAGTTTTGTAGTATATATTGAAATCTGGAATTGTGATACCTCCAGCTTTGTTCTTTCTCAGGATTGCCTTGGTTATTCTGGCTCTTCTATGGTTCCATGCAAATTTTAGTATTATTTGTTCTAGTTCTATGAAAAATGCTGTTGGTATTTTGATAGGGATTGCATTGTATCTATAACGGGCTTTGGATAGTATGGATGTTTTAGCAATATGTGTTCTTCTAATCCATGAGCATAGAATAACTTCATTTCCTTGTGTATCTTCAGCTTCTTTCATCAGTAGTTTATAGGTCTTTCACTTCTTTGGTTAAGTTTAATCCTAGGCACTTTATTCTTTTTGGTACAATTATAAATGGTGTTGTTTTTTAATTTCTCTTTCTGTGACTTTGTTGTTAACGTATAGAAATGCCACCAATTTTTGGGTATTAATTTTATATCCTACCACTTTACTGAAATTTTTTATTACGTCTAATAGGGTTTTTTTTTTTTGTTTTTTGTGGTATTTTTTGTGGTGGTCTTTAGGATTTTCTAAGTTATCTGCAAATAGTGACAGCTTAACTTCGTTACCCACATGGATGCCTCTTCAACTTACATTTATCTTTAAACACTAAGTTTAAAATATGTTTTAAAAGAATGGAAATTTCCACACCAGCTTGTTTCATTTTGTGTTTTGACGGCTGATAGATTTCCTCCCATAGAACAGGTTTCTGTGGAAATCCTGATAAACTCTGGCCCACATCACCACCAGTGGACATAATTACAATTGCAGTCTGGATGTGATTTGTATGCCCAGGCAAACCAAAGTCCATGTTTCTCCTTCAGTTTACTTATAAACAAAACTACTGTTGCTATGGATGTGTCATCCAAAATATGCTACCAGGAAGTAGGGGAGCAACCATAAAAAATGCAACTCAGGGAAAAATTAGCAGCTCCATTCTCGAAGTGTATAATCATGTTTAAAAGAAGATTTCCTGCAAGAATGTGGAATGGATCATAAAGTTAAATTATATGATAGTTAAGACAAGTTAAGTTTATTGAGGGAAAAAAATAACAGTTTAGAAACTCTCAAGCCCTTACACTGTAGAATTCTGTTGCAGAAGAGTATTTACGTACATGAGAGACTGTATAAATCTGTTCAACTGGAAAGATCAGACTTAACATGGGAAGCTTTTCACTACATCAAGGAGCAGGAAGGAAGGGAAGATATTGTCAGCTTTTGAAATTCCAATGTAAACAAAACATGGAAAAGCCATTTTAGAGGCCTTTAGAGGCCATGGCATATACTGTTTTCCTCCTTCAAAAGCAAGTATGTTGTTTCCTTATTTTTATAGTTAAGAAAACATGGAATGTTTATGACTGGTTATACTGAAGGAATTTTACACAGTGATCCTTAAATGTTACAATCCAGCACAGAGCAACTAGAAATAGGGAAAAATAAATAGCCCGGAGGGAAAATAATTTGCAATATTAGCTTTAGTCCCAGAGAATTCGAAGTCTGCATCAGAATTGAACGGTGGGTCTTCTCATTTGCTTCCTACCAGCAAAACCCAGGATGTCCATGACAATAGCCACAACAACCCTCAGAGATTCTGGACTCACACATAGAACTAACAATATGGGGTTTGGGGCCAACTTTAGAAGTCAAACTTGTGATGGCATTATTACTTCCCTTATTACCTCGAGTACCAAGGAGCTCATTTTGTGTTTTCCAGGCTTAAATTTTTCTCCTTTTTTTTCTTTCATTTGTTCACCTACTTGACCAATCTCTGTTCATTAGCCTTTTTATCAGAAAACGTTGACAGCTAGAGAAAAGGAGATTTAAAAAGTAATACAATTTGTAACTCAGAATTATAAGACATTTTATTTGCAAGTGTCCTAAGTTCCATGAATTCAGTGACTGACTTTTATGTTGTTATCTCCCTAGCATCTAGAATAGCCCTTGACAGTATTATATGCAATAGATATTTCTCAAAGTAAGGAAAAAATGAGTAAAATTATAACCGAGAAACCTGAAATGTGTAAATTTCAGGTCTTCCATTTCTGTGAATAATTGAGAGTTGGCACTGGTAAAAGCCACGTGACATACATCAATTTGTGCCCAGCCATATTCCAGTTTAGTTGTTTGGTGTTACAGGGTGGTTATGATTCCTTGATCAACATCCAAAACCCAGGTTGCTTCAGAGTTTCTAAGACAGCGGCTTTCAAACTATTCTTACTGCAACCCAGAGTGAGAAATAAATATTACATCAAGACCCAGCAAACACATCATACACACATCATACACACATCATGCCTACCACCCATCCCCCACAACTGATACACACAGGTGTATTTTATTTTTTAAAGTTTATTTATTTATTTTGAAAGAGAGAGAAAGCACGAGTCGGGGAGGGGCAGAGAGAGAGGGAGAAAGAGTGAGAATCCCAAGCAGGCTTTGAGCTGTCAGCACAGAGCCCGACGTGAGGCTCAAACCCATGAACGGTGAGATCATGACCTGAGCTGAAGCCAGGCGCTTAACCACATGAGCCACCCAGGTGCTCCAAGGCATAAATTTTTAAATAACACAGAAGTTTCATGGAACATACTTACTCTCACTATATAAAGTATACTGGCGTGTTCTATTCTCTTTGATTTTTAAATTGACTTCATGACCAATTAATAAGCTATGATTTCTGGTTTTTATAAAAACCCTTGGAACCACAATAGCTAAACAGGAAGGTTGTGAAATGGTTGAAGAGAACAACCTAGTCATAGAATCTCTGCACAAGAGTGCTATGTTGGGTACAGGCATCCAAAGATGTAACATGCAGTCCCTGACCTCACAGCACACAAGGGAGCGTGCAGATAAATATACAAGTGACTTCCAGCACGATAGGATGAATGCTGTAACGAAGTAGGAGTGAGGTGCAAAAAAAAAAGCATTTAAGGGGGTGCAGGCACCTAAATCAGCAAAAGAGGAGTTCACTGCTTTTATGGAGAACATGGTGCATGAGCACTGATGGATGAGCAGGACTTTGCCAGACAGTCAAGGACTGGGGTCATTAAAAATAGTGGGCGCATCTTGTTCCAAATTATGGAATATGAAAAACACAAGCAAGTCGGACAAAAGGCCTGTAGTTCAGCAAGAAGAGCTGAAGATGAGGCTGTTAGTGGCTTGTAAGCCTTGTCTGAGAGAGGCCTAGAGGAAGAACATTGACTTGAGAATCCTCAAGAAATGAGTGTCACTGAAAGCAATGGACATGGACAAGAATTACAAGGAAGACTTCAAGTACACGAAGAGCTCATAATTTCTAGTGTGCGACTTATACCTAA
This sequence comes from Panthera leo, assembly GCF_018350215.1. Classification (NCBI taxonomy): domain Eukaryota; kingdom Metazoa; phylum Chordata; class Mammalia; order Carnivora; family Felidae; genus Panthera; species Panthera leo. The sequence continues at coordinate 17,629,494 of NC_056682.1, read as the reverse complement.
CTGACTGCTTTCCTGTTATACCATTCCTGGTCTTGTGCAACATTATCATCACCACCACCATCATCATCATCATCATCATCATCATCATCATCATCATAGCTTCAACATCACAGCGTATTGAATGTCCGCAAGGCACTCCACCTGTATCATCTTGTGGAATCTTCACAATGGCCCAGTGAGATAGGTCCTATTATTATCCCCTTTTCCCAAGATCACAGTTGCAATGATGGATGGTGTCAGGTTGTGAACTAGATGGTCTGAATCCTGAGCCCCTGGGCGTTTAGCTACAATGCTCTCCCGATATTCTGTAAGAAGGTAGTCTGGGCTGTCCCAGGCCCCTTAGCCTGGATAATAAACACGGTCGAAAGAGCACTGAGTTACATCACCCCTAAAAAAGAGGCATAGCATTCTCTCTGAGCTCTCTTCACATTAATGTTAACTATTAAAACTCTCTTGTTTCTAGAATTCTCACTACTCCTTTCTGGGCTATCTTTGAGACTATTTTAAAGCTTTTAACCACGTAGATCTGCTGTTGCTGTGTGGCATGTTCATTGCTGCATAATTTGCAAGTTGTGGAATGAGTACTTACTGGGGTGATTTCAAATAGTACCGGACAGAATCACTTCAAATGCAGTAGGCAGAGGGAACTACCATGGCAGTACTGTGCTTGTTTGGGCCATAAATTTCCTGAGAAATGGAGGCTAGTTTCTACTTACAACAACTGTTGAGTATAAATCAAGCGAGAACTTCTGAAGCCAGATGCTTCATTTGTTATTTTAATGTACATTGTATTTTCTAAAGGATTGCAGGATCCGTGTTATCTTCTTTACTCAGAAACTGAGTGGCTGAAATAATCTCTGTGTCGGGTAGAACGCTTCATGGTCAATCAACGCCCACTTGTCCTGTGAACTTGAACTCTTGTGTGATTTTACTGGTGATCAGATTTTAAAGTTCTAGCTAGCTAGCTTTGTGAGAGTGACAATTTAAATAGCTCTCACCAGAAGTCACGAAAACGCTAGGCCGATTGGGTAATAAAGTAGTTCCTTTAAAGTTAAATGAGTCATAATTTAGCATGAAGTAGATTGATTAGAGAAACACTTGCAAGTTGGCAGGCAGTTAGGATCCTGGAGTCATCTTGGTAATTAGAACTGTTATGATGTCTGTTGGCACTACATATACAGCAGAGATGGGTCATGTCACAAGTCCATCCAAACACTTGTGGGTTCAGGGATTCAAACCCAAGTTGAACCTTTTGGTGTTTGAGTTTGTTAACTGTTGGCTAAATGCCACTTCCTGTTCCTAAGAAAAGAGGCTTGAAAAAGTCTCATAAAAAATGACTTAAAAGGCTTCCTTGACTTCAAAGGCTCTTACAAAACAACATTTTGATGAGTTAAGTGTAAAGGAATCAGAAACATACGGATTAAATTTCCCTTAAAGAGTCATGTGTCTAAAAATGGAGGGAGGAAAAAGTAGCAAGTTTATCTTGCTCAACTTGTTTCAAAATGTCTGGAGTGGCTATTGATTACCAAAGTAATTAAATTCTTCCATTCCAAAATAATACTGAGATAGTAACATGTTGAAAGGCACGTCAAAGGGTCCAACTGAATAAAGGCCAGTCCATTTGTGTAGGTTGGGTTATGCCAGGTCATCCTCTCTACAGTCCATTATGCCAGCCTCCACTTAAAAGGAAATAGCAGAGTGTCACAGGACAGAGCCACAAAGAACAAAGAATTTCTAAACCAGACGGCTCACTCAGGTCAGGCAATTGTCAACTCACCACACTGATGCATTACAGCTGACATGACTGTCTGAACAAAGAGCATACAAACACTCCTTCGCCATGAAGTGTCACGCAAAAGGCAGCATTACCTGGTGTATGTATTTAATTTTCCCATCCTTAATCATAATTTTGTGGGGTTCTAACCCTTGAAGATAAATAAACTAATGATTATTTCCCAAGTGGAGAAAAATGTCTTTGGCCAAGAATATAATTGCAGCATATAGAAAGAAATAAAAATCATTTGAACGAATGATGAGCAACCGTGAATTCTGTCAAGAATGATTTGATGTAAATCTCATCAGTTTGCCACTAATGAACCAACAGAAAGCTAATACCTGATTTGTTCTGTGTTTGAAAGCCTTAGAAAGAACACAGTGAGGCCAGTTTAACCTGTGAGGCCAAATAAAGCCATACACATGTAACAATGAAGCATTAGATACCAATGAATATAAGTTTAGCTAACTATTAGATACCCAATAACCCAAGGCAATTTTTTGTATTTGGCTAAATGCAATGGTATGAATTTTTATAGCAATATTTCTCTCGATTGTGGTTATGGCAGATTGTGGTTATGGTTAAAAGAAAAATTTCTAAAAGTAGACATTTTTTACTTTAATTTGCTTGTGACGTGAACTGCTATAGGAACACATAAATGAGCTGCCTTCTTAAAACCAAATTAGTGTGAGAAAAAGGTTCTAATTAATTGAATCCATAAGTACTTTTTCTAAACAGTATTGTTTTATTTGTGTCAATATATTTCTTAGGAAAAGAAATGAAGAAAACCTCCATGAATTGGCTTAAGGGGTGTAGTGATGTTTATATGTAATTCCAATGAATGTAGACTGGTAAATGTATTTATAAAACCAAATAAATATTACTATTTTTGTCATTTTTCTTTCAACATATCTCTGAATTTTATTTGAGTGGATATGTACTATTTTAGCAACTACAAAGCAATCAAGAAACCAACTGCAGATTTTTGTTTCTTTATATGCCCCAAATCACCTTGTCCCCTAACATGTCTCATGACCCAAAGACCCCAGAGGACAAAGAACCAACCTAGCCATGCTTCTGTACCCCAGCAGAGTTTGGGACTTCTGAGGGATGTGGCAATGATTCCATCTACTCTTAGCCTTAGTTACCAGAAAAGAATTTTGAATGTTCCTTAAGGGAGGAACTTTAGGACTCCTGAACCAAGTGCTAAAGAAAAATATAATGTTAAGAAAACCAAGAAGTCCTGATATTCCAAGAGTGTTCAAAGAAGTGGTTTCACTTAATCGCTTACTAAATCCCTGGAGGGAAATATTTGCCTTGATGGATACGGAAAATCACGGAATTGACCTTGTCATTCCGTAGGAGAGATGATAGGCATATAGCAATCACATAGCAGACACAACTACACTTTCTTTCGGTAAAGATGATTTGCAATTTCCTGTTTCCAATTTTTCTCTAAGTCTTGAAATTATCTACCCCACTGCCTCTCCAAAGATCCTGAATATCTTCAAGGTGTCCTTATACATACTGAGCATTTCTACTCTAATATGATATAATTGCAGGTCAGGAAGTCCAGCAAAGCCTCCCCTTCCAGGAACGCAGCTCTTGAAATTCTGCTATTGGAGAACTACTCACTTGGTTAAATATTGTCCCCTGAGGTTCTCCTTATAAAATTTATATCCTTCCAGACGGCTGGTAATTAAGCCACTAAAACCTCTGTGTTAATTAATCCGTCAAGAAGAACTCTGTATAGTTTGGGAATACATGAGATCCGTGAGTAGAACAGGAAGGAGAAAGAGTAGAAAAAGAAGGGATAAAATAATTCAAAGACAAATTTTACATCAACCAACTTGCCTAAAACTAGCTTCATTTCCTATCCTCCAGACTGGGGTCTCCATCACCAAAATTCTGTTTTTCTTCTATATTTTAGAACAATTTTTATGTGCACCTTTGAAAGTTGTGTTACCTGGTCATCAAATGCAAATAATGCACATGCAGCATTATCTACAATAGGCAAATTCTGGAAACAGCCCAAGTGTCCGTCAACTGATGAGTGGATAAAGAAAATACAGTACAGTAAAACCTTGGTTTGTGAACATAATTCATTCCAGAAACATGCTTACAATCCAAAGCACTTGTATATCAAAGCAAACTGTAAGAACCATTGGCTCAGTTGTGATCATGTGATATTCAGTGTCACATACTACTCATATTGCAAGACATTGCTCGTTTATCAAGTTCAAATTTATTAGAAGTTTGCTTGTCTTGCAGAATACTCACAGAACAAGTTACTCATAATCCAAGGTTTTACTATGTATATGTCCAATGGAATATTACTCAGATATCAAGAATGGAATCTTGCCATTTGCAATGACATGGGTGAAGCTAGAGTGTATTATGCTAAACAAAGTAAGTCAGTCAGAGAAAAGGCAAATACCATGTCATCTCACTTATATATGGAATTTAAGAAACAAAACAAAGGAGCAAAGGGAAAAAAAGAGACAGGGGCAAACCAAGAAACAGCCTCAACTATAGACAACAAACTGACAGTTACCAAAGAGGAATGAGTGAAATAGGTGATGGCGATTAAGGAGGGTGCTTGTGATGAGCGCTGGGTGTGGTATGGAAGTATTGAATCACTATATTGTACACCTGAAACTAATGTTACACTGTGTGTTAACTAATTGGAATTGAAATAAAAACTTAAAAATTCAAGTAATGCAACATCATCCAGAAATACCCCGAGAAATGACAGCAGCAACAGTGCCTCTCTCCAGGGCTTAGTAGCCCTTTCCTAATAGCCCAGGCTGTGTTCATCACTGCCGCATTTTCCTTACTGAAAGACTGTTCCACAGTCTCTCAAAACCATGCCTGGAAGGAGAGTATGATGGTGAATAAAACCTCAGGAAGTTGATTTTTAAGATGAGTGTAGGTAAAGTTTAGGACCAAAGTAGCAGATAAAATTGACAGTATGTTTGCAATGCGTAGAACAAAGAGTTTCCACACTTCTCAAGGATGTTCCTACCAGTGGCAGTGAAATCATCTTTTTCCCACAAAGGAAGTCCAGCTCCACTTACCAAAATAGGCATTCTAGGAGCCACAGTACCCACCAGCTTGCTCAGCAGGTGATAGCATATTCTTTGATAAGTTATTTTTGTTTCAGCATCTTGGGCATTATCCTAATCCATTTGTTCAGGCTGCTATACCAAAATACCATTGACTGGGTAGCTTGTAAAGGACAGAGATACATGACTGATCATTCTAGGGGCAGGAAGTCTGAGATCAGAGTGCCACTGTAGTCAGGTGACAGCTCTCTTATGGGTCACATACTTGTCATTGTATCTTTAATGGTGGAAGGGGTGGGGAATCTCCCTGAAGCCTCTCATAAGGCATTAATCCCATTTATGAGAGTTCCACCCTCAGGCCTTAAGTGCTTCCTGAAGGTCCTACCTCCTAATACCATGACTTTTGGGGCTTAGGATTTTAACAAGTGAATTTTAGGAAGACACGATCATTCAGGGCATAGCAGGTAGTAAAAGACAAGCCTTTACCTTTTCTCTGTGGACTAGATTTGACATCCTCATTTGCATCTCAGCTATGGTTACGACTAAGTAAAAACTGTATGTTCATTGAGTAAAAACTAAAAAGGAGAATGGAGAAAATGAATAAAGTTGATTTATTAAGATAGTGGGGCACTGGGAGATATTTTCCAGCTATAATTATTACAATTTTATTTATAGAGTATTGTTTGTTAAGAAGAATTCTAACAGGCATTCACTTATTTAAAGCCTTATCTTGACTGTGCAGGATTGCTGAAACTTTTGAACTATTTCAGGAGATGACACAACAAGTTCCAGCAGCTTCTTTCTTGTATCTGGGTCAAAGTACCCTCGATGTTCAGCCAACAGCCTGTGGTTATCATCTGTCTCTTTAAAACAAGTATCTAAAACTCAAACTGGAGATACTGAGGCTCAGCCCACAACTCCAGAAGTAAGGTAGGGCTTAGGAGCAACAGTTCACAGACCTGGGAACAACACACACACACACACACACACACACACACACACAGTTACCCCCCGGGAAGTCACAGGCTGGACACCCCGTGAAACAGAATGAGGAAATATTGAAACCAGCAGCAAACTGCAACTGATTTATTGTGGTCAAATTCTAATTAAATGCCCTCAATTCTGAGAACCAGAATGATGCCAGAACCTGGGTTGAACTAAATCTCCAGGTCCAGCTGGGCAGACACTAAGTTACTCCATCTTTCGAGTTGGAAATGAGTCAACCAGATAAGCCAGGCTTACCCACCAGTTAATCCTCCACCTTGAGAGTAGATTCCTAGGAGTATGCTCCCACCTGTGGCCCTTCCTTCAGTTTCCCCCTCACCAGAATGTTCTATCCCTCTCTTCCAATGCTCTTATGTTTTACTCTACTTTAAAGACCCAAAGCTACTCCATATGCTGCACAACGCAGTTCAAAGCCTTCTCTTAAATCATGTCAACTGTCTGCACACCATATATTCTATTCACAGTGGTGCTTGGAAAATATTGGCTATTTATATTAACCACACTAATAATAATAGCACGGATTATAATTAACCTTGAAAAAAGAATAATATTACAACTGGTTTTTGACAAATTTACATTTCATTTTCTTTATTTGAAAAGTGGGGACTGGGACACCTGAGTGGCTCGGTCGGTTAAGTGTCTGACTTCTTTTAAGTTTTTTAATTTATTTTTGAGAGAGAGAAGCAGAGAGAGAGGGAGAGAGAAGAGCTGAAGCAGGCTCTGTGCTGTCAGCACCCCACAAGAGTCCAACTCTTGATCTCAGCTCAGGTCTTGATCGCAGGGTCTTGAGTTCAAGACCCGCATTGGGCTCTGAGCACGCATGAAGCCTACTTTAAAAAACGGAAGTCGGCGCGGGGGCGGGGGAGCGGCGTGCCTCGTGGCTCAATTCATTAAGTGTCCGAGCTCAGGTCATGATCTCAAGGTTCGGGAGTTTGAGCCCCACATCGGGCTCTGTGCTATCACTTCAGATCCTCTGTCTCCCTCTCTCTCTGCCCCTCCTCTGCTTGTTCTCTCTCTCTCTCTCTCTCTCTCAAAAATAAACTTTTTTTTTAAGTGGGAAACATGTTTAATGTGAAATGGGACCCCACTTGGCTATAATATTCTCTCATTTTAGGACAGTTGGTCACCCCGGCAGAGAAACTACTTAGGGATAAGCCTCCCTTCGAAACTTACAGATAACTTTGTCTCATCCATTTGCTTCTACAACATTTCGACCTTTGACACGTTCTGACTTAGTTCTGAACCACCCTCTTGACTCATCTTGTATTTTCTCTCTATCCTGTTTCAAATCACCATATCTTCTGGCCTCATGAATCATAGTTTTTCCATCAAGCCTTGGTGCTGCTTCAATTTTTGTTTCCCTTCCCAGTTCCCAACCATGATTCCATTTCTTCCCACTAACTAGACAACAATTACGTACCAACATTATTGGTCCATATGAGCTCCTGGGACCCTAGCCACCGGCACAGACAGGCTCAGATTGTGGCAACTCTTACAGGTAGAGCCACAGCTAAGTGATATTATTTAGATGTCCTGTTCTGCCAGGTGTAGTCTAACTCCTGCACGGCACTGCTGGATAGGATACACCTCAAGAAAGGAATATGAAAGGTAAATTTAAAACTTGAAATTGGATTTTTAAATTCTCAATGCTTTATTAAAATACATAATAAAAGATAAACTTTTTTATTGTCTGCAGATGTTATTCTCAATTTTCAATTTTTATTTTAATAAAATTCAATAATGATGTTTTAACTCAGGAATTTTTTGGTTTCGTTCTGTTTTGTCAGTCTCAATTTGCAGTAACTTTCTCTCCACTTTGCTCCTTCCTTTAACCAATAAATAGGTAAGTATCTTCTTGTAGAGAACTGAGAGAGAATTAAATTCTCAAGACATTGAGAATTCAATCATCATCAGACTTCAGTGACTAAAGTCACTTGCCTTTAATGAACTAAAATACTATTAAATAAAACCTCTTTTTTCAGCTACGTAATGTGGAAAGAATTAAGCTTCAAAACTGGCTTTATTATGTCAGACATGGTTTTCCCCTAAAATTAAAATCTTAGATAGTAAAAAACAGAGACCTATTTTATGCCTTGAAATAAATATAATTCATAAATGCATGAGTCGGTGTGTATTATAACAGACTACTGAAGACAGTTCAATCTATTCTTTTTTTTTTAATGTTTTTAATGTTTACTTTTGAGAGAGAGAGAGAGAGAGAAAGAGAGAGGTAAAGCACGAGTGGGAGAGGGGCAGAGAGAGAGGGAGACACAGAATCCGAAGCAGGCTCCAGGCTCCAGGCTCCGAACTGTCAGCACAGAGCCCGACAGGGGGCTTGGACCCACAAATGGCAAGATCATGGCCTGAGCTGAAGTTGGATGCTTAGCTAACTAAGCCACCCAGGCATCCTCAGGGACTTGAACACTAGATTTGAGTAATATCCAAAAATTCCATCTTCTATAATACATAATATTTTCTTTCAAAAAACAAATATGAAGATCATATTCCACCTCTATGGATAGGGACTGAATCACTCATTTAGAATAGAGGAAGTGCACTTTCCAGTTCTGGAGGCTTCTAAATAAAGCCTCGCCAAGTGCCTAAAATACACACACATGCACACACACACACAAACTTTCTTTAATAATGGGTCAGTGAAGACCAATCTTAGTTTCTGTTCAAATGAGACATTGAAAAGAATATGTATGATTCAGCTCAAAGTCTTTTAGAGAATTAAAAATCACATTCTAAATCATCCCAATAAAAATTCACACCAAAGTTTATTCTAACTACTATATAGCTTTCTTTTAACAAAAGTGCTATTCTTTTTTCTTTTTTTTTCTATCTTCTTTTTTCAAAATTTTATTTAAATTCTGGTTAGTTAACATACATACGGTGCAATGCTGGTTTCAGGTGTAGAACCAGTGATTCATCACTTACATATAAAACCCAGTGCTCATCACAACAGGTGTCCTCCTTAATGCCCCCTTAATGTCCCATCTAGCCCATCACCATCCACCCTAAGTTTGTTCTCTATATTTAAGAGTCTCTTATGATTTTTCCCTCTCTCTTTTTCTCCCCCTCCCATATGTCCATCTGTTTTGTTTCTTAAATTCCACATATGAGTGAAATTATATGGTATTTGTCTTTCTCTGATGACTTATTCACTTAGCATAATACATTCTAGCTTCATTCATGTCATTGCAAATTGCAAGATTTCATTATTCTTGATGGCTGAGTAATATTCCATTGTATATATACCACATCTTTATCCATTCATCAGTCGGCGGACACTTGGGCTTTTTCCATAGTTTGGCTATTATTGATAATGCTGCTATAAACATCAGGGTGCATTACCCCTTCAAATGTGTATTTTTGTATCCAGTGGGTATTTTTGTATCCTAGTAGTGCAATTGCTAGATCGATGGGTGGTTCTATTTTTAACTTTTTGAGGAACGTCCATACTGTTTTCCAGAGTGGCTGCACCAGTTTGCATTCCCACCAAGAGTGCAAACGAGTTTCCCTTTCTCTGCATCTTCTCCAACACCTTTTGTTTCTTGTATTGTTAATTTTAACCATTCAGACAAGTGTGAGGTGGTATCTCATCATGGTTTGGATTTATATTCCCCTGATGATGAGTGATGTTGAGCATCTTTTTATGTGACTGTTAGCCATCTGGATGTCTTCTTTGGGAAAATGTCCATTCATGTCTTCTGCCCATTTCTTCACTGGATTATTTGTTTTCTGGGTGTTGAGTTTGCTAAGTTCTTTGTCGATTTTGAATACTAACCCTTTGTCAGATATGTCGTTTGCAAATATCGTCTTCCATTCTGTAGACTGCCTTTTTTGTTGCTTGTTTCCCTCATCGTACAGAACTTTTTATCTTGATGAAATCCCAATAGTTCATTTTTGCTTTTGTTTTCCTTGGCTCCACTGACGTGTCTAGTAAGAAGTTGCTCCAGCCAAGGTCAAAGAGATTGCTGCCTATGTTCTCCTCTAGGATTTTGATGGTTTCCTGTCTCACAGTTAGGTCTTTCATCCATTTTGAATTTATTTTTGTGTATGGTGTAAGAAAGCGGTCCAGTTTCATTCTTCTACATGTCGTTGTCAAGTTTTCCCCCACACCATTTCTTGAAGAGACTGTCTTTTTTCCATTGGGTATTCTTTCCTGCTTTGTGAAAGATTAGTTGACTATGTAAAAAGTTGTACTCCTGAAATCAGTAGTTTTAATAGAAATTGAAATTCTTTATAATGATAGCATTGAACTTTTATCTTTATCAGAGGTTTCATCAAAATGAAACAAACATTTATGAAAAAGCCTGATTGAACATTTGTAGACTGAAATAAATGTTCAGGTGGAACCTATTGTCTAATCTATGTCCAGGGATAACTCTCTGCCAAGCCACAAACTTAAAGAAAAGGTAATGTTAAGTATAAAGACAGATCAGCAACTACTAAATGATAATATTCTACTGTCCTCATAAAACCATTTTGCTTTTTGTAATTTATCTCAGATAAATTGTAGTAACAAGGTTTTTCTCATATATAGAAAAATAGGCTTATCACATTTCTCATGGTATTTTGTAAGCACAAGTCTACAAATATAAACTGCAAATAAACACTTTGATAAATGTAATCATTTTTGAGAGTGATAATATGAGAAACAATGGAGAATTTCAAGTTTTTGGACGACACGCTTAAATTTTTACATATAATGAGAATAGTTGGGTAAAAAGCATAGATTAGGGCAAACAAGTTTATTTACCTCGGTGAGTTCTCAGAAATAATGTTTTTACAGTTTTAAGCTGATAATGGAAACAATTATTTAGGAAGTAGAAATTTGCCAAAAACATCCATATATTGAGGACTTGAATTTTCATTTCCATTTTTCATCTTCGTCCTCAGCTTTGTCTTTATCATCTTTGATAAATTCAACGAACTTAACACTTCCAACTCAATAATATAAAATGCTTATCATGTTTAGTAACATACCAGTATAAACTATAGTGCTAATGGAACCAAAGGTTAATCTTAAAATTCTCTTAATGTTTATTTATTTTGAGAGAGAGAGACAGAGACAGAGTGAGAATGGGGAAGGGGTAGAGAGAGAGGGAGACAGAATACGAAGCAGGCTTCAGGCTCTGAGCTGTCAGCACAGAGCCTGATGAGGGGCTCGAACTCACAAACCGCAAGATCATGACCTGAGCCTGTCAGACACTTAACCGACTGAGCCACCCAGGCGCCCCCAAAGGTTAATCTTAATAAGAATATAAGTTGACTATGTTTTGTACACTTTCTACATAAACTTTGGTGTATTTAATATGGAAAAGAATCACATTATCTTTCCATATTTTATGCTAGCAATCATAAAAATATATAAAAACTGCTCAGCCTATAGTATGTTTTTACAGGGAATTTTTAAATTCCATGTTCATAAAGCCAACATCTTGCCTCCAAAGAAATTATTTCTTAGATTTTACTTGGAAAGCAAAGTTAAATAAAGAATTGCTGGAGTTTATTATGTGGCACCATCAAGTCTAGAAGTATAATACAGGGTAAAATATTAAGTAATTGATTCTTAAAACTGATTTTTCATTCTGAAGTCTACCACCTCACTCTCAGGAAACAATGGGACATAATTTTCAAATATGTGACTTCCTTTATTACCCACTTGAGATTTCAGACTGTAAATGGAATTATATGCTTTATTCTGGTGAATCATGTTCCTACATTTTAACAGTCTGCCAAAATTTGAAATCAGAAGGGAATTTTCTCTTAGAACACGTTGCAATAGACATGGGGTAGTTTGAATGTTTTTTCCCTCTGCTCTTGGGATCAGATGAACACTAGTGAGGACTAAGATCAACGTGAAAGTGTGAGCAGCTTGATTTGTCCTTTCCGCTGCAGCTTTGTACCGCACCCTGGGACCCGGCCGACGTCACATCATTCCATCTTGAAGCCCCTTGGGGATTGAATGATTTCTGGCCGAGTTCCATCCTCCTCAGTACAGGGAATTGATTGTCATGTGCTCTGTGAAAACTGGCATTTGGGCCACCAAGACCTGTAATGCCTGCCGAGGCTGCGTGCAGAGTGTAAAATGTGACCAGGGGAAAGAGAACAAACGCAACTGGAAATTTCATTAGAGCTTGCCATTTGTCCCAGTCCAAACCAAACTGTGAAATGTATGTGAAAACTAAACTCCTTGTGGGGGAGGGGAAACAAAAACCAAAACTGAATTAGTAAGAATAAAATTTAGGATCTTCAAATTAAAGGATTGTCTCGAGAACCATTTTGTAAAAATAAAAACTTGGGGTGCCTGGGTGGCTCACAGTTGGTTAAGCATCCGACTTAGGTTCAGGTCATGATCTCATGAGTTCATGAGTTTGAGCCCTGCAACAGCCCAGAGCCTGCTTAGCATCCTCTGTCTCCCTTTCTCTCTGCCCCTCCCCCGCCCACACACACATACACTTGTTCTCTCTCTCAAAAACAAATACATATTTTTAAAAAATTAAAAAAACATAAAAACTAACAATGTGACCTGAAATCATTATGATACCAAAGCATGAACAAATATGCGAGAGAAGTTCATAGTGATCAGAAACTCCTAGGATGTTCTACTACTTTTCTGCTTTTAGAAGTACTAACAGAGAAAATAACCAATTTCTTTGCAAGTGTACGAAAATCTGGCAAGAAAAACTTTCCATATTAGTGGTCAGTCTTGTTAGCCTATACACAGTACCTTGGAATCAAATTATATATATGGTTTTACCAATTAAAAAAAAAAAAATCCAGGGGTGCCTCAGTGGCTCAGTCAGTTAAGCAACCCACTTTTGGTTTTGGTTCAGGTCACGATCTCACAGTTCATGAGTTCAAGCCCCATGTCATGTCAGGCTCTACGCTGACAGTGCAGAGCCAGCTTGGGATTCTCTCTCTCCCTCTCCCTCTCTGCCCTTCCCCCACTCATGTGAGTGTGCGCTCTCTCTCGCTCTCTCAAAATAAATAAACAGTTTTTTAAATAAAAAATTTAAAGCAATCCAAGATTCAAAATCTACAAAGCAGTGCAGTTCTATTTATTTTTCAAATGAAGTTATTTATTCCATTCAACCCCAAAATGTGTCTCTTGCTGGCAATATTTGTGATGCATGCCATTTTTTCCTTGATCTTATAAACAAAAGAAAACAAACTTAGCATGAATCTTTCTAAAAAGATTAATCCTTATATTTATATTGACTTGACATTTTAGGATTTCTTCTCATGTAGGAAAACCATGGCTTGGGAAGCTTGATGGTGTTCTTATCAAGTTCCTAGCAGCAGTAAGACATTTAATCTGCTTTATCTGTGTACATGTGCACATAGGTGGATACTTTGAAATAAACAAACCCAGGCAGATTAGCTTTTTTTAAATGGTTTAAAAGTAGTTTGTGTGATTTTAATTGTGCAATTTCACTTGAATTCATCAGGGACAGATCAATGGTTTATATAACACACCTGATCTTATTTCCTCTTAGTTGCTCAGAAAGTCTTCAGTCCCCGACGACCCACACAGCAGCATGTAACAAAAAAGCAATTTCTGGATTGATTGATATTTCAATGCATTGACTTTTATGTAGGCAAGTCATACTGAACAATAAGAATGGATATATTGTTTTGTCTATTTCCATTATTTTCTATTTCAAATTGTAAATAATCCCTATGACTACTTGATGGGATGAAGTAAATCGACACAAATCTGGGTTAATTTTGCCATCAGATTTCTATTACATCTCAAAAGAAAAGCATTGAAATCTTCTAGGTTTTGAAACCTTCCAATGAACATCCATATGAAAACTGTTTTCAAAAACCAATAAAATATTCCTTTTATTTTGCATTTCACTACAAAGAGCAATATAATAGTAGCATTCACTACATTTCAGCCCAGAAACCAGAGCTGCCTTTGAGAATCTCATGATAGCTCTTTCTGTGTGAATTATAAAAGGAAAAACCCTTTGCCCGGGCATGCCCTCTGAACACTCTTCCTCCATTAGCTCATTTAATCATTAAACAATAATGAATCCTCATTTTCTCAGTGATATATAGCACTTTATTGTTGTTCTTCTTTTTTAATTCTCAGATTTGAATTTCTTCTCTGGATATAATTTCTCCTTATTTTGGCCACAGCTATATATTGAGGTATTTCCAATATGGCACTTAATTGAACCCAGTTCCTGAAACTAACTCAGAGAATAGATTCTAAGAAAATAAACTCACTGAACTGAGAAGGAGAAATTAACTACCTTCGGTGTCAGAATGTGACAGGCCATGTGAAAAGAATTCTCCCCCCGCCCCCCACAAAAGTATATTTTCTTTCTGTTCTGCACTTGTTCAGTCCACTAATACTAACAAATAGAAACCATGTGGTTATAAATCTATTATCTGCAGTATATTTTTAGTGTGGATGAATCCTTTATGTAACCAAAATGTCAAAGTCTAATAAAATCAGACCTGACTGTATATACAGAATACAGTTGTTGGGAAACTTTTAAACATTTCTGAATATTTTTCAAGTTGATTTGTTAGAACTCTTGGGAATATAGTATTGTTTTTAAACTCTGAGAAAAATAACTTTTGAGGATTTCTTGCTAAAACACCAGTAAACGAAAGGTATCATTAAGCTCCTATGCTAATTAATACTTCTCTCTGAGCAATTTCTGCACCTCTCCCTGCTTTGTTTCGATTGAACTGTGATGAATAGTGGTTTTAACATTTGACACCTTAGTATGTTTCTGCTTTATAATAGTAAAAATCATGTAAGTTGTCTGTTTAAACTTTTTGTTTGGAACTGAGAAGTTCTTTATGAATGTCTAAGATCACCATGGCACGCGATCTGTATCACTCGGCTGTACTCTTGCTGTATTCTTCATGGGATCTGAACTTCCTCTTTTGTATTTGCTAATCCCTCTCTCCCTCTTCCCCACCCTCCCCATGATCCCTGTCAGATGCCCAAAGCCCCATTTGATTTCTACACGTGGTGTTTTTTGGGGAAAGAGAGTATTTATTTGTTATTAAGACCAGTTTCTATGTTGCGTCTACCCCTGCCTCACCCCAGGGCAGTCTAAATCAGATGCAGTAATGGGAAGGAACCAGGCAGAGCGGTCCTCACTGCCATATCCTCTTATTGACTCTCTGGAGGCCCCGAGTCTTGAAAGCTGCACAGCACATGCCCACAAAGGCCT
Source organism: Panthera leo (assembly GCF_018350215.1). NCBI lineage: Eukaryota > Metazoa > Chordata > Mammalia > Carnivora > Felidae > Panthera > Panthera leo. Next base: position 17,614,438 of record NC_056682.1, on the reverse strand, counting down.
TGTTCACACTCTTTCCCTCTGGGTATGTGACACCCCCAAACCTGTATCTTTCGTTTCTTAGAGTTTTATTAAGTTTTTCATTTCAATTACAGTATCATTAGCATAGAGTGTTATGTCAGTTTCAGGTGTACTATACAGTGATTAAACACTTCCATACAGCACCTGGGGCTCATCATGAGACGTGTACTATTAATCTCCTTCGCCTATTTCACCCATCCCCCTACCCACCTCCACTCTGGTAACCATCAGTTGGTTCTCTATACTTAAGAGTCTCTTCCTTGGTTTGTCTCTTTCTCCTTTTTTTTCCCATTGTTTGTTTTGTTTCTTAAATTACACGTATGAGTGAAGTCATATGATGTTTGTCTTTCTCTGATTGACTTATTTTGCTTAGTATTATACTCTCTAGCTTCATCCATGTTGTTGCAAAAGGCAAGTTCTTTTTTTTAAAGTTTATTTATTTATTTTGCAAGAGAGAGAGAGAGAGAGTGGGGGAGGGGCAGAGAGAGAGGGCGAGAGAGAATCCCAAGCAGTCTCCATGCTGTCAGCACCGAGCCCAACTTGGAGCTCAATTCCATAAGCCATGAGATCATGACCTGAGCCAAAACCAAGAGTCAGATGCTTAACCAATTGAGCCACGTGGGTGCCTCAACAAGTTCATTCTTTTCATGGCTGAATAATATTCCATTATATATTAATATTATTATATATTATTATATATTATATATTATAATATGTATATTAATATTCCATTATATATATATATATATATATATATATATATATATATATATCTCACATCTTCTTTATCCATTCATCTATCGATGAACACTCGGGCTGCTTCCATACTTGGGCTTCAGTAATTTCCACAGTGGCTGCACCAGTTTGCTTTGCAAATAATGCACAAGGGTTCCTTTTTCTCCACATCCTTGCCAACTCTTCTTGTTTCTTGTGTTGTTGATTTTAGCCATTCTGACCAATGTGAGGTGATATCTCATTATGGTTTTGATTTGGATTTCCCTGATGGTAAGTGATGATGAGAATCTTTTCATGTATCTGCTGGCCATCTGGATGTCTTCTTTGGAGAAATGTCTGTCCATGTCTTCTACCCACTTTTCATTGGATTATTTGTTTTTTTCAGTGTTGAGTTGTATCAGCAAACCTGTATTTTGAGTGATAATTGGGCTTTCCAACCAACATGAGAGGCAATAAATTTTGTCTAAATATACAGGAAATACATTTGAAACTAAGTGTAAGTCTTAACACGAAGGAGAGATAGCCACCCGCGGTTTCTAGTGTTCTGGCTACCTCTCTGTTCTCCTCTCCAGCAGAGAACAAACCACTCACCTCACATCCCTTCCCTGGCCACTTCCATCATCCAGGAGTAGGAACATTCTTTTTGTCCTGCACACAGCTCCCACAGCATTCCATAAAGCTACAGACTTCAGATGTGTGGCTAAAGGAGTATGGTCTTATTTATATATACTGCTCACCCAGGAAAAATATACAAAAGAAAAGAAGGCCTAGAGAGAGAATAACAAGGAGATCTACACATGGTTGAAAGAAATAATCATTTTTTTTAGGATAAAGTATGCTAAGCAGATGAGAAAAACTAGCAATGTCCAAAAAAGAACAATGCATGGACTTGTGCACACATTTTCTTTTATTCCCTTCAAGGATCCTTACCACAGGTCATTATTGACATCACCCCCCCAGGACCGTTTTCCATTGAGCATATATCACTATGAAGCTTGGATGCTTTTATCCCTCTCTGACCAAAATCTCAAGGGTAGAACAACTTGTTGTATTTTGCCCTCATCATACCACTTTACGACTACTCCAACCAGGTCTCATTTGAACCAACATGTCCAAATTGTGCTGTGAAAGGTTTACTCTCGTTATTGTGTCCTGTTTTATTTTGCATTTGTTCTGTATGTCAAGATTTGCCTCCCTGTAGCATCCACATGGCCACAGAAACTTCGAGTCTGCCACTTAGTGGGGTTATTTTAGTTCAACACGTGAGGGAGCAGTTTATGTTGTGGTTAAGCCCTCAGGACTCTGGAGTGAGAGACTGGCTCATAGCCTGCATCTAGCTGTTCATCAATATATAAACTTGGGCGAGTTATTTAATCTCCTTAATCCTCAGTTTTCTTTCTATAAAGTGGCTATAATAACAATCCCTATTAACTGAGTGGTACTTATTAAGAAACAGTGAGAAGTCAATGAGATAATAAAGTGCTTACCCAGTGTTTGTTATATGGTAAGTGTTCAATAAATGCTAGTAATTATTACCATGCAATAATAAAAGACTTTTGTTTATTTGTTTCTGCCGTACCCAACATCAGTCACCTTTTTCACTTTGCCTCTTTCTATTTATATTACCTCCCTAAATGTGATTCTTCTTTTTAACTACTTCTGTGTGTCAATACAGGCTACAACTTACAGTTGATTGAAATGAGATATTTTGCTCACTTATTTTTGAACTGTTAATCTCCTCCTTTTCTCTCTGAATTATTTTTGTTTAAAAATGCGTTCTATACCTCCATGTTTATTCGTATCTTCCTTCTTGGTTTCATCTCTCTTTCTCATATGGCAAAGGAAGGACAAAATAACTGTTGTGCTATTTTGAGTCCTTGGACACATCATAGGTTTTCAAAACTCCATGATCTTGCTCTTGTTCTCACCTTTTCCTGAATGGAGTTTTACTCCCTCTCCTCTTTTGTTGTTTGCTGAGTTCCTATTTATCCCAGAGAGTAGGTCAAATGCAATATCCACTGTTTAGCTTTGCCTGGTTTCCCAAGGCACAGTGAGGAGTAGTGTCCTTGGTGCCCCCGTAATAAGGTAGGTAGGGCTCTGAGTTTATGTTTATGCTCCCTTTCTCACCATACACTGTTTCTTGAAGGTAGGGACTATGAACTATGGATTCTTTACTTGATATCTCTAGCCTCTAACATGCATGTTTTATGCAATAAGTACCGAATAAATATATTTTGAATGCATGGACGTCTTCTAACTTCTATAGAAAAAGGCTTAACTATTCTAAAATGTAGCTGAAATATGGCACTTATGGACTGCAACACCCATAGAGGGGTTGGAGGAAGGGAAAATACAAAAGCAAATGAAATGATTCAGGAAAGTGTACTACACAGGGAGACCCTTCAACTTTTCTGTGTTAGTTGATTTATTTTGACAAAAAGTGCCAGAGCCAGAATTCCATAAAAGCCTTTCCTTTGAGCTCTGCCATACTTTATCAACAAACATAACTTGTTATGACATAAAGTTACTTTCTTCTTCCTGGGCAAGTCTGCACCACCACTTAGAATCTTAATCATTAGCAAGATTAAGATTCTAAGATTAAAATTTACAGAACTATGATCCAACCAAATCATGGATAGCTACTACAATACAGTTCTGAATTTTTTGTATAAACAAAGCTTTTAAGAATTCTATCATGACACAAAGAAAAAGGTCATTTTTCTCATAAACATATGTATATGCTCATAGACATGTGTATAATACTTGACTTACTGTAATATATATATATATACATATATAAAGGTATGAACATTGTCATAGGTTGTTAAAACTACTGTAAGTTGCTTTGCTATGAGTTTAAGAATTCCCATGCAATTAATTACATTAAAATTATGCTATTACATGGGGAGCCTGGGTGGCTTAATTGGTTAACCATCTGACTCTTGATTTGGGCTCAGGTCATGATCTCACTTTTGTGAAACTGAGCCCTTCATCGGGCTCCCGCACTGAGCTGAACATGAAGCCTGCTTCAGACTCTCTCCCTCCCTCTCTCTCTGCCCCCACCTTGCTCGCTCACTCCCTCTCTCTCTCAAAGTAAATAAATAAACATTAAAAAAAATAAAATACGCTATACACAAATAAATAAAAATAAATAAAATTATGCCATTACACATAAATTACTTCTGGAGTAAATGACAACACAAAATAACAATGAAATTAACAACATTGGGAGAAAATCTGATAGTTGTGACTAAATTGCAGACAGGCCTAATTCAAGCTTTGCTCTCAGCAGGTTATTATATTATGACATCAAGCCACAGGTGGGTGTCTCTGATCATTGGCTATTTCAGGAGGTGAGAAGATCTCTGATGGGCTTCTTCCTAGGTCATAACGTTGTTAGGAAATAGGTCTCAGTCTGAGGTCTGATATCTGATTTATCCCCAGATGTCTGAGTTTAATCCTCTAAATCCCTCCTCTAAAGCATAGGAGCGATCCTCTCTTTCCTTCCCCCTTGTGGAAGTCTTTATTTTAAGAAAGTAAATTTATATCACAGAAATGATTCAGTGCAATAAAGACACGACATCTAGAGGAGAGCTTTTCAAAGGTCTGGCTATTTTAGGACTACAAAATTAGGTAAGAGAGAGGAGGGTCCCCTCAAATGGCTGGCTTATTCCTATCAAGCAGTGGTTCACAAATTTAAACTGTGTGCTACAGACTTCTAAAGAAAAAAAAAGTTCTCCGCCAGATTAATTTAAACTTTCTTTTTTAAAAAGAAAAACATGGTGAAATTATTAAAATGAGCGTGAAATGTGAACCCAATCCAGTTATTGTTGGAATCAATCAAGAAAATAATATCTGAAATTAGTTTTCAGTGCTTGCAGACAGAAGAATTTCTTTTTAAAAAAATTTTTAGGGGTGTCTAGGTGGCTCTGTCAGTTAAGCATCCTACTTCACCTCAGGTTCATGATCTTACCTGAGTTTGAGTTCCTGAGTTTGAGACCCACTTAGGGCTCTTTGCTGACAGCTCAGAGCCTGAAGCCTGTTTCATATTCTGTGTCCACCTCTCTCTATGCCCCTCCCTGACTTGAGTTCTCTCTCGCTTGCTCTCTCTCTCTCTCTCTCTCTCTCAAAAATAAACATTAAAAATTGTTTTTTAAATTTTTAAAAACTTTCTAAATGTTTTTTTGGTGTGTGTGTGTGTGTGAGAGAGAGAGAATGAGAATGAGAATGAGGGGGCGGGAGGGGGGCGGAGCAGAGAAGAGACAGAGGTTCCAAAGTGGGCTCTGTGCTGTCAGCACAGGGCTCGAACTCACCAACCGTGAGATCATGACCTGAGCCAAATTTGGATGCTTAACCGACTAGGCACCCCTGAAAAGAATTTCTAGTTCAGCATAAACTTTACTGCCAAACCACTGATGGAAATGAATAAATGTGAGGTATCATTCATTCATATCAATTGAGCATGAATCAGGTTTTCTTTACCATTGCTTACACTTTTCTCTTCAATTGGAAAACTTCACATGCTGTAATATTTATTAGGCTTTCATTTGGTGTAACCACCCTTCCCTGGTTCAGAAAGAACCAGTCCTGCCAACACCTTGATTCTGGACCTCTAGCCCCCAGAACTGTGAGAGGATCAACTTCTGTTGTTTAAGCCCCCAGGCTATGGTACTTTGTTATCACAGCTCTAGCAAGCCAGTAAACAAAGCTAGGAGCAGGCTTGGAAACGGGATTTAATTATAAAGAGGCCATCAAGATAATGCAGAACATGCTTCAGCTGATTAATTTCTTAGCCTATCATCGAAACAAAACAAAACAAAACAAATGAACAAGCACTGCTTAAAAATATTCAAGGAGAGCTCACAGATCCTAAAGAACACATCTGAGCAAGATCCAGAAATCCCATTTTGAGACCACTGAGTTAGAGGATTGGACACTTTCTTCAGTTCCTAGAGACCTACTTAAATCAAGTTCCTAGACTCTTCAAATCAATAGGCAGATGTTTGCAACAAGGTCACTGCCATAGCACATGAAAATAAAAATGCCAGATTTTCCTGAGTAATGCAGTGCACAAGACAGATCAGAGTCACCTGCACCGACATGTCATATAACCTTGAAGTTCAAGGGGCCTGATGATAGCCAGGAATGTAAGCACAAAGGAGAAACACACTGAGTCATTCCTGTCCGGTAAAGGTCCAGAGCAAAGATTCTTTTAGTGATCAACATGGCAACAAATTAGAAATTAGAGGAAACACCAGTTTCTACCAGCAGAACTAAAGGCAGCAAGGGGATAATCTATGGCAGGCAGGCCCAGCACGTGCAGAAGAAAATCCTGGTAACACGTCCGTCCCACCTACCAAGAGGACCTCACATCTGCCTCAGACTAATAGACCGATAGTGAATAGACCTGGCTGAGAAATATTATCCTCTAAATCTCCCAAAATTGAGCATCTAACTTTTGAACCACTTTCCAAATCCCTTCGATGTCAAGGAAATGGGTCTGAAAAGCCAAGTTAGTTAATTTAGAGAACTTGATAGAAATATTTATTTTTGTAATAACTGTCATCTAGAAAGTATAAACTATCACCTGCTTTAATAGATGTTTATGTCTGATAGCTCATTGATTTCTCACAGTGATGCTCTTAGGTCACTGTCATTTTTCTCAATTTGCAGAATAGAAAGATTCAGTCAACCTGTCAGTTTCCACTCTTAGATACTAGTGGATGCTAAATTACATGCTACATTATCCATTTCAGAACAGGCATCTTCATTTATAGCCATAACTTCCATCTTGTGCCGATTAAATTCAGACCCTTTCGGCCAACCCCTCCCCCACTTCACAGTATTTGATATATGACATATGACGTACTCCCTGTCCTCCGCTTGCCCCTTGTGTCCTATTTTTCTCTGCCCACATGTTTTCCTCCACTACCAGGAGAGAGAAAAAGCCCTCCAATATCTCCACTTTCTGAAAACACAGGCAAACCTAGTTAGGGTATGTATTAGAGAAAAGATAACAACAACAAAACTTTTAAGGGAATAATTCATCAGCACTTTTACGAAAGATGACACTGGGCTTCTCTGGAAGCACATGTCAATACCGCGGAGCATTGACTGAAGAACATGACCCGAGGAAGGCAGTAGACAAGATGAAGACAATGGAGAGTGGGCAGTGTGACAAGTGATGGTTGTCTGTGGCTATAACATATGTTTCGTCTCACATGAAGCTCCCAATCTGTCTCCTTCCACGTGGTGCTGTTTGTGTAAGGTCTTACACAGAGCACATGAACTTGATCACCGATGGAAGTTCCCAGGATATTCCTTAAAGAAAACGCTTTAGCATATGAGTATTTCTGGTAGAAAGGAGTTTTGAGGTCTGAATTGCAGATAATTACTTCAGTGTTCCCATCCTTCTTCCATAGATAAAAAACAAACTATTTTATCGTTTCTTTGTATTAAATTTGGAAGAAAACATCAGATGAGTGATGTGGTGATATTTTGATTTCGAGATTTTGTTTGGTCCAATCTAGCTGATAAAAGCATAGTACTCTAAGCAGTGTAGTGCACGAAATCATTTCTCGAAAGGAATTTACACCTTGTCCTCGACTGCCTTAATCTCATAGATGAGGGCTCTGCAGACATTTCGTGGTACTGCTATTTCTAACTCTCCCTCAGGTATCTGTTCCTGAAGTCGTCCACCATTTAAGACACAAGCACTGAATAATTCATTTCAAAGCGTCTCACGCGCCTTTCTCCAGCTTGAGCACTGTATAGAAAACCGCTTGTAAATTGCTTTTAGTCACGCTAACTATGCTATAAACTGTGCAGAAATCTGAGTGGTAAAACAGAGCACCCAGGTCATACTTCTGGCTTTATTTACCAACTAAAGAGGAAAGTCTTTAACATTTTCCTTCTTCTATTGAACGTATTTATTGTCTGCAAACCTCTCACTAATATGAAAATGCTATACTTTACCAGCTACAGTAGTTCGGCTGTCATGAGGCTGAGTAAAGACAGTAAAGAAAAACCGCTGACTTTTTTTTAGCACAGTGTTTTTACAACTTTGTACATTTCCCTTTAAACTCACTAATCATCAGGATCTTGGCAGTAAAAGCTTTCATACTCACACATTAAGAAGAAAATACCTACAGCATTGTTTTCCTTTCTGCCTACCTCCCACATTTCTTAGCCCCAGTTACCACCCATGTAAATATGAGTCACTTCTCTTTGGACATATAAATTATAACCGCTCACCCCAGGATATACTCGGCTTAGATAAGACCATAAGCTCTTTTAAAAATGCCAGTCACCACCCATTCTCAGTGGTCAAACAAAAATATTATGTCATAGAATGAAGAAAAGAGAGTGGAGTCTTTTTTTCAAAAGCTTAAAAGAATAATTTAAAATACTCTGCATTTTATAGTAAGGGTTTGAGGGGGGAAAAGTGGATTAAGTTGTGATAGAGGAAAAAAATACACAAAAATCTAAATATGTGATTTCATTCTTTTCAGTAGAATCTTATCCATTTCCTGATGTAAATATTTAAATAACAAACACACAATTAATAAATATCTAATGAGTAAATAGATAAACAAATCCCTTACATTGCCTTCTGAAGGTAAAAAAAAAGGTTATGTTTGGTTGCTTATTTATTATTTGTTTGATGTTCATTTGAAAAATAATGTGCAGGGTGCCTAGGTGGCTCAGTCAGTTAAGTGTCCAACTCTTGGTTTTGGCTCAGGTCATGATCTCGTGGTTTCGTGAGTTTGAGCCCCACGGTCGGACTCTGCACTGACAGGGCAGAGTCTGCTTGGGATTCTCTGTCTCCCTCTCTCTTTGCCCCAGTCCCACTCAAGCTGTCTGTACCTCTCTCAAAATAAATAAATAAGCTTAAAAAAGAAAAAAGAAAATGTTCAGCTCCCACTAGTCATAAATACCATACTGGACCATATGAAGTGAACATGGTAGACACAAGCATTGCAGGGAGGGGGACAGATAACAGGAAAGGCAATAACAGCATAATGTAATAGGCCTCATTTGGCGGAAATGTGTAGGAAAGGAAGCAGCCCAGTAAACCAGACATAAGCTACCAGCAAACTCTTTCCAGAGGTACAGACTTTTGAATGTAATCTGAATGATGAATAGTAGCTAACCTAAGGAGCTGATGAAGGGGTGGTGGGCTGGACAGAGAAGAATGTTGCAGAAGAAGAGGGAAGAAAGGAAGAGAGGGATGGAGGGAGAAAAGGTGGGAGGGAGAAAGAAAAGGAAAGAAGAGGAAGGAGGTAGGGGACCTCTTAGCTCTAAAGCAGCGAAATGGAGAGTCTGGTTCCCTGCTTTGTTTTTCTGCAACCACAGATTCCTATCAGTTCCATGAGGTCCTCATAATCTACAAAGCATACACTTAAAATGCCTTGACTTTCCCATTTATTCTTCATTAATTGGCCAAGGTTTACTTATTAATATTTATTACCTTTCTAAAGATGAATTTTAATCCTAAAAAATAAGAGTTAAAATATGTGATGGGGCGCCTGGGTGGCTCTGTCGGTTGAGCGTCTGACTTCAGCTCAGGTCACGATCTCGCGGTCTGTGAGTTCCAGCCCCACGTCGGGCTCTGGGCTGATGGCTCAGAGCCTGGAGCCTGCTTCCAATTCTGTGTCTCCCTCTCTCTCTGCCCCTCCCCCATTCATGCTCTGTCTCTCTCTGTCTCAAAAATAAATAAATGTTAAAAAAATAAATAAAAAAAAAGTTAAAATATGTGATACCAAAAACTTTTAAATCTTAGTTCTTTAATAATTTTGTTAAAGCACGCATAAAATGAACTATCAGAGTAAACTTGAAGGAAAAGTTTGCCTTCTGCTAAATAATACTTAATAATTACTCTTAATTAGAAATTAAATAATACTCTTAATTAGAAAATTCTGCCTTTTTACATAGCATTGCATAATGTGTAGGGAATTAGAAATAACTTAAAGAAACTGTATTTGCTTTTTTTTAATGTTTGTTTTTGAGAGAGAGAGAGAGAATGAGTGGGAGAGGGACAGAGGGAGGAGAACAGAGGATCCCAAGCGGGCTCTGTGCTAACAGATCAGCAGAGAGCCCAACGCAGGGCTTGAATCCATGAATCATGACCCCAGCCGAAGTCTGACGCTTAACCGACTGAGTGACCCAGTTGCCCCAAGAAACTATACTCCTTAACACTGAATCCATCTTTCCAGTAAAATTAATTGTATTATAGGTATTATTTAGAATATATTGATTATGCTATACATAGAGATTTGGGTACATTTCTAAATATTTGTATTGTGAAGATAATTTCTAACTATCAATGACATTACTATCTAGTTTTGGTGTTGTGAGGAATAAGCTCACCAAGTCAATCAAAGGAGAGACATGGAGATTCAGAGCACAGTGAAGTGACGCTTTAATCATTGTTCTTGCAAGAGCAGGTTTCTGAAGGTCAGGCACACTTGGGGCAGTTACAGCAGACAATTTATTTCTTAGCGTGCAGGTCCCTCCCCTGGCTCCTCATTGGCTGAGGACTAGAGAGGTTACAGCCTTACCCAGACATCACCTATGCCCACGTAAGGCAAAGAGTAGTCTGATTGGAACAAATGTACATTCCCTAAGGTGAGGCAGAGACTTTCAGTCCCTCCTCCCTTTGTTCTTTGGTGCATGCTCATTGCAAAGCCAGCAAAAATAAGCCCAGGACACAGAGAGGGGAAGAAGAACCAGGAAGTGAAGTGTCTAAGGGCTTGGGACTCCACTGGGTGTGTGGGTGGGGGTGGGGGTGGTGGTTCCTACATATTTCCAATAGGTTGTAAACCCATCGTTAACTAGACAGGACAGCTTCTTTTAGTATTTCTGAAAATGAATCATCTCCCTTACTTCTCATAGCGGTAGTATTTAATCTCAAAAAATAATGTGTCAGTATGTATGAAATTTTATCCTATTCTATGTATTACATAATTTATGCTATTAGCACCCGCATATATTTTACAGAAAAAAATTCAAAAATATTTGTTATAAAAACAGTAAGACATTACATAAAATTTTTAAAATATAGGAGTTAAATCACTCAAAAACCTACCACCTTAGTGGAGCAGCTATTGGCATTTTACCCATTTTAAGATTTTCGTAGTCAGGGTGGAAATGAGAAGTGTGGTACAACCAGGCGAATGCGTTGCCCAGTATTCTTTTCCTGCCTTTAGTACTGACACCTTAATCTCTTTCTGTAACCCTCTCTCTGAATTCTATCCAGGACTTGATGCCAGGACAGGCAAATTTCTACATGGAACAATTTACAAAATAAGCCCCTGAGTCCCTCACAATCTTTTTGTTTGTAAGAAGTACAATCCTAACATCATGGACATCTGGATTAAGGTTCCTTGGAGATAGCGCGCATTATAACAGCCAACCCCTGCCCGCCCCCGCTTGCCAGAAAGAAAAAAGAAAAGAAAGAGGAAATCTGTCATTGCTGAACACAACTTTGAATGACTGGGTCTTAATTCAAATATTTCTCTTAATTTCACAATGTTGAATGGTCATTAGCTCACCAGAAAATAAAATAAAACTTCTGATGAATTTTATAATAAGGTTTTTACCCTTTTACACTTGATCTTAGCCAAAGGCCGAAAAGAGATGGGGTTTTTCCCCTTTTAAGTCTAGCATTTAACACTATTAAATTAAAACACATTGAATACAATATTTTACCTTTACCTTGAAAGACGTGGTCATTTTTTCCTTTGAGGTATTTCTCATTTTCAGTTTAATTTTTATTAATTCTCTTTTAAAGATACCAAAACCTCCACAATTACAGGAAAAAATCAAAAGGTTCTTAACAGATAATTATTATGTCCATTTTTTTTAGAGAAGTTCTCCCTCAATAAATATTGTAACTATTCTGTCTATGCACACTTGAATGACTCTGAAGTAGGTTTTCTCTGGAAAGACAGAGTTAAATCGATTATTTTCTTATCCAACCTACCTTTATTCCCGACACCATCTTTTTTTTTTACACAAACCAAGAGAAAGCTGTAACTTTCAACCCACCTTCTTCTCAGCTCTGCTTTTAGTCTTTATATCTCCGTTTGTATCTCTGTGCCCTCTAAAAGTGTCCAGAACATTGGAGAGTTAAGCGAGTTCCTCCTCACTGCTCTACCAGTACAAATTAACCTTTTGGGAAGATAATTGGGAAGTAACTGCCACAATTTAAAATTGTACCACACAACCTTACTTCTAGAGGCGCGCCTGGGTGGCTCAGTCGGTTAAGCATCTGATTTCCTGTCTCAGGTCTTGATCTCATGGTTTGTGAGATGGAGCCCCGCATGGGGTTCTGTACTGACAGCTCAGAGCCTGCTCGGTACTCTCTCTCTCCCCCTCTGTCTCTGCCCCTCCCCCACTCATGCTCCCTCTGTCAGTGTAAACAAACATTTTTTTTTTTTTAATAAATTTACCCTTTAGAAATAAAGCACACAAAGCTATATGAAAGAAAAGTTTTGAGCAGTCTTGGTATTAGTAAAAAAAAAAAAAAAATTAGGAAAAAAACCATAAAAGCATTCAATAAGAAATTGAATAAATTAATGATGCTATAGTCATACAACAACATATTCAGTTGGGGCGCCTGGGTGGCTTAGTTAAATATCTGACTTTGGATCAGGTCATGATTTCCAGGTTTCTGGGTTCGTTCCCCATGTCAGGCTCTGTGCTGACAGCTCAGATTCTGTGTCTCCCTCTTTCTCTTCCCTTCCCCACTTGTGCTTTGTCTTTCTCTCTCTCAAAAATAAAATAAAACATTGAAAAAAAATTTTTTTAAACCAACCATATTCAGTTAAAAGTGTATGATGTGCCTACCTGTGTTGGCTTGAAAAATACCCACAGTAGGGGTGCCTGCCTGACTCAGTGGAGGACACAACTCTTGATCTCAGGGTTGTGAGTTCAAATGTTAGGTGTAGAGATTACTTTAAAAAAATAAAATCTTTAAAAGAAAAAAGAAAACTTCCCACAATAAATTGCTAAGTGAAAAAAGTTATACATCAGGATATAATATGATTCCATTTACATTATGCATATTGTGTGAAAAAAATTCCAGAATATGCACCTGTGAGCAGTGTTGATCTTTGGGAAGTAGGATTACATGGCAAACATTCACTTTCTGCTTTATTCACCTTTATAACCTTTTTTTCATAAATCAGCAAGTATTTCTTGATATTAAAAACTACTGTTAAATTATAGTAATTATAAAATTTGATCCAGCTTAGGAATAGAAAAATAAAGCCCAAAGTTTTACGGATCATATATGGAATTCAGAATACGGTAATGATGACATTGCAAAATAATAGGAAGAAAATTCAGCAAGTAGCACAGTTATCCATTGGAAAAGAAATTTAACCAAGTAACCGTTTCTTAGTCTCAGATGAACAAGTGATTTCCTGATTCATCAGAATTTTAAACCTACAAAAGTACTTCATAAAAGTTACAGATTTAAAGACTAAGTAAATATTCTGTGGCCTTAAAAGCATGGCACAAAATATAGAGGCACCAAAATGTTAGTATTCATTTTCTCAGTTGTGTGAAATATCAGAGGACTTTAAAATTATTTGAGACATGCTTCAACTTTGTGTGATTTTTAACAACAAATATCATGCAAGCAATAGATAAGTTTCAAAATAATAAATGGGTTCAGAATAGTCAGGATATTAGAAGTTGTGTGGTATAGTTGTAAATTTCTATACTTCATGGCACACCTGAATCATGGGAAAAAATACACTTTATATGTATGTATACATTTATTTTTTTTAATATAACTTATTGTCAAATTGGCTAACATACAGTGTATACGGTGTGCTCTCGGTTTGGGGGGTAGATTCCTACCGCTAGTCAATACTCTATCCGTGATCCATGGCACGACATGCCACGTCCATGCTTCTTCATCATTAAATTAAATTCCATTCCCTTGAAATCAGAAGACCCTTAACGTCCCCAGCAGGAGGTTTTGGGATTTGTGAACACATTACCGCATGCTATGTGTCTTTCTCACAAACAAAAAGAAAAAAAAAACAACTTTATTTTCTGACCCAAACCGGCACTTTTTTAGACATCTTTTTCTTTTCCTCCATTGCTGTCAGCAGCAGCAGCACTGTCTTCTTTTCTGAGAAACGCTCCCCAGAGAGTGAACTAAACTGCATACCACATGGTCTGCCATCATAAAGGTGCAGAGAGCCCCAGGCCTCATTCAGATATGAAAACTGGGCTGCTTCTGCTCATCGGTTAAGCGACTCGTCCTTGCCCACCAAACTTACAGCCGTTGAAAATTCAAATTCTTCCTTTCTACAGACTTTTCAAGACACAATTTGGCAATACTTATAAAAATATTTTAAGGGGCATAATTTTTTGGTATTTAAAGAGACACTATGCTTGTGTTTGAAAAGAAAACTTCTGGAAGATTATACATGAAACCCTTAATTTGGCAAAATTAAAATCAAGTAGGACTGAAAGATGGAATAATTCAAGGAACTTTTATTTTTAAAGAGCTTATTTAAGTTTTATAATTATAAAAGTCCTGCTTCAGCAAAATTAAAAATGTTTATAAGTCCTCTACTATGAGGTTGCTCATAAACAGGAAAAAGTAAATATCGATTGTGCCCATTAAGCACCTCTGGATCATTATGCTAAAGAAATAAGAACATGCCTGCCCTCTAAGAGTCTACAATTTTGTTGGGGAGATAGGCATGCAAATAAATCGTTAGGAAAAAAACTGAGACAGCCTACTATAAAGTTCTAGGTTGACTGGAATCAAATGCGTGTGGCCAAAATGCGAAAAGTGATCATTATAGTTGTTCAAAAAGAAAGGTCAATAATTGGGAAGCAGGGGGTGACATAATAATACATAATTTATGGATCTAAAGAAGAGAGAAGGGTGTTCTTGAGGAAGTGTCTCGAAAGAGATGAGACCTGGAGTAGGGTAATCAGGGTGTGAGTGAAGGTTGGGGTCATGGATGGAGACAGAAAGAGGAGCTAGGCAGGGATAGAACATGGGCATCTGACTGGCTCTGCTTATGCATGTGCCCTTGCCCTAGGGTCCGGGGTCTAAGAGGAGAAGAAACTCCCCATTTCAGCTCAAGAGTAGGAGACAGAGCCTTACCTCTCACCTATGTTGGAATTACTTCCGAGTAGTAAAAATGGGTAGGTACTGTTCAAAACAACAGAAGTGCACGCTGATAAGATCTGTCGAAAAATAAGTGGATTTCTTTTGGAGGTTGTACAGTAGGCTGAATGATGGTCCCTCAAAAGATAGGGCCATGTCCTAAATCACCAGCACCTGGGAATATTACCTTATATGGGAAGAGGGTCTTTGAATATGTCATTAAGTTGGAGCTCTTGAGATGAGGAGTTCATTCTGGATTATATGAGTGATTCCTGAATATATTACAGGTGTCCTTTTAAGAGACACACAGGACAAATGATGTGAAAACTTAAGCAGAGATTAGGGTGATGTGGCCACAAGCCAAGGAAGCCAGCAACCACCAGAAACTAGCAAAGGCAAGAAATGTCATCTTCCCTAAGTCTCTGTAGAGAGTGTGTTCCTGCTGAACATCTTCAAGTTTCTAGTCTCCAGAACTATGAGATGATAAATTTGTGGTTTTTGAGTCACTAAGGTACAGGTGGTGAGCCTCCCATTGCTGTAAGTATTTAACAGGCTGAATTCTACCTCTGAGATCAGTGTTTTGGAGATAATTCTTGCTCAGGGCCAGAGGTTGGATTTAGTGATATCGCACGTTGTTTTCAATTCTAGGATTCTGGACTTCTTTTTTTTTTTTTTTTTTTTTTTTTTTTTTTTTTAAGTTTATTTATTTTGAGGGAGGTAGGGTGGGGAGGGGCAGACAGACAGGGAGAGAGAGAATCCCAAGCAGGCTCCATGCTGTCAGAGCAGAGCCTGATACGGGGCTAGACCTCAAGAACGGTGAGATCATGACCTGAGCTGAAATCAGAGTCTCATGCTTAACAGACTGAGCCACCCAGGCGCCCCGCCCCTGGGGTTCTGCACTTCTGACTTTCACATAAGCAGCTCAGCAAATCATAGCCTCATCCTGTTCCTTAGTCTGTCATTTCTATGCAGTTAGGCTTAATGGCTCCAATGTTAATATTTGGCTACTGATAGATTATTGGAGATTTCAT
Source organism: Panthera leo (assembly GCF_018350215.1). Classification (NCBI taxonomy): domain Eukaryota; kingdom Metazoa; phylum Chordata; class Mammalia; order Carnivora; family Felidae; genus Panthera; species Panthera leo. Next base: position 17,598,511 of record NC_056682.1, on the reverse strand, counting down.
TTCCCAAGTTGTTCATAAACAAACTTGATCTATTACTTACACCTTCTCTTTCTTTTCCTCTCCTCTCTTTCTTTTCTTGACACAACAGTTTGAATTGACTAACATGGAAAAATTAACTGTTCAGATTATGCAGCTGTCATTTTTCATGCTCCTTGGGAATATTTGCTAGAGAAATAAATGGACTTGGGCTGCTACATTTGTTACCAAATCATTGGAAATTCCCTTATTGCACTTTGAATCATCCTGAGACACACTTATTTTTAGCCATTTTCCTGATGTTGTCATAAATCAGAGTTCATCTCCAAATCCTTGTGACTCATGTCTCATCTGCATAAATAAATATTGAGAAGTGGCAAGTTAAAAATTTCTCTTTCTTTTTACTTAAGGAATTTAAGCAGGTAACAAGACATCCTGACTATCCAAAAGCTAAAGCCACGGCACTAAGTTTGATCATATTTTATTTTCTTTCACACTTTCTCCAAATATTAAAAGTTAGTGATTGCGCAGAATCCTTTGGAGGGTTTTCTGTTTTGTTTTTTTTTAAACAGATTTAAATTTTTATATCTCTGTTTCAGATAATATATGATATTTCATGGTCGTACCCTACTCATAGCTAAGCATTACCTATTGACACATGTTATGGGAACATTTGGTTGCAGATATAATCTTAGTTTTGGCAAACGTGTAAGCCTTATGAATATTGGATTTTGTATATAAAATGAATTATAATCACCAGTAGATATCAAAGCCCTGGCATATGAAGATCTCTTGGCTCTACTGTAATCTTGTCTGCTCCTAATCTTAACGCTACTTTTCTCCATTGTCCTTTCATAATATCCCTCCCTCCCTGCCCTATCCAAATAGCTCACAGTGTAGAGGGAGGGACAGAGGCTGGATCAGATGAATCACATTTGGATTTTTTTTTTTTTTTTTGCTTGTTATTTTATCTCATCATAAATGCACTCCTTAATCCTCATCACCTGTCTCTTCCAGCCCCTCACTCTCCCTCCCCTCTGGTAACCATTAGTCCATTCTCTATAGTTAAGAGTCTGTTTCAGGGTAGTTAAGTCCCAGCTGGGTGGCTCAGTCAGGTAAGCGTCTGACTCAGCTCGGGTCATGATCTCACAGTTCACGGGTTCAAACCCCATGTCAGGCTCTGTGCTGACAGCTCAGAGCCTGGATCCTACTTCGGATTCTGTGTCTCCCTCTCTCTCTGCCCCAACCCCACTTGTGCTTACTCTCTCCCTCAAAAATAAACATTAAAAAAAAAAGGAGGCGTCTGCTTCTTGGTTTGTCTCTCTTTTCTTTTTTCCATTGTGTATTTGTCTTGTTTCTTAAATTCCATACATGAGTGAGATCATATGGTGTTTGTCTTTCTCTGACTTATTTCACTTAGCATTATACTCTCTACTCTTTCCATGTTGTTGCAAATGGCAAGATTTCATTCTTCTTTGTGGCTAAATAGTATTCCATTGTGTATATATACACCATATCTTCTTTGTCCATTCATTAATCCCTGGGCACTTGGGCTACTTCCATAGTTAGGCTATTGTAAATAATGTTGTAAAAAACATAGAGGTGCATGTATTCCTCTGAATTAGTGTTTTTGTATTCTTCGGGTAAATACCCAGTGGTATGATTACTGCATCGTAGGGCAGTTCTATCTTTAACCTTCTGAGGAACCTCCCTACTGTTTTCCCAAGTGGCTGCACCAGTTTGCGACCCCACCGACAGTGCAAGAGGGTTCCTTTTTTGCCACATCCTCAACGCTTTTTGTTTCTTATGTTGTTGATTGTAGCCATCTGACAGGTGTGAGGTGATTTTATTATACAAATAAAGGGGAGTCATTTGAAGGCTTTTGAGTACAGAAAAGATTTGCTCTCTGGAAAGCTCAGAATGATCTGAATATAAGGTTAAATTGGAGGGAAAAGAGGTGGTCCCAGGCCACTCTTCTTTTTAGGCAGCAAGTTTGGGAAATGGCATGCTGGCAGAGTGATAGTGAAGGAGAAAATCGGAAGTCGTCACCAAGGGAAAAAAAAAAAACCAATGGGACTGGATTAAACCTGGGAGGTGGAGGAAGATAGCATGTGAGGAAAGGCCAACATGTGTCGCCTCAGTCCGTTCTGCTACATAATTTCAGATGTGATCTGAATTGAAAAGCTCCCTATCCCGATGCTAAAATAATGAGAAAAAGTCCAGTAATATACTTGCAGATCCACACAACTTGAAACTCTGTTTGAATTGAATCCCAGTTGTTCCAAACAAACTCCTAAAAATCAGCTGACAGCTTTGCCACCCTACTTCATGTGGTTTGTAAGCAGGATAAGCAAACTTCGAACGATCTGTTGTTTTCCTGGATGGCTGGAGCCCACTCTAGAACTTACCCCTCTCTGCAGTCACTTACTGCTTTATTAATTTTTAGCCCAACGTAAAGACATCGTCGGTGGTGTGCGTACGGATTAGTGACTATCGGTTGGGGTCCAGGGGGAGGTGTCCAGTGTGAGGTTTGAATCCTAATTTCTCCAGTCATGGCATTAAACGCAGCTGCGGTCTTCCAGCCCGGCCCGCCCCACCCTCCCACCGACTCTAGAGTTGTCTTTTGTTTTAGGCACTTGAGCAAGCCTGTCCTACCTGCCTTTTATCCCAGGCTCCGTGTAGTCTGACCACTTAGCTTCCACATCCCTCCTGTCTTCCCCTCTCTCGAGGCCAGGCTCTCCCCAGCACATTTCTCTGCACTTATGTGCCCCTCACCTCCTGTGGAGAAACAAAGGCCACACAGCTCAGGGTCCGAATGGCGCTTACCACTCCCACTGGTCAGTAGGGGATCAGGACAGTTTGCCAGCTAGAGGGATGTTGTGGTTGTCCTTAGGCCTGCTTGGTTCTGCAACTCAACTGCGAGAAGGACAGTTTGTTTGTGATTTTTGAAATTCAGTATTTTTTAAGTGTGCAGTTTTACGAGGTAGGGCTTTTCTCATTGTCATAACATGTAATTTGTCAAGAAAACACACACACACACAAACACAAACAATTACCTATTAAAGTACTTGAATGATGCGGACTCGGAGGTGATTTCCCTTTGAAAACACACAATACATTGCATTAGACTTGCAAATGAGGTAACTTCCCATCTCTTCCTGCTTCTACACTTTGGTTGAGTTCTAGCTCTATCCTAAAAACCAGAATGGCAAACCCATAGGACGATTTAGAGTAATGCTTTGTGATGATCTATGTGAACTTCTCTCTCCTTTCTTCTCTTCCTGGATACCCACACCACAACCTCTCCTCACATACTCTTAGAGAAATTGTAAAGTAAAAAGGGCTAGCCTTGAAAACAGTGCATCTGTATAAAAATCAGAATGGAAAACGACTCCATTGATTAACATTGCCAGCCCATCTTTTGTCAAGCGCTGGCTAAGCCATTCGGAATACAAAGTCAAACAATATATCGTCTCAACTCTGAAAATGTGTCTACTTTAGTAGAAGCAGCAGCAAAGCAAATCGTCATTTCAGTGTAGGATAGCTGACTTTAGGGGGTAATATGGAAGCACCGAGGAGAAACTTCTCAATTAGATTAGGAGATAAAAGCGGTCTCTTTGAAGAAGTGATGCTCAAACTTTTGAAGCGTTTCGTAGAAGTTAGCTAAATAAGAAGGGAGAAAAAGAGAAGAGCATGAAGAAAGTTTTAAAGGAAAGAAACAATGTGACCCATTGTTTCCATACCAGAGGTATTTGGGAAAAAGGAACAAATAAAGCGAGGGAAAGAGAGAGGACACTTCTGAAAGACACACAAAAGCCACCAGTCCTAGGCTAAGGAATTTGTTACCCATCAGGCTCTGGAGAAACGTCAAAGGATTTTTATGTAAGTGAATGACATCACTGGACAAATATTTTATAGCAATTGTTCTGACAGCATTCTGAATAATAGTTGAAAAGACAGGCGAGGATTGTAATTAGGTGGCTAATGCAATAATTCAGGCACGCAGGGTGAAATCCTAACTTAAAGTGAGGATGCTGGGATAGAAGAGGTAGGTGGCTAACCTGTTTGAAGACGTTGAATTCATGACTCCATGACTCATTAACTGCAAGAGGTGGGGGAGAGGGAAAAGGTGAAGGTGTCAAATGGGATTCAGGCTTTATCAGTTGGTTGAGTAGTGATACTAGTCATTGACTGAGATAGGAAATTTAAAGGTAACCAATTTTCTAGAAAATTGTTTGAAAATGTTAAGTTTGAGGCTTATATCTACACACACAGTTATATAAATAATATATTCTGAGCAAAAAGTTGGGAGGAGAATACATCCTAAGTTTAATAAGGGTTATCTCCTATTAACATTTGGCAGATTTAGGGATTGGATTTCCTTTTTCCTTGTATTTTTTCTATATTCTAACTTTTACATAATGAATATGTATTACTTTTAGTAATAAAACAAAAACTAATAAGAAAGAAAGAAAGGTCAGTGTGGTCAAGAGGACCATAGAGCAGTAGACCTAAGGGAAGGAAGCGTCTATTGGTTTGGCAATATAGAAGTCATTTGGCAATTTTACTAGACGTCTCATTCCATGGGTGGAGTTGTAAATGGACTCAGAGGAAAAAGAGATAGAAAGCACGGAGGATGCTTTCAAAGAGATTGACTGTAAAAGGAAGCAGAAATATGGATGTGAACATGAGGAAGATATCAGTTGAAAGGAATATCTGAAGATAGAATTATCTCCGTGCATTTACAGCTGACAGGAAAGAGCCAATATAGATTCAAAACTACAAGACAGGGAAGGGATGACTATTGGAACAGTAACTCTGAAGAGACGTTAAGACATTGAATTCCAATATCAGGTGAAGTAAGAGCCTTAGACTAGAAAAGACTTCAGTTAAGAGGAAATGAGGAAAGCATGGGTAGAAATAGAAATAAAGGAACAAACGTTAAACACTTGCATTAGCCTCGAACTCTTTCCCAAATCCTATTTAGATAGCAGTAAAGCTAATTAATACATGGCAAGTATAAAAATCCAAAAGGAATGTAAACATCAGCAGTACAATTTTGGAAACTGAAAAGTAGATGAGTGAGTGGTAATTGACTTAGCAGACCTCGTAAAGTAGAGAAAGCTAAAAAATAACCCAATTTACATCTCCCACCTGCGGAAGACCCAAGAATTGGAGGGATCCTCTTACAGAATGCTGGCAGCATAGGGCATTCCTCCAGGCAAGAGTCTGGAAGAGCCTTCCCTGGGGAATCTGGCCCACCTACAAGGGGGGAAAAAAAATTACTGACATTGGGGATTCTACAAGAAAATAGCCAGCCAAATCACCATACAGTGAAACCCACTATCAAGAAAATCCAACCAGCAGCATAGAGATGCCCAAAAAGAACACTGACAAACTTGAGATTTAAAATAAGGGGCATCTGGGTGGCTCAGTCAGTTAAATGTCTGACTTTGGCTCAGGTCATGATCTCACAGTTCATGAGTTTGAGCCCCACGTTGGGCTCTGACCTGACAGTGTACAGCCTGCTTGGGATTCTCTGTCTCCTCTCTCTGCCCCTACCTCACTCTTTCTCTCTCTCAAAATAAATAAATAAACTTAAAATAAAATAAAATATACCAATAACAATGGAAAACTCAATAGAAAGATTGGAAGAGAAGGTGAAGAAGTCTAGAAATCAGTAGAAATCTAGAAAAAACAGAGAAAACAGGGAGGAAAAGAAAAAATAAGTTAGAGAACTATTTAAGAGAGCCAAAATCTATATAATAAGAGTTCCAGAAAGAGAGAGTAAGTAAGGCAAATGGAATGGAGAAAATCATTAAGCGAGTAAGACAAGAACATTTCCCCAGAGCTGAAGGATATGAGTTTCCAGATTAGAAAGACCCAGCAAGTGCCAAGTTGAATGAATGAAAATAGAACCACACCAGTACATTTCATTGGTACATTCGAAGGAGGGAGAGATGGGTGAGAAAAAGGTTCTTTTTTTTGTTTTCCACAGAGCAAAGGAAAAACAGGTCACATAAGAAGGATTAGGGATTTGAGCGGTTTGGACTTCTCAACAGCAATGTTGGAAACTGAAAGCCATGGAAAATGGCTTCGGAATTCTGAGGAAAAACAATTTCCGGCCAAGAATTCGAAACCTGGCCAAACTATCAAGTAAATGTGAGAATAACAACATTTTCAGACATGCAAAATCTCAGAAAGGTGATGGCTGCAAAGCAGACATAGCAGTCAGCCAGGCCAGACTGGAACAGGTCAGGGGCTCCACCAAGAGACTTTCCCAAGAAGAGGAAATTAACATTAGAGGTTGAAGGGATTGACTAGGAAGAGGATAGGGGAAGCTAACTTGATTACTATCAATCCTAAAAACTCAGAGGGATGTGTGTTTTCACTGCCTCCCATTCATGGCTTTGGTGAGGGATAAATTCCCATCCTAGGGTTGTGGGATGGCTGAACACAGCACCGGGCACGTGAGATTGACAACAGTTGATTAATCACAAATAGACCCCGGGGAGGAGGGCACCACCGCCAGGTTGCACTCATGGACTGTGAGAGGCAGTCTTTGCAGTGTGAAAAGGGGGAGGTGACCCCCCCCTCCCCACACGAGAATGTGATTGGCTTTTTTTTTTAACATGTTTTATTTTATATTTGAGAGAGAGAGGGATTGAGCATGAGCAGGGGAGGGCAGAGAGACGGAGACAGAATCCGAAGGAGGCTCCAGGCTCCAAGCCGTCAGCACAGAGCCCGACGTGGGGCTGGAACTCTTGAAGCATGAGATCATGACCTGAGCCAAAGTCAGATCCTTACCCGACTGAGCCACCCAGGTGCCCCTAGAATGTGATTGGCCTTCTTAATAATTCCAAGTGCGGGGCGCCTGGGTGACTGAGTCGGTTAAGCATCCAACTCTTGATTTTGGATCAGGCCATGATCTCACCGTTTGTGAGTTCAAGCCCCACATTAGGCTCTGCTCTGACAGCAGAGACCCTGCTTGGGATTCTCTCACTCTCTCTCTCTTTCTCTCTCTCTCACTCTGTCTTTGTCTCTCAAAAAATAAACAGAGAAAATAAAAAAAATAAAATAATTCCAAGTACTAGCAGGGCACTGAAATTCATTACCAAGGGATAAGCAGGAAGTACACCTGGTCCCCTTGATACGGACAGTTGTTTGGCTAGGGGACCTTCCCCATGAGAGCAGAGTGGGGAAGGGAAACTTGTAGAGAAACCATCTGAGGCCCTCCGGGTTTCACCAGATGTCAAGGCAGCACATAATATTGTGCTTTAATTGTAGGCCTTACACCACAGCATTCAGGAAAGGAAAAGTCATTGTAATATACCTGTGGCTCAGTCGTGATTGGCATTCACATTTTAAAACACATAAATGAATATAACCTGTAGCAGCATGGGGAAGGACAATACGGTCACGTGTTCATGGGGCCGAGGTTTTGCCATGGTGATTAGCTAATTCCTCATGCTTCCTTGGGGAGGGCAATAGAAAGCGGCTAAAGTGAACAGATCGGTGAATGGCAACATATGCGTGATATTTAGGACTATGGATATAAGTGCTCAGAGAGTCAGCTAAAAGTGGGTGCTTCTGGGGAAGAGAAAATTAAGGATAGGAAGATCAGGGGCTGCTGTTTTATTTATTTATTTTTTCCTGACCTATTTGTCTCTTTAAATTAAGTGCATGAATAGCTCTGAGAAATTTTTTCAAACCTAATTTTTAAAAATTAAAGAAGGTAAGTTTGTAGTCTACAGGAGAGAAAGTTGAAGAACTTCTTGTCTGATGCTTGAAAGGTCCGTTCTGGAGAACCCCGCAGGGGTTCGTGTCCGCCACCCCCAGCTGGTCCACCCTGGGTAAATGAGCCAGCTTCTTCCAGCTTCCGGGGGCCTCCGCCCCAAAGTGGAGACTTCATAACCGTATCCACTGAAGGTTAGATGAGGTGATGTGAATAAAGGACCTGGCACCGTGCCTGGCATACAAGCAGTGCTCAGTTGATGTTAGCAGTGAATTCATCAGGATCAGCTTGATTTTCTCCGCAGAATGCAAAGGAGGGTGTTTTGCGGAAAGGGATGAGGGGGAGGGGGTGGGTCGGGAGTTTGAGGAATGAGGTGAACACGGAAGGCAGTCGAAGGCTCTGGACTAGAACTGACAACCACTGCTGCGTGGAATCGGGGGCAGCCGTGGGACCTGGAATGCACGGCCACCCGCTGCACCTGCGCCTCTGAGGGCGCAATGCCTGCGGCGGGGTGGGCAGGGCCCTCCAGCGTCGGGATTGATGGGGGCTCGGAGCTTTGCTGAGCAAAGCCGGCAAGGGAGTTAAAAAACAGTGGCAAGAGAGCAATTGACATGATGGACTGGAGAGTTTCGCTGGAAATGGAACCTGGCAAAGGAAGAAGTGACCTGATGGATGGAGCCTGGAAGTTTGCTTGTGGCCAACGAGGATTACAGGGAGGAAGCGGTGCGGTGAACAAGAGGGAAGGGTCCCCGAGTTCAGACGGGACGTCAGAGAGGATGGAGGGGGGGGGGTCCCGGTTCCATAGCTCCACGGTATGGGAGGAAATCCACCACACGGAAAAGAACGTTTCTCTATTAGATCCGCGCAACAACCTTAGAAAGAAAGGAGGAAGCAAACAGACATCTGGTGAATACTTACCAGGTCCCTGGATTGATGTTCCCTATTAATCGCATTTATTTTTTGCAACAGTCTCATGAGGTAAATAATAGCCCCCATTTTACAAACGAGCGAAACTGTAGCTCAGAGAGATTGAATCCCTGGCTCCAAAGTCAATGTAACTTCCACGGCTGACAGTGAACTCAAAGACAAGCTCTTGGCTCAGCAACTAGCTGGGGAAACCGGGAAAGACGATTCTGTCTCTGAGGCTAATGAGCGGGCCGCCCTAGATATTCTCTACCGCACTTCCTGAATTAATACCCAAATATCCAAGTAACGATGTCAGTGAGCGCCCTTTTCCTCATTTGTCAGGTAGAAGTAACAGAATGTTCCTTACCCACCTCAGATAGTTGTTATGAAGATCAAATAAGATAATGTATGTGAGACGGATTTATAAATTAAGACACACTGTATGACTGAGACTTTAAAACATGTAGAAATACGGGGTCGGTGGGGATCAAAGTCATGAGGAAGAAAAATGGGGAGACTGAGATTCAAACAGTATCCACTGAACATCTACTCTCCCACCTACTAGCCGGAGACCTTGGGCAGATTATCGAACACCTCTGTGCTTCTGGAAAATGGAGATTGAAAACTGGACTGCCTCACAGATTTATTGTGAGAATTCTCTAGCACAATGCAAGGGCTGAAAATATTCACTGTTATCATCATTATTACCACTGTTTGCTAGGTGTGTTGTTTTTGCATAAAAATATGTAATTATGCTAAGAAATATGAATCTATATTATATCATGTAATTTATATATATTCTTATATAAAAATGCCTCTCCTGGAAAATATATAATATATATCTTACAGACTAAGATAGATAGATAGGTAGATAGATAGATAGATAGATTGCTAGAGGATTAGAAAAATATTCAAAGGGGAAGTATCAGGAGCCTGAAATGGGAATAAAGACAGAGCTTGAAGAAAAAGATCGGAGAACTGGGGACACGTGGACTGCTGCCGACACAAGCCTAATAAAGAGAAATAACAGACCCGTATGTCTGATCTGTGGAGTTCATGAAGTCGGCTCGGCTGCCTGCAGCGTATCAGTCCTCAGAAGTATCAATACTTCTGATGAGTACTTCTGATGAGTACTGATACTCATTCATTCTAGAGCCTAGGGTGTGCTTCCGATTGTGTGAGGTGTGGGAGAAGAAAAGATAAGCAAGGAAGGTCCCTGCCTTTAGGCGCCTAGTTGAGAAAGAATCCGTTATTTAAACAAATTGCTCGGATACAACATACAAACTCTATTTTTTAAAACAGGATAGTAATAAATGCTAACATACATTGACTGCTTACTGGGAGCCAGGTGCCGTGCAAGTGCTTTATACATATTATCTTCTTAAATCTCCCAGAAAAGCCAGGATTCCAGTTCCAGAGTTGGCACCATGGACACATTACCCTGCCCTGACTAGAAGGACCCAGTCAGGAGGTGGTTGCGGTAATTGAACTGGGAAGGGCAAGGGCCTGAACTAGGGGAGTGGTGGAAGGAACATAAGATGAAGATATGAATTCAAGTTATGTTCAAGGAATTAAAATGGGCAGGTCTTGGCAACCGATGACGTGTGGTGGGTGAAGAGATGCCGGAATTGAAACTTCCAGAGAACTCTGGAGGGACTTTGGCCAGTGACATGAATCTAGGGGACACAAACATTTGCATGTTTTTAAAAGCTCAAGCTCTTTTTAGAATCCCCAGTACCAGATACTGCTAGTTTCCTACCTAATATCCATGAAGTCATCTTCTTACTGAATAGAACATGCACATTATTAGGTACAGAAAAAGATTCCAGCCACTTTTCCTTCTAGAAGTAGCCAATGAAAAGCTAGAAAAATGCATTGGACACAGCTGCTGGAAAGTTCCTTTGTTCCTCTCCCTTCTTTTCTAAAGAGAACATGGGTATGATGGCTGGAGCTTCAGCAGCCTTTTCTGTGCACCTTGAGGATAAGCACTAATTGCTAAGGATGGAGGAGTTAAAAATACAATAGCCTGGGACATTGAAGTCATCGTGGCACCATCACACAGGCCCTGACTGTTCTACTGCTGGCAACTGCCACTAAGTGATATGCCTCACTTCGCCACAAAAACTAAACTCCCATTCTCTCTACCACTCCAGGTCTCTATTCGTTGTAGGGAGCTAGTTGGACTCAAGGCCATCCTCCATGGCAGTCAAGCAGAACTTGGAACGAGAAACCCAAATTCAAAACCAAAGAGGTGGGATTCTCTACTCCCTCGTGGCCTTCCCATGTCTCCCTTCGGCCAGGAGCCCTCGCTCAGTTGAAAATTGGGTTTAGGTTTTGCTGTCAATCAGTTTTCTGTCTTGTGCGACCATGTAGATGCCACCAACTGACAGCAGAAGGAGAGCAAGGGTGTCCAGAAGACAAAGCATTCTGTTTGGAGAAAGTTGCATTTAAGATGATTTAAGGATAGCAAGGTGAAGTGTCTTAGTCCTTCCGGGCTGCTATAACAAATACCATAAACCGGGTGGATTATAAACAAGAGAAGTTTATTTCTCAGAGTTCTGGAGACGAGGAAATCCAAAATCCAGATGTTGACAGATTCAGTGTCTGGTAAGAGCCCATTTCCTGGTTCATAGACCATGTCTTTTCACCCTGACCTCCCATAGCACAAAAGAGGGATCTCTGTAGGGCCTCCTTTATAAAGGAACTAATTCCATTCATGAGGGTTTAGCCTCTCAAAGGCCCCACCTTCTAATAGCATCACCCTGTGGATTAAGATTTCAACATCTGAATTTTAAAGAGACATAAACATTCAGTTCATGGCATGAAGATTTCCAGAAAGGAGTTGGATATTAATGTGAAGCTCAGGAGAAAGGTGTTGGCTGGAGGGCAGGTGGGTGTCTGGAACCATGAACATGGATGGGGTCACTAGGGAGAGTGTTGGAAGGAGAAGAGCAGGCAGTAGGAAGTGAAAGAACACTAGGGATGCCAACGTATAACATGTGGGCAGAGGAGCCCCCAAACGGTGACAGAGGAAGCCCAATTCAGTAAATGAATGAAAACGAGGAAAGAAACGTGTTGTGACGGGCTAGGGAGTCAAAAGATGCCAAGAAAGATTCCTTTAGCGAAACCTTCTTTAAAAGGTTCCCCCCCTCCCTAAAATCTTATTTAGATGCAAGCTGTCCTCCACGAGGACTGAGGTATGCTGTCACACAAAGGTTTTTCTGACTCGTAAGGCTTTCCTCAAGTCAAGGGGAAAAAAGTGAGGACCAGTGGAAATCTAAAGAGAGGGCGGTGGAGTAGGAGAGACAGGGAGGAGGAAGGGAGGTAACAGACATTCTCTACCTCTAGCTTCCCACTGTAATTCTGCGAGGCAACAGATTGACCATTGTGCTAGTGTTCCGAGCTCAGTGGACCCTGTTTGCCACGTTCCAGGAGCCTGCTGTGTCAACCAGAAAGCCGAGGGTTCAGTTGTCAGAGTCCTTTAAGATGAAAAAGGTGAGAAAAGCAGGTTAAAGTGTAAGACAGAGTCTCTGAGGCTGTAGATGGCCATTATTTAAAAAGTCCTATCGGAGGCACCTGGGTGGCTCATTCGGTTGAGTGTCAGACTCTTGGTTTTGCCTCAGGTCATGATCTCACAGGTTTGTGGGTTCAGACCCCACAGTGGGCTCTGGGCTGATGGTATGGAGCCTTCTTGGGATGGTCTCTCTCCTTCACTCTCTGCCCCTCCCCAACTTGTGCTCTCTCTTTCAAAATAAATAAGTACACTTTTTTAAAAAATAAAAAGTAAAAACTCATAACTATCTGGTTCTTAAATTTGTAACAGAATAAATATTTAACTTGCATGGATATTTGTAAAAGATTATCCATTATTTTGGTGCAGTTGTGAGCCACTAGTCCCAACACTTAGTTTAAGAACTCTGTTTCAGTAAATAATTCGGACTCTTTGAAAACATATCCTTTAAATCAGCTAAGAGTATTTCCATATCCTTTACTAAAACCACTTCCATTGTTACAAAGGAAGCACATCCATGTGTAAAACATGTGATTTTGCCTGTTTTTCTTATATAATGTGCATTGTAAACACTAAATCTGTCAGGTGCTCGCTATTCATGCAGGTAGCAAGCTACTCTGTTGACGATTCTTTTGATTGCGAAAATCCTTTCTTTTGAATCAGATGAAATATTTGTTTATTGCTTTAGAGTTTTATTTGTTTGTGTGTTTTCTCAATTTCTATTCCTAAGAGAACTAAAGCTATTTCTGTGAGAAGCTCAACAGTGAATGCCTATAAGATAAGAAATCAGATAAACTATCTTTCTGCTAACTGTCACATTGGGCTTTATTAATATATAGCATGTGTGCAAGGAGGTCTCTGTAAATTCCACTACCTCCAAGATGCATGGAATGTTTACTGAAGGCCTTGCCATTGTGTTCTAACAACTGTGTCTAGTTTTAAAGATTCATTTTCAAACACTAAGATCTTTGGTCATTATAATTGCATTCCATATCTCTGAAGAATGCCAGATTCATAATAGAATAGGGGACGTGTGTCTAGAGGCATGCTCTAAAACAACAATGGAAGAAAGCCCAGAAACAATGTCCTTTTCACGTTGCTTACAAAGCCTAACTGCTCTGTAATCAGGAGCACGGCGAACTTGTAAGAGGAATTGAAACATTGACTGGGTACCTAGAAACTAAAAAGGCCATGAAGGAAGGCTGGCTTGTCAAATGGGATTTCCCTTTTCCATCTAGGGAACATTTATAATTTTTCCTTGTCCAGATAACACAAAGGCCCTCTGCTTTTCTTCATACATATATTCTGCATTTAGAGGAAAATTACCTCACCCTTTAGAATTTCTCCCTTTATGTTGTAAATCACAGTGACTGAAGAGGAGTCCTCATCCCCTTTGCATGCCTGAGACCAGATTTTATCAGGAAATGTTTCATCACATTCTTTTCCTGTCATTAGAGTCAATTATCATGTATATTTATGCATTCCTTTGTATGAAAGTGTGGTTTGGGTCTGAAAAGAACCTGTACAGAAGGGCATTTTTAATTAGACAGCCTTGCGTCTCCTGACTCATAAATGGCTAAATAAAAATTATATAGACCTATACTGGACAAGCTCATAAAAGCAAGTCTCTGCTGCTTAGCCATGCTTAGCTCATTGAGCTGATGAGCGGTCAGCTGTATTCCTTTCCACCTCGCACATCACCAGCCAAACATCCAGCCAGACTCCGATCCCACAGATTATTACTGGTAATGATGTTTAAGGCAAAATTGTTTGAGCATAGCACCCTGAGCTTCTAATTTGGCAGTTAGAGCAATCTTGTCGTGACGTGTAAACTTTGCACTTAATAGGTAAGGTATTTAACACATGAATTATGTGTAGGGCTAAATGCCACGTCGCAGATTTAATGCCTCAAATTGTGTCCGGTCTACGATCGGAAATGAGCATTCCTAAATGTTCGGCCAAAAGACAAAAAAAAAAAAAAAAAAAAAAAAAAAATTGCTCTTCCCTAGAATCCAGGTAAAGAAGCCTGGCAGATTTCAAAGCCTATACGGTGTTTTCAGAGAGTTGTTTTATTCTTTTAAGGTTAAAAAAAAAAAAAACCTAAAAACAAAAAACTCTCTTTCTTTAAGAGGTATCCAGAACCTTTTGAGAGAGGGTCCAGTTACTAATATTGAAACAAAATGCCCAAACCTTGCCCTGGCGGCGGGGGGGTTGGCATCCAGCGGTCACCCTGCACGGTGGGGGCTCCACCCACCAGACAGACCCACTGCCTTTCAAGCAGCAGTTGAGGACATGAAAGGGCAGGAGCTAGGCACAGGCGGCCAGCCCGTGAGGGGCAAGTAGTCGCTGCGGCTACACCTGCTTTCAAAGGCAACAGCTTTGTCCGGTGTCCTGTGATGTCGATCTTGGCAGTGTGAGCCACGTGTTCGTGCCTAGCAGCGGCAGTTGGGAGAAGGAAAAACTTCTCCACCAATCTAGGTCTGACTTGGGGTGGGTGGGGGAACTGGCAATAGATAGATTAAAGAGAGAAAAACATATTCTGCTGGCAGGTGGGAGTATCCTACAGAGCATAGCCCCAGGAGCAGCTAGGGGTAAGGGTTTTTATATGGGCTCCAGAAAGCAGGAGGGCATCAACTATAAGTTCCACAGGTATCTTGGACTATCTAGAATAATGAGTAAAATATCTCTGTTGATTCAAACAAATGGCAAATTTTATAAGTAAAAAACAATTAGCCTGTTAACTTACTTAGTTTTCTCTATCGTGAGTCACTTGGAAATTCTGTTTCTTACTATCATGCATCCTGGTGGTTCCTCTGCTACTGTTTCTTTGCATTTCACAAACTGTACTCAGCGATGCTGCACGAAATGCAGTTAATCCCCTGTCTCCGTGTCAGGTCACTGCTCCAGAGCCGCTTAGAAAAATGTTCTTTCATCTATATTCTTACCTTCCAGGACCTGTTGGTAATATTAATACAGCATTTTTGAATTTGGGGATTCTCATTTGTGATGGGTTTGACTTCTTACTGTCAGTTCTAGATCAACTATCTGTAGATAGTTCTGTAGACTTAGTTGCAAGTTGATTGCATTGCTATTCAGTGTCTAAGAGCATCCTGATAGTTGTGCTGACTGATTACTAATATCGTCATTGCAGTCTTTTTAGCGGACCGTCTGAGCATGTGTTATTCGGCAGCAGAATTGAGACAGGTGCATTAGCAACAAAAGCCTTAAGTGTGCTAAAGATTTTATCTGATACTCATGTCTCAGTACCGTGTTAACCTTGCAAAATGGCACAATTTCTCTCACGTAGTTTTCTAAATGCGTTTCCGTAGCGTCTGAATGTGGCCCTTACTGCCAACTGAATGACTGTCGAGGATGTCTGAGAATGCGGCTTTGTGTGAGAAGAGCTTCTTCTAGGAGTAGAGGAAGTACAGTTTGAAATTGGCTACCAGGTTTCTAATTGCCTCCTTGCATAATGCAAGCTGAATAGACTGAAAAAGCCTTGAGTGTGTTTTTAAAATATCTAAACCATCTCTAAAGCCCAGGCCTGCAGGTTTTGTGCTCGGTCTTGCAGCCCTTCTCTCTGTTGGGTGTCGTTCTGCAGTGTACCCAGGAGCTTCCCTGGAGGCCTTCAGAGGAGCCGGCCTTCCCGTGCACGCAGGGAGGTCAGCAACCCGTTTGATTACATCTGATCTGCCAATGCCATCGGCTCACTGACCAAACCAACAAACTGCCTCGAATTCCGGCAGAAACTGGAAATGCGCATCTCACATAAATTAGCTTGAGCAAAGAGACTTCTTGGTAAGATGCCTGGAACTGTTGGTACCATGACGTTTGTCTTTTTTTTGTTGAAAGCAGATGTTCACCACAGCACCCTTTCACAGTGTGCTGCGAAGCCAGCTTGCCTGACACCAGAGAGCATAATCTTTGTGGTTCCACTTTCTTGGCATATTAGCCTTGATTCTATAACAAATAACTTTCCCAAACTACTCATTATTATTCCCTTCTCTCTTCTGGGGAAATGCATTCTTCTTTTCTCCTTTCCCCCCCCACGTAAGATGTATTCTTTCCCCACATGCTTTTCCTTAGTTACGTGAACTGTGTAATTGATTGTGATAATTACGGTGAGCCTCATTTATACTCCTAAAGCCACTCCTATTTTCCTGGCCTTTCAGCTATGATTTTAAAGTTCTTCCCATAGGAAAATGTAAAATTCTTTAATGTATTCTCTGATTTATAGTTGAATATATCGCATACATGAATATCAAAAACTGCCTCACATTATACTCGAGGAATCACAATGGCTAGTTTCTAAGCAAAATATTTTCGGCAACTCGAGATTTATGTTAACTGTAGACAAGTACATGAGTCTTCTTTAACCAACCAAGAAGAATTCATAAAATAACAGAGCTGGATTTTAGAAATTCTCTAAATAATGATTTTCAAATTAAAGTCCTGCAAGTAGAAGGAATGCTGTGGCAGTTTCTCTGCAGGAAAGGGCTCAGACCAGGGCTCAGGCGCAGACACACACACACACACACACACACACACACACACACACTGTGCATGTGTATCCGTGTGCACGCATACACACATATGGCACACTCACACACACTCTCCACACACATACGTCACACACACACTCTGACTTCAAGTAGAGCAGTCTGCTGCTGCTGGGTTTTTACCTATAACATCTGTATAAATGGTTCGCCAGCTGTAGGCATCAGCATAAAAGATCTGATTATTGGGGTACAGTCTCCTCATTGTTCCGAAAAGATAAGAAGTGCCAAATGGCTTAAGTGGTTTAACCAAGGCATTGGTTTTCCGTCTCTTGGTCAAATAACGTCTTCACTCACCTTGCTTTCTTCTTGTATTCTTCTTACTTGTTTATAAAATACAGGACCATTAGGTTTTTTTTTTTTAATTTAAAGTTACTTTAAGTATTTAAGTAGTTAATTCATAAATAGAGGCAGTTTTAGTTTTATGACATAACCAGAGAACTCTTTGTCACTTCCCTTACGCACCTAAAACTATCAATATGAACCATAGGAACTAAAAAGGCATAGTTATGTATCCTAGTGTTGACCTCACCAAAATTACAATGCCTTTCTCTCATTTAATATACAGATCAGAAAACTATGAAATACAGGACAAAGAAAAGATGCTATGCAAAAACAGCAAGGTTTCATTCTACTTTTCAAAACAATTTACTGTGCTTCTTTGGCCATTATGCAGAGTTTATCCACATGCTCCTGGAGTCAGTTAATAAAATATATTTGACAGTCCTAAGAAAGGGCAAGTATTTATGATATGCGCTTAAGAAGGTTTTTGGAGCTGTTAAAGATAGCACCAAAAAAGGATCAGAAATCCCGCTCTTCTATCTAAAAGGATAGGCTTATCTAACATAAATAATTTCAAGAGTGGGTTTTCCTTGACATTTTAACGTAAGAAACTTACAGTAAGAAGATGGCTCTGAAGTTCCCCAAGGATATTAATGTGATTCGACTTCAGTCAGGTCTCTGTTGTGACTTCACACAAACCATTTTTTTCTGTTTTCTTTATTTAAAGAGCAATATCAGGGCGCCTGGGTGGCTCAGTCGGTTGAGCGTCCAACTTCGGCTCAGGTCATGATCTCGCGGTCCGTGAGTTCAAGCCCCGCGTCAGGCTCTGTGCTGACAGCTCAGAGCCTGGAGCCTGTTTCAGATTCTGTGTCTCCCTCTCTCTGACCCTTCCCTGTTCATGCTCTGTCTCTCTCTGTCTCAAAAATAAATAAATGTTAAAAAAAAAAAAATAAAAATAAAGAGCAATATTAACTAATCTCACAAGATTTCTATGAACAAAAAACTATTACAGTAGCAGAAATCTTATAAAATAAGATGCAAAAGAATGCTATTTAACTGTGAAATTTGAATCATGACAACCACATTCATGGGTGACGATGACCAAAGAAACACTATTTAACTAAGGAAAAGCGAGAGAGAAACCTGCATCCTCTACATTTTGAGAATGGTTTTTCCAGAATAAGCAGTATGGACTTATATGTACACCCTCACACACATATGTACACGTAAATTTTATACATATATATACACATATACATATATGTACACACACACACACAGGAACTTTGGAACCAGACATCAGTTTCAAACTTAGTTCCACCACTTACAATCTACAGGACGTTAATCGAGTTGTTGAACTTCTTTCACCCAGTTTTCTTTTTAAATGAAGTGTATACAATTTAATAGTTGTAAGTGTTAAATACAACTGGATGAGAAACTTTAGATAATGCATCTGGCACGTAGTAAACACACGGTTTTCCTAAACACACCGGAAAAAAAAAAGACAAAAAATGGAAGAAGACTTATATGTTAGTAAGTTTCAGGATCCTTCAAAAGCACTTGTTCTGTGATTGCAGCCAGCTTCTCCACATGTCTTACAGCAAGCTTAGCACTCTCAGAGACGTGGTGATATTTTGATACAAATCTTGACTTTAATATAATTGTTTTTCCAGTATGTGTTTTGACTTAGTACAGACTCATAAAAATGGATTGAATGAAAATCAGGCAAAACAATTTACCTGGAGGCAGATCTCCAAGAAGACTATGTTTGAACAAACTGCAATTCTCAATATATATTTGTAATATCACGAGTAAATGAATCTGATGGCATGAAGAGTTTCCTATGAATCAAAGTTAAACAGAGAAAGATCATGGTTTGTGACATGTTTAATGTGATTATTGTTACTATTGTCTCTTAAAATCTACCCACTCTGATCAATTCTCTGTCCAATCTTCCCTTAAAGTATGATCTTCTCTCCTGAGGCAGTGACTTCTTTCTTCCTATGCTAGATTTTTCTTCTTTTGCTTCTGTGTGTTTACACTATTTTGACATTAAAAACCTGTACTTCCTAAAGGACATTAAATCATCCCCAAATCTTTTAGGGCTGTGTGGAATGGATAAACTTAACTGGGAATAATGAAATCATTCATTTGATTTGGATAAATGTTAAAGATTTGGAACCCTTCTTTCATGAAAATCCCATTTGCAGGCCACATTGAAAAATGCTACATAAAGCCAGGGCTAAAGGGCCTGGACTCTTGTCTCTCTGTTCCCACCTCATTCATATTCATCTCCTTCCCCATCAACTACCACGGTCCCCACCAAGGTGGCGCTGAGGGTTCCACAGAGCACCATTCGAAACTGTAGATCACTGTGAAAATGGCCTCTTTATAATCTGTCTGGGAAAAGGATGACTTCTGTTTTCTGGCAGCAGAAAGAATTCTGCATAAAGAGTAATTGCTGAGCTCACAAGAGGTAAAAGAAATCTCCAAGAGGTTCCCCAAACCCCTCAAAGTGAAAGGAAACTGGAGTGGTCAGTGAGGGGCCGAGAGAAGAGCAGTGTTAACCTGCCTGCAGGTGCCCGGTTCATCTCTGTGGCCAGGATGAGGCTTAGACCGGCATGGCAGCGGTAGGGAGGCTGAAGACCGGACTGATGGAACCACGGGACTTGGCAGGGTCTAGATAATATTAAACTGAGAGAGAGAGAGAGAGAGAGAGAGAGGGAGAGAGAGAGAGAGAGAGGGAAACATACCTTGTACATTTTGAGAATGTGTTTTCTAAAGAAGTTAGAATGTATAGTGCCCCCTGAATCTTACTAACAGCAAATGCAAATCCTCTCAGGAGAAACTTTAGATAATGCATCTGGCACTTAGTAAACAGGCCAAAAAAAAAAAAGTTACATGATACGTTAGTGAGTTTCAGATTTTGTAAAAGAACATGTTCTATAATCGCAGCAAGCTTCTCCATATGTCTTACAGCAAGTTTAACTGTCAGTTAAATTCTCTTAATTCCCAGGTTACCCTGGAGTAAAATCGACAGCATGAATTTACAATGAAAGATCAGCATACACACGTGGGGAAAAAAATCACCTTGAAGTCAGCAGAAACAGCCAATTTAGACCTTTAAAGTCTTCAGGTATGGGAGTATTAGAATTCTTTCTACTTGTTTTGAATTATTGAGCAAGACCAAAATTACCAGGCATGTTGGAAAAGTGCTCCAGAAGGAATTATAGAAATAAAAAAATAAAAAAATATCAGATTAAAAGCTCATTTGACAGATTAAATAGAAAACAGATATAGATGAGTTGAGATCAGTGGACTAGGGGTGAAAAAAGCTTATGAATCAAGAAGAATGCAGACAAGTGAGTCTCAGAGATGGAAGACACAAAAAGAGGTTAAGACATAGGAAGCGTAGAAGGAAGTCTGTATGTGTCTAACTGGATCGTTTGAATGAGGAACTAAAAAGGATGGAAAAGAACAATGTGTAAGATAAATATCATGGAAGCTCGCAATTCACAAAACAGAACACAGTGTTTGCCTACCAAAGTAAATTAAAAAGAAGCCAGCACCTAGAGACCATGAACCATCAAGGATAAAAACATGAAGAAATTTCAAGTGAGAATTGTGTACTCAGCAAAATTGCTTTTTAAGAACAAAGGTGATATATTAAAAAAAAACTTATAAATTAATAAGAAAAAAATTAAAAGTGAGCAAAACATGTGAGCAGGCAGTTCACAAAAGAATTTCCAAACGGCTGTTAAGAATACAAAAGATGTTCATCAATCTTTTGTTACTAGGAGAATGCAAATTAAAACTACACCGAAATCCCACCACATCCATATCAGAACGGCATATTAAAAAGATAAACAGTGCCAAGTGTTGGCAAGCGTAAGAAGGTGACTTAAACTTATTTATTTATTTTTAATTTTTTTATTTTTGAGAGACAGAGACAGAGCGTGAGCAGGGGAGGGGGAGAGAGAAAGAGGGAGACACAGAATCCGAAGCAGGCTCCAGGTTCCGAGCTGTTTGTTAGCACAGAGCCCAACGCGGGGCTCGAACTCACGAACTGCGAGACCATGACCTGAGCCCAAGTCAGACACTCAACCAACTGAGCCACCCAGGCGCCCTCAACTTAAACTCTTATTACTGCTTCTATGATATGAGTTAGTATAATAATTTTAGTATACTCTGTGGCAATACCTACTAAAAGTAAACATATATATAAAATATTTATATATATTTAAATATATTAACTAAGAACTCCATTCCTATTATATCTATTACCCAGCAATTCCATTCCTAAATATATACACAAAAGAAATAAGGGCTTATGGTCCCTAAAGATATATAGAAAAAGTTTTCAGCAACTTAATTCATAATAGCCAAAGAAGTTCAAACAAATCAAATATCAATCAACAATAGAATGAATAAAGTATGACAGTTGCATATAATGCAATTCTGTACAACAGTGAAAAGGGATGAGTTACAGCTACATGGAATGATAGGAATGAATCACATAGACAAAATTTTGAATAAAATAAGCCATACTAAAAAAAAAAGAGTATACATTATAAAATTATCTTAATGTGAAGTTTTAAAACTAATCTACAATAATAAATGTCAAAACAGTACTTTTGGAGTATACTAAATGGAAACAAGAAGAATGAGCCTGCCAGGTGGTTGGAAATATTCTATATCTTGATTTGGAGGGTGGTTAAATGTGTGTGTGTGTGTGTGTGTGTGTTTGTGCATGTACATGTGTGCGTGTGCATGTGTACATGCAAAATTTTAATGGATATATTTATATGTGCAAAATTTATTTAGCTGTATATATAAAATTTATATGCCTAACTACATATGACTTATACATCAATAAATGTTTTAAGTTACCGTAGGTGAAATGAAAGCATTTTCAGATTTTAAAAAATGAGAAATTTTTTAAACCTCAAACAGATCTATGCTGAAAAAGAAAGGAAAGTGATAGTTGAAGAGAAAGAAAGATTACTCCAAAAGGATGGTCTGAGATCAAAGAAGTAATGGGAAGCAAAAGAGAAGTCAATATGTGAATAAATACAAAGAGGTATTGTCTCTATAAAACGTGTTGCAAGTTTATGGGGTTTTAAAAAAGAGAATTAAAATTTTGACAAAATAGAATAAAAGCTGCAATGAAGTAATTTGAGTTAAATTATTAAATTGTTCTAATCCCCTGAGAATGGGATTATTTTATTATGCATGGCAATATTTGAGAAGTAATTATGAAAATAATAGAAATAAGGTGTTTAATTTTCAAAAATAACTCACTTAACTGATTTAACAAACAAGAAATATAGAAGAAGCAGGGAATCTAGAAATCCTAAAAAAAGAGTAAAGCAATTTTAAAATATCCATAATGAAAACGAATGTAGTGCTCGCTTCGACAGCACATATACTGAAAATTAATGTAAATAAATTTGACATGGCAGTTGAAAGAGATTGCCAGATTGCTTGGAAAAAAAAAATACCTATAACCTAATGACATGTGAAGTTTATAAATGAAGAAAAAGATGACCGTTTAAATTCTAAACTAAAGAAGACATTATCAGAAAAAAATAGATTAAGATAAAAAACATTACAGGGATAGAGAAGGTCATTATGTGATCATAAAAGTCTCAGTTCACCCAGAATGATAATTATAAATTTATATGCATCTACTAATATAGCAGGTGAAATTTAATAGAACTATAGGATGAAACTGGTAATGCCATCATCGGATGGGAGGTTTCAACACACTTCTTTCACTTGGGTCGAGAGAAAAAAATTAAGATGGAAAAGAATGTACAACACAGTTAACTGAACCTCCACCCCCAAACTGGAAAATAAGCATTTTTCTCACGCACAATGCAAAATTCACTGCATAACTGACCATAAATAATATCTCAAAAATTTTGAAATATTGGTTTATGTTATGGGCTCATTCACTTTAGACAATGCAAATTAACTAGGTGTCATTAACGAAATATAAAGGAAAAAAAAAAGCCAGTTTGTCAAACACACTACCAAAGAACTCAGTTGTCAAAGGTGAAATCAGAATAGATACTTAAAAGGCTCAAAACTGAGATGTATTGTGGAATATAGCAGAAATGGTACTTTGAAAAATAACAGCTTACATTATATTTATTTTTTTTTAATTTTTTTAACGTTTTATTTTTATTTTTGAGACAGAGAGAGACAGAGCATGAACGGGGGAGGGGCAGAGAGAGAGGGAGACACAGAATCGGAAGCAGGCTCCAGGCTCCGAGCCATTAGCCCAGAGCCCGACACGGGGCTCGAACCCGCAGACCGCGAGAT
Source organism: Panthera leo (assembly GCF_018350215.1). Classification (NCBI taxonomy): domain Eukaryota; kingdom Metazoa; phylum Chordata; class Mammalia; order Carnivora; family Felidae; genus Panthera; species Panthera leo. Next base: position 17,575,218 of record NC_056682.1, on the reverse strand, counting down.
CGTGACCTGAGCCGAAGTCGGACGCCCAACCGACTGAGCCACCCAGGCGCCCCAGCTTACATTATATTTAAAAAAAGAAGAAAAGCTAAAAATTAATGAGCCACATGCCCAAATTAGCAAAATATTGAAAAGAGTTTGGAGTTAGAAAATAATAAATCAACAAAATTACTAAAAGATAAAATATGGGGCACCTGGCTGGCTGAGTCGGTAGAGCATGCGACTCTTGATCTTGGAGTTGTGAGTTTGAGCCCCACAATGCATGTAGAGATTACTTTAAAAAAAAAGAAGATCAACAAAGCCAAAAGTTGGACTTTGCAAAAACTAATAAACTTCCAACACAACTATAAGGAAAAGGTGAGAAGGCACAAAAAATGTTTGGAATAAAAGTAAGGAGATAGCAAAAGTTCCAGGAGAATATGAAAAAAAAAATATGCCAAAAAATTTGGGAACTTTGATGAAATGAATACATGTCTAGAGAATTTTTCCTAACAAATCAGACTCGGGGAGATCTACAATACCCAAAGACTTCTCTAACAATTAAAGAAATTGAATCAGTGGCTAAAAAAATAATAATAATTCTTTAACAACACTGAGTCCAAATGCTTTAACAGTCAAAATCTACCAAGTCCTCAAGGTCTTTCCAATCTTAAAAAATATCTTTCACATTATAGCAAGGAAGGAATTACCAACCAACTCATTCTGCAAAGTCCATATAGCTTTGACAACAAAATCACACAATAACTGTAAGAGAAAGAGAAAGGAAATTACAAGCCAATTTCTTTCATGAATGTAGATGCAATTAGCCTATTCAAAATCATAGCAAATCAAACCCAGTTATATAATAATAATAATAATAATACACCATGACCAAACTGGGTTTATTTCAGAAATGCAAGGTTCATTTCAAAGTAGTAAATGTATAAACATCATTATCTTGTTAAATTAAGATCGTATCTAGAGAAACAGAAAAAGCATTAGATATAAATTAATATTAAATCATGACTAAAAAATTTTAAGATGCAACAGAAGTGCACATTATCAACCTAAAAACAGAGTATCTATCAAAATCCTACAGAAAACATCATATTTAATAGTAAAAATATTAGAAACCTACTTTTAAAACTTAGGAAAAAGCAGGTGCCTAATTTCACCACTCTTATTCAATACTGGAGCTAGAGAAGTAAGACAAATAAAGAAATAAAAGATATAAAGGCAGATAAAATGCATAAAGAAGAGTCACTATTTACAGAAAAAATGTGTTTGTCTACATGAAAATCCCCAAAAGACATACAGATAGGTTTAATTGGATGAGAGAGTTTAGCAAAGAGACTGGATATGAGATCAATATGCATAATTAAACTCATCTCTATACATTAGCAATTAATGTAATTAATAGAAAATATTGTGAAAAAAAGACACTATCTGCAATAGCAATAAAAATATGATAACCCAGCGGCGCCTGGGTGGCTCAGTCAGTTAAGCATCTGACTTCGGCTCAGGTCATAATCTCGTGGTCCATGGGTTGGAGCCCCACATGGGGCTCTGCACTGACAGCTCAGAGCCAGGACCCTGCCTAGGATTCTGTCTCCCTATCTTTCTGCCCCTCCCACACTCATGCTCTGTCTCTCTCTCTCTCTCTCTCAAAAACAAATAAACATTAAAAAAAATATTTAAAAAAAAGAGAAAACCATTTAAAAGAAAATATGATAACCTAAAAAAAGGTCTAACAAAAGATACACAGAGATGTATACAGAATGTTATTAATCTGTATTAAAAGTCACTCAAGAAAACATAATTAAAAGAAGTTTGATTCAGTCTGGGTCTCTCCACCCCCTAAAGGTAGAAACCTGAGAAAAAGCCTTTTGTAAAAGTCGTTTATTAGTCTGATTTTACAGGAAGGAATGAGGGATAAAGGAAGTTAAACAGGGAAGGAGAGAGAATCAATGCAAGGTTGCATTACTGAATTACTGAGTTGGCTGTTGCTATAGGCAACTGGATATTTACTGCCATGTAGTCATCTGAAAAGCTTTATGAAAAGGGTCTCATACCTCCCTTCCTTGTGAATGAAGGCAGTTGCATCTATTGATTCCCATTCTCCAGCGATCAAGGGTTGCCTAACAGGGTATGAACCACTCCATCTTCCAGGATGTGACATGTATGTTCTGAGTGGTTTCCCGCAAACATCTTACAATAAAAAAGACCCTGCCTAGAAAGCAAAAAGACTTGACAGAAGTTTAGGGCGAGGTGAGGCACTGTCCTATCCACATATGTGAAGCTAGTTGAAGTTGGCATGGAATTGGTCACTGCAGCCGTGTCTAGAATGAGAGAACTTGCAGAGGTGTACAAGAAGTATCCAAGACAGAGACGGATAAATACCATGCTCATGGACAGGAAGACTTAATATTGTAAATATGTCAATTCTTTCCACACCGTTTCAGATCAACATCTGAAACTTTTTTTCCTATAAACTTTGCAAGCCCATTCTAAAAATTATATGGAAGACCAAAGGGTCTACAATAGACTAGACATTTCTAAAGAAGAATACATAAGGGGTACTTGCCTTACCAGGTATCCAGACTTATAAATGTGACGTTATAAAGATAATGTGACTCTGGCACGCAAACAGACAGATTGACCAATGGAAAGGAAAACAGATGCCAGAAGCCTATCACACATGTGGAAACTTGATATTTGACTGATATCAGACATCCTGTAGACTACTTGGGGAGAGATTAATAAATGATGCCTGGGTAATTGGTAATCAATTCTCATTTATTAAGGACTTAACTGCAAAAGGCCAATTTCTAGATCTTTTAGTAGTAGATAGAGGACAATATTGTTAGTCTCTTTGGGAGGAGAAAAGTTTCTTACACAAAACTATGAAGGAAAAGTAATTGATAAAATAAACTAAATTAATGCTAAGAATAGCTGTTAACCAAAATATACCATAAGGTGAAAAAACTAAACCATATTTAAGGTCTAAGCTTCCAAGCTTGGAGTGAAAGAGAAGTTTTCTAAGAATGAAGGAGGTGACTTCCACAAATTTCCACAGCTTGAAGGTCTGTCTGAAGCTTTGGGAAAAATTTGGGGGGAAGCCCAATGAAGAAGTTTTATTTTCATTCCTGGGGCCTCAGGGGCCAACCTGGATATCCTATCCAGAGAAAAGGATAAGAACCAGATGGTGAAGGCACTTTCATTGGATGATTCCCTGGACAAAAAAACAAGAAAATTTCCAAAAACACCTAAGAAAGAACATCAAGTTGTAAGAGTTGAGTTTCTCAATTTATTTATTGGGCCATTGAGGGAGGGATTATTGAGAAAAAAAAAAAAAAAGTGTTCCATTTCATGACAGAAAGAAACCCAGGAGGAAGTAATAAAGTGTCAACTCCCAAAAATGAAATCACGCCAAATTCCTGGGGCTTAAGAAAAATGAAAAGGGCATTTGAAATTGTAGGACAGCCAAATGGCTGTCCCAAACAGTGGATATAGAGACATCACTTAACATGCCCAGACACTATCCTAGTTAGTGTCTAAATCTAATTTATAGGTTAACTTGTGCAATTATTATTTGTTGCACAATGATATGTGGTTCATGTAAACTCTTGTAGGATGATTATATATTCACTGAATGATACCAGAGGAAACATGGCTAAAAGCTAAAAGAGTATCTATCAATAAAGAATAAATTCACAGGAACATGGAAGAGGGTTTTTCTTACAAAAAGGCCTATAGACTAAACATAAAATAAGTTAAATAACATATACTTTTTATGCACCATAATATAATAAATTATGACATATATTATAATGATATGATAAATATACAATAAAATAATATGTGGAGGATATAGTAAATATAAATAAGATGCAAGAGATTTGTATAAGTTAAGAGCATTTGTATTCACCTATTCTGCTATTTAAGCTACTGCCCATTTCCCATGGTTATGAAGAGTAAAGATGTTCATTAGTCTTTGATCTCACACAAGTGCATCTCCCAGAGATCCATTCACCTGCATTAAGCCACACTCATTCACTCATACATTAACTTATTCAATAAACACTAACTCTGTGCCTACCATTTACCAGGCACTAAAGAAGTAGTTAGGAATCTCTGCCCTCAAGACTAAAGTTCATTACGGAAGGCATCAAAACAAAACAAACACTATAGCTAAAGAAGTTCAGGTTTTTCATACAGGACACTAGGCAGCTAATCAATGAGTGAATAATGAGCAGGGGGCAGGTAGAGAAGCAGGTATGGAACTAAGGGCAGTTTAAAAGGTCACTCAGGGTGACACTGATTTGAATTTTGAAAGATGTATGGTGGTTACCTAAGGGGAAGCATTTAAGAAAATGGAACAACAGGTCCAAAGGGCCGGATGTGTAAAATTGCATAAATTTCAGTAGCAGGATAGAGCCGAATCTCTGGATTGGTGTGGCCATGGGGCAAGATTAGAGGATGAGGCATTGGCCCCAACAAGAATTTTGTATGACAAATTCAGACTTACAACTCACAACTATTGCTGGAAGGCATGGAGATTCATTAAAGGAGTTTAAATAAGAAACTAAATGCTCTGGTTTAGATTTTCAAAGATCTCTCTGATGCGGGAATGGAGGTGGGCTGCCTCAAGACAGGTGCAACATATAGAGGTTTTGCAGTGTTCTAGGCAAGACTCAATGAGGGCAGCAAAGCAGGCAGAAGCCGAGGATAGGATCTGGAGGGGAAAAGTCTGATAGGAAAGGGATCAAAGAGGCAGACTCCACAGAAGTGGCTGCTGATAGGGTTGATGGAGATGGAGGAAAGGTAGGATAACTCACCAGGTTCTGGGTTGAATGTCATTTACCATACAGTTGGAGAACTTTGAAAATGGGAGTAGGGAATGAAGAGTGAATTCAGCTGGAGACAGGTTGACTTTGAGGACGCCCAAGTAAGAAGAAACATTCATTACATAGGCAATTAAATATGTGGTATTTGCACTCAAAAACAAAGTCCAGATTTCAGATTTAGATGTGTTTGCCTTCCCAAGTAGCAACTGATGTCATAAGTTGGACACTAGGAAAAATAGAGAGTAAGAAGAACCGAGAGCCAACTATGGCACCAGAAAACCATTTCAAGAACCAAGAGAGGAGGAGTGGCTACAAGAGGTTAAAGGAAGCATCCAGAGGGGAAGAACTAAAACAACAAACAGCCATGTCACAGAGCCCAACAACAACAACAACAACAACAATGTCCACAGCAGGAGGTTAAAGAGTAGAAACTTGTTTATAAATTCTTCCCTGGGTTTATGAAGCAGCGTTGGCGATGCTGCTGGGGAGCCGTTTAGATGGAATCATAGATTTCAGGTTGTGAAGGTGAGAAGTCAGGAGAAGGAGTTGAGGAGGTGTGGAAAGGGAAATTTTGACTGAACATAACTTGGTCTAGAAGGTTGGTTATGGTCCAGAAGCAACAGTGGCGAGAGGCACAGAAGGGATGAGAGACGGTTCTTGGCTCTATGTTTCTGTGCCGAAATCACAAATTCTCAAGTACCGCACCCAGGTACACAAACAAAATGCAACTTCTTTATTTTCCTGTAACTATTTTAATCTTACACTGGGCAGAGTGGAATCAACATAATTATTATAAATGGGCTCGTTCTCTTTAGCTTATATGGTCTCTTTTGGTGAGTCAGCCTCTTTCAAATTAACGCCCAGCTCCTCCCCCAAGAACACCTAAATCAATGAGACAGTTGAGGGGTTAACCTGTGTGAGGCACATTTTCAAGCATATTATAAAAAATATTTAAACTGTCATAACAACCCTGTCTTTACTTGAGAATTGAGGAAAATGAATACTTTTACCAGGATTGGGCATCTAATAAATTTTGGAACCAGGGTTCAAGCTTGGGCAGCCTGACCTGAGAGCCCGTGCTCTTAGCCACGACATTTGGCTGACACCAAGAAGTTGGGTGTGTAGAGGACTGAGAAAAATGAGTCCCTCGGGTCCTTACAATCTCTAATCATCTGATGGTTCCACCTGCGCCCTAGGCTTCTGAATGCTGGGGGGGGCAGTGGATCCCCTCTGACCGTCAAGCTGCAAGGGCTACTAGGTTCCGTGGCCCTAACCGTGGCGTTTGGGCACTCCTGTCTCCACAGACTGTGGCCCTTTTGAGCTCCGTGTAGGCCCTCCCAGCTTCTCTCGAAGCATGGAAGAACACCTGGGTGTCCCACGTGGCCCTTAAAGGCACGAGAACCAGCACCTCTGCCTTAGACACATCCTCCTTCGGTCACTAGGCACTGTTTCCTTTACACTGCGCTCAACACGGCCACTGGCTGCGTCCTGCCCCATCCGGGAGTCCCTTTATCTGCGGTTTCGGTTACACGCAATCACCTCAAAGAGGTCCAGAACCAGGTGCTCCTCCTTCTGACGTAGCATCAGCAGGTCAACAGTCGCCTACTGCTACGTCACATGCCTGCGTCATTCCCTCCACTTGCTCTCCTCATGTGGCATTTTATCATCTCACAGCATCACAGGAAGAAGGGTGAGTACAGGACGATGAGATATTTTGAGAAAGAGACCACATTCACCAAACGGTTACTACAGCATATTGTTATAGTCGTTCCATTTCATTGCTACTGTTCTTCTCTTTCTGGGCCTAATTTATAAATTAAACCTGATCTGGGGTGTGTATGTTTAGGGAAAAAACATAGTATCTGTAGGGTTTGGTACGATCTGTGGTTTCAGGCATCCACTAGGAGGAGTCTGGGAATGTATTTCCCAGGGATGAGGAGTTACAACGGTAATACCTATCGCACCGCCCTCTGTCTTCTGTACTCAGCTAGTTCGTCTCTCAGGTCAAAGGGGAAGTATTTCTCATTTCTCTCCGTCTCCAATTCTGATTGCCAGTTACACTTTGCATACGATAATCAACCACATTGTTATGTTAATGGGACCTAAAGAAACTTAGAAAAGGAATCTCCTTCGCACCAAAGCCTGGATTTCAAAATTCTTGCCTCAGCTACATACTCGAGAAATTCAGCTCTGTGACCAAAGCTGATCAGTCCTATCTTTGTTCTAGGCAGAATTGTCCTCTTATTCTGTGGGGCACTGAGCCTCAAGGCCCATCTGTAGACATAGGAAGCTGGCAGGGAACATGTTATTAAAGGGGAAATTAAAGTGCATTGATTTAATATCTTCAAGATATTACCAACAGATACGTGCCTAAAAACCTTCCTTAGGGTTATAAACAACTGTAAGTACATTCTTCTTACTTCCCTCTCCTTGGGGCTATTCTGCATTTCAGTCTAGGGAATTCGTCCTGTATTTGGCCAGAGATTTGCCGCCTATAATTTTATCACAGCCCTCTTTAATTTTTGCAGCCAGAGTGGGAGAGACTCAAGCTTGTCAACATTTTGCATCTTGAGGAAAAAGATTATTGTAACAGGTTCTTTTATTTAGGACCAGAACTGAGTCGGGTGTCTACTTTAATGAGTCCTACACAAATGAGAAATTTAATACTACATAAGCAAATATTTTCATTACGTAAAGAAGACATATTTTCCTTACAGGAGTTCAGCTTACAGATTTAGAGAGTCATAAAAGAACTACTGGTATTATTTACATCAGTAACACAGATATTCTAGCTTTAAAAGGTGGTATTCATAATTATTATGAGCTGACTTCTCTATCTGCTTTAATGAATGCCTGCATGAATTATATGTATCTATGTACAGTTGGTTATCAACCAACACATCTTATTGCTGGCTCTTTTAATGTAAGTCAGAAAATCATCCACAGGCTCATACAAATTAACAAGTACAGCAATAGAACTCTAATAGATTAGCATATAAGAAATATGATCAGACATTTCATCAAAGAAAAAACACCTAATAAATATACAGGGAAACAGCTTTTTTCATACTAAAGAGGAGCAAACATCTTTTTGAGACCATATGACATTCCTACACTGGGGCCAAGTAAATCCAGTCCCAGCAACTTACCTTTATGAAATTAACCAAAATGCAGAAGAAATGTGGGTACTACGATAATCATTTGGAGTTGGCAGTGTTTTTCTGTCCAGGGCCAGATAATAAGTATTTTAGGATTTGTGGGCCATCGTGGTAAGAAAGCAGCATTGATGGTATGCAAATGAGTACCTGTGGCTGTGTTCCAGTGAAACTTTATTTACAAAAATATGTAGTGGACAGGATTTGGCCTGTGGCCTAAACCCAGCTTCACAGTGTTATTGATGGTAAATGAGTGGAAAAATGTAAACAACGGTGTCAACAATTGGAACATAGTTTTATAAAATAGGATAATCAACTCAATGGTTGATTGTGTAGCCATTGTGATAACAACTATAAAAATTGTAGGAGCCTGGGGGGCGCCTGGGGGGGCGCCTGGGTGGCTCAGTTGGTTAAGCGTCAGACTTCGGCTCAGGTCATGATCTCACAGTTTGCAAGTTCGAGCCCCGCATCGGGCTCTGTGCAGACAGCTCAGAGCCTAGAGCCTGCTTCAGATGCTGTGTCTCCCTGTCTCTTTGCCCCTCCCCCAATCACGCTCTGTCTTTCTCTCTCTCTCTCTCAAAAATAAATAAACATTAAAAAAAATTGTAGGAGCCTGGGAAATGTTGGGTAAAACAAAAACAAAAACAAAACCAAAAACCAGGATCTAAAATTATATATTCAGAAAGATTATAAACATAAAATTCTGTTCGTAGAAAGACAAAGGCTGAAGGGGGATACATAAAAAGTGCAAATAATTGTTTGCCATGATGGGTGAGATTTCAAGTTTATTATATTATTTTCATCACTAGTATTAAAAGTTTACTTGAGAAGTAACACAAACTTTAAACATTCATAGCTATATAGCATTGCTGTCATCACACAGCATCTGACTTTTGGTTAGGAAAATTGCTAGAAAAACAAGGCAGAGGTTTTAGGTACTGAGGAAATTCTAGGGTGATCATGTGTAGTTTCCTAACCATACACGAATTTGCAACACACATGGGCTACACTGACCGCACTTAATCAGATGAAAAACTCTGCACGGTTTAAACAAATCTGCAGGCACGTCTCTGAAACCAGCTCAGTGGGACTAGCCAGCTAATGGTAGATTAATGACATTGTCATCATAGAGGACGGTGGTCCATATTTTTACATCTAGTTCTTGTTGCACACGCCAGAGGCCTTTCTTAAACTAAATCTTGTATTTGTCAGCGATTGAACATGGCCTGAAAATCATAGCCATAAAATCTTCATACTGCTATATACTACTCTTAGTTGCTATGTTTTTCTATCCCCTTTGCTCCCCTGAACTCATTGTTAAAAGCTATCAGGAAATTTTAATATAATTCTTGATTTATTATGACACATTAAAATTACATGTAACCATTCTATGGGTTGGTGGTTAAGAGCACGAATCTGGACCCACAGTGCCTGGATTTAAGTTCCAATTTCTTAACTTACTAGGTGTATGAACTTAGGCAAATTTATTAACTTCCCTCTGCCCCAGTAAAATGGGTATATAGCAAAAATGGGTATATAGAAAAAACTGTAAAATGGGTATATAGCAAAAACTACCTCATAGGGTTGTCCTAATGATTAAGTAAGTTACTGCAATGTAAATTGCTTAGAATACAGTTTGGTATACTCAGTAAGACTAAGGACTCGGTATTTGTAAATACTCAGTAATTATTGTTCTTTTGAGAGAGTATATTCCACTGATATTTTATTTCTTTTCTTTAAGATTTTATTTTTAAGGAATCTCCACACTCAACATGGGGCTTGAATTTACAACCCCAAGATCAAGAGTCTCACACTCTACCAACTGAGCCAGCCAGGCACCCCTGATATTTTATTTCAAATCACTGTTGTTTATGGAATTTTATTTCTCCACTCTGTTTACGTTATTTTCTCCTCATGCAGCACGTAAAAATTATGCCAACTTCTTCCTAAACAGACAATAGTTCAATATCACATCTCACAATCTATAGCATTGTAAGAAATGCAGGGAAAATAATCAGATTTACTTTCATGATAATCTTAATTTTCCTGTTGCGCTACAAGCACCCTTTACTCTCTAAAAGCAATACTAAGAATCAGGCCCCAATAGATATCCAAGAAACACTGCTTATTAGATGGCAAAAGTCATCTTGGGCTTTCCATGGAAGCTACCTGGGAGATGACAGGTTCTATCTAGGTCATTTCCAGGAAAACTGGTGGAAAATTTGTCCTGGGATCTGTGCCGTCAGACAAAAACAGGGATGTGACAAAGCACAGTGAGTGTTGTATTTTTTATTTTAAGTCACAGTCAGCATTCATATGATTTTTAATAGTTACTGTCAACACCCTACTTTTACTATCTAAGTAGCACATTGAGCAAATTGTTAAGGTATCAATCATATCCTGAAGACAACTGAGAAGAGTTCTGAAAAGTAAATAATATATATAATTAGGTAATCGCATGCTTTCTTTGATGTATTTGTCATAGCAAATATATTTATATTTTTCCTGCTGGTCCTAATGCCACGATTTTTACACTTGCGGACACTCCCTGAGAGTGTAGCACAGAGATGGTTTTCCGCTGTGCCTGTCAGTCTTCCGCAGAGTTTCCTCCTCACCTGATAAATTTAGCACGTCCTTACAATCCTCCTAACAGGGTTAGGAGGTGACTGGATTATTGGTGAGAAACAGTTAGAATCTTAACCAGAATATCGACATAAAGAAATGTTAGAGAAGACATTTCCAAATACAGTCCAAGATGCGGTGGAGTGTTTGTTAATCGCTAACAGTTTGTGGGTTACCCACCAACGTAGGCGGTGCATGTGTTAGTATGCAAGAGATTTGCTAAGGAAACATATTTAAGATACAAATCCCTGAGTCCCACCCAAATTCTGATTCAGCAAATCAGGGCTGGGGCCCCGGAATCTGCATTCTTCCCAGGCACCCCATGTCTTTTATAAAATGAATCTCAGAACACGCGTTGATAAAGACTGTGCTAGGCAACTTCAATGTTTCCACAAATCTACCAAGACAGAGTGCTTAGTGTATGACTATATGCAGTTGATGTACCTTTATTGACAAATGATATTGAATCGGGTTCTAGATGCAGCCATGCTGCTTAGTATGTGACGAAGCCAACACCCTTGGATTCTTTCAGACTTACGCTCTTGCGGTTTGTTATTACCTCTCTAGCATCCATGACCCAAGACAACAACCTGAAGGTCCCTAAAATGTGGTTAGTATGGCGTTGATCCTGGCTTCACCTCCAGGACTGGAAGTTGTTTCCCTTAGCCCACTCGGCAAATCCAATCCCATCAATCACAGAGGTTAATTCAAAAGAAAGAGTGGCACATGACCCAAATCAAGCCAATCAGGGCCAGGAAAACTCACTTGGGGGATTTGGTTTGAATTACCAGGAAGGCAGACTCTTTCCTAGTGGAAGTGTGAGGAAGCATGTGGCTAAGGAGCTGTTATCCCCGTTTTGTGGTCTGTACTGTACGACAAACTGGGGAGACACCGGGGCCTGGTCAGAGCCTGAGCTCTGGGTAAAGCCTCTTCTGTCACCTAGAACATCCAGTGCTATGAGCCCCAGAATTCCCATTTTTACTAACGGTAGTTTGAATCAGTTTTGTGTTACATGGAACCCAAAGCATCCTAACCAAGACATTTGTGAAGAGAGATTATTTTCCTAGATGAACTAGAAGATGCCTTCCCTTCAAAAAAAAAAAAAAAAAAAAAAAAAAAAAGTGACCTTTAAAATCTTTTAAGTTAAAGAATTAGATTAGCACAATAGTATCTGGACGATGCCCTGCATACAAACTGAAGAGAGATCTTATCTTCTGTTAACTTGTAAACTAACTGAGAAATTTTCTATTGGCTACTCTGGCAGATATTCTGGAGAGAACTCTCAACTGGTCCAAGAACCAAAAGATGTAAACTGGTGTGGGATTTGCTGTGCTAAGCCATGAAACACTGAGGGAACCCAAATACTGAATTCCCATATTGATCTCAACCAAAGGGACAGTTTGATCTAGGTGAAGGGTTACATCATGATTTGGGCCAAATAAGAAAAGAAGGAACTTTAGCAGAGATTAGTCAACTGAAGTGGGTGTGACAGCAGATCTAAAGTTATTAAGGATGGTCATTTTTATTGGAAGGAAGTGAATTGTCAGACAATATATCAAAGACTTCCTCCAGGAAACATCAAGTTAGTTTTTTCCAATTCCTAAATATATTTGTCACTTCAGTTCAATTCAGCCAAATTCGTCATCATCTAAGATACGTAACATTTAAAAATTATTTTACTATATTCTAAGTCTTCAGATTATGTTCCATGTAATATAACATACTGAGAAATAATTAAATACATTAAAAATAACATCAGTGTTACCATATTGCTTTCCAAATTAACATGTTATTACATGTTCTGTGATATATTCTGGCCATCCCTTTTGAATTAATTAGGATTACAAACACTGAGCTTAAGAATCATCACTGCAAAAGAATCTGTCCAATAATAGAAAGAGACAGAGCCAGGCATGCCAGATCTTATAAAAGTTACATTTTTCACCTCTGTAAATCATAATTTCAGTGTTTGCAACATTTTGAGTGCAGACACCACAGGCAGTAATAACTGGCTTAAATGCCTTCACAGTACAGCTGTTTGCAACAATACCTCCATTCATAACGCTCAAAAAATAAAATGACAGCTACAAGTGCCTTGAAAGAATATATGCTCCTCTTTGCATAGGTTAACTCCTAGGGTGCTTGCAGCTCTACACAACAGTAACTGTAAATAAAAGCACTACACCCAAAGTTATTGCACAAGGCCATGGTAAGTAACTACAAACATCTCCGTGTTTTCTCAATGGGGAATTTATGTTTGAATTGCACTGTGAAATCATTCTGTGTGTTGTGGTGAATTTGTTCAGATTAGCACAAAAAATTCAAAGTATCTCATGTGGCTGTTGGTCAGACCATAGGACAAAAGGAGAGAGAGTGACAGAAAGATGTTAGCAGAATTGCAGTCAAATCTTAACAGAAGTTCTGCAATAGGGACTACATTAGCTAAGACCCTTTTTGGTCAGACATGTTAGAAACCCAACTCAAACTGGCTTCCAAAATGGGAGAATGTAATGTCTCTGTGATCGGGAAGTCAGAAGTCAATGTGTCTTTAATTATGGGTGGATCCACAGGTAAACAGTGTGCTTAGAGTCCTGCCTCTCTCCTTCTTCACCTTTCAGTATGCTTATCTCCACTTGTATCGCAAGCAGGCTTTTCCTGTGTGTGTCAGACATGATGGCGTTCATCAGCCCCAGATGCACATTGGCCCTGCTTACCAGTCACGGTGGAATTATATGTTCCCCACCCATTAAAACCCTATATCAATCTCAGAAAAGACACTGATTTATCTTTCTTGAGTCACATGCACATTCTTGAATTAATCCTTGGCACTCTAATAGCTAGCCTTGGTTACCCACTTGCCCACTAAATGGGGATTGGCCATTCTGATTGACATCACCACCTGGAGCACTAAGAATGGGGAAGGCGTAGAAGGAAGGGGATGGGGAATGATGCTAAGCAGACAAAAACTACAGCTTCCACCAATCACTGCACACCTTCTACCCTCCTGATCAACCTACAGACCCTAGAGAACGGATTTCTACAATGTGGGAAAGATTATCCCAGTAAAGAGCATTGATCCTCTAGGTTCTTTATGCGTTTTCATTTGTGAAGAAGACTTTTAAACCAATCAGCACTGAAAGATCATTTATACCTGAACCAATGCATGAGTGGTCATTTGTAAATCATATTTCCTTATGTGGGTGAGGACCTTTTGAAATTTTCTGAAAATCCTAAAATGTGACTAATATGAAGTCATGAGTTTGGAAAATATAATACTTAAATAGAAAATAAAACAGGGCACCTGGGTGGCTCAGCTGGTTAAGTCTCCAACTTTGGCCCAGGTTATGATCTCACAGCTCATGAGTTCAGGCCTCACATCAGACTTGGTGCTGACAGATCAGAGCCTGGAGCCTGCTTTGGATTCTGTGTCTCCCTCTCTCTCTGCCCCTCCCCCACTTGTGCTCACTCGCTTGCTCTCTCAAAAATGAATAAACATTAAAAAAAAGAAGAGAAATCAGGTAAGTCTTGATGTTTTATACCCAAATCTTGAGGAGGAAATTCACTTAAATTAGATTTTATACTGTGGGGAAAGAAAACCACCACCCAAAGAAATCTCATCATTCGCATGAATAAGTGAATGAGGAATTCCACATTGTTTTACTTCATAAACTTAAAAGAGTATTTCCATTTGATTTCCAAATTTACAGACATGCTTTTGAGTATCAGTATGGTCGCCCCTGCTTCCCCCCCCCTTAAAACAACATAACAGCTTAAGTTCAAAACTAAAAGCCATTCCTACCCTTAAAGTGGGTGATTATTGTCCTATCATAGTTTCAAGCATCTTTGGATTAAACAATTATTTCTTTTTTTTTTTGTATTAAACATTTTAATTGTGTAATATATGACCATAAGCATACAAATAGTAAGTGTACAGCTCGTGCATTTTTCACAAGGACACACCCTTGAAAACAATTATTTCTTTATGTGCTTTCCAAATTCGTGTGAAAATGGTCAGTGGGAAACCAATGTGGTAACATTATTGGAACTGATTCAGCTCCAGTCGAGTGGAGATGAGAAAGGAAATGGTTATTCTTCAAGCTCTTTCTCTAAATTTTGACAAAATTGTAGACGTAGAATTTACTCACGGGCTTGAACATTCACAGTGAAGTCTGGTGCTTAGGAATAGAGCTCTTCAAGCTGGCAAAACACAATTTCTTATTCTTGGGGCTGGGGTGGGGGTGGGGGATTCCCTGAAGCTAAGAACAGTAATTTCCTGCTTATGAAGCAAAGGTGGGAATCTATATATTGTACCTGCTGGGTCACCTCTATGCCATTGTGGAGAACTTGTCTAAGATGGGGAAAAATGGTTAGAAACCAAAAGAACCACCACAGAAACCCTGAAAAACAGAAGACTTGACTATAAATTGTAAGTTCCTTTTATCACCCATGCTATAAGAGAGAGAAAACAATAGCTGCGTTAAAAATTAAGACGAAGAGTATAATTTAGTAAGTTCACTGAAGCCAACAGTTTCAGAAATAGGTAAGAGCTTTTGTTAAACTCACAAGGTGGCCAGAATCACCATCTGTTATGAAAGGCTTTTCTTCAGCAGGGGTCCGATCCAATAAGGAATGGTTTATTTCACAGATTTTCAAACTCACTTCATGGAAACCTTACAATATTTTTATTATTTCTGAGATATGACAAGAGTGTTAGTTCTGTTTTCACTGTACAGGATAAGGGAACTCACACAATTGCTTTCAACCCTTTGTTTCTTTCCTAAAATCCAGCTGAAATTGCAAAGCAGTCATTTCTCCCTTGACTGAAGTTTATTCCCACCCCCAAAATCCCTTCTTGATAATTGCTATCACCAATTCACTGAACTTTTCTTAACTTTATAACATAAACTTTTTTCCTTCTGAATTCTCCCAGGTAGAAAAGCTTTAAATAACTGTGTTTTTAGTGCTGTTCTCAGAATAAGATTCACCTGGCTTGCCTTGCCAATAGTTTTTTTTTTTTTTAATATTTCCACATATTTTCATTTAAGTTGAAATATAAATCTAGAATTCCATTTGCCATATAATCTATTCACTAGTCTAGAAAGCAAGTTTAGCCAAATATCATTCACAACTGTTCCAATTTTGATGTAATTAGTAATTGTTCACTTCTTTAATCTTAGCAGTCCCATCACATCAAGTAAGTATTCTTTCACCTTATACACTTTTAATTACCAGCAAACTGTACTCAAATGTAACTAGAACAGGATATAAAACATATAATAGCTAACAATTACAGAAAGTATTCTCTTTTTTTTTTTTTAATGTTTATTTTTGAGAGAGAGAGACAGACAGAGTGTGAGCATGTGAGGGGCAGAGAGAGAGAGAGAGGGAGACACAGAATTCGAATAGGCTCCAGGCTCTGCGCTGTCAGCACAGAGCCCAACGTGGGGCTGAAACTCAAGAACGTGAGATCATGACCCGAGCCAAAACCCAGAGTCGGATGCTTAACCGACTGAGCCACCCAGGCGCCCCACAATTACAGAAAGCATTAATTGCAAAACATTTTGATCTTTGATTTCAGCTTATCTAGAGACATGTCTTTAGGTGGTTGAACTATACCATAAAGAAGGCTGTAAAAGGTGCTATGACTCAGTTTTACTACATGGATGTAGACCCATTCCACCCATGTCATTTAGAGGCCAACTCTGTGCTGCTTAAGTAAAAAATTACCTTCTGTGCCTGGGCTGTAAGAGATTCCAGTCTGTCTTAAGCATGTCTAAGAAACTGTAAGAATAGGCAGGATGATTCAGAAGCCTCTTGGGAAAGCCGCATCACTTTGGGACCCATTTTACCGAGTATAACACTAAGTGGAAAGTGCAATTTATCTTCCAGGATCTTCTTCACTGCCACATACCACCTAGCTTTGGCACTCTAAAGGACATCAGTTCTAAAGACTGATGGAACAGCTTCCTGGATCATCCAAGCAACAAGAAAGACGAGGGTGCCTGTTAGAATGGCTGCGGAGAAAAATCCCAGTCTGGCCTCAGTGCCAAAAATTGTTGTATCTCTCCAAAGCAACTGAGAATCATTTTTCTCCTGGCCCTTGTGACCATGTAATTGATTAGATTTCCCTCTTCTCAGTGCCTGCTAGAAAGCTTAGAGCCAACTTCTGTTTCTGGCGCTCTTATAGATCAGATATTTTGAAAGACCTTGCCAATGAAAATGACTAAAATGTTGAATTAAGAAAAAAAATACATCTTTAATTGCATTGCTAAGCTGGCACAAATGAACAGAATCCACAGAGGCCAAAATTAAAATGAAAGAAGAAACCCAGGAATTAAGCAAGAGCCAAAGCCAGCTTTCCCTCTGAGGGGTTGAGCTAAGCACTGAAAACCTTGACTTTCCACCATGACAGCTGCACGGAGTGTAGAGGACAGGAGATAAATACGTGCCACGATGGGAAAGTAAATGGGAAGCTATGTCCATGTCGTGCTGAGACATTAAAGAGCTACACATGCTCTGCCTTAGGACAAATGAAAAATAAACCCCCTTCATAGAAGTGGACGGCACAAAAATTTTCCTAACTCAACCCTGGAGCAACGCAAAAGAAGAGGGAGAAGTTAAAGAGGAAGATATATTGAGAATTTATGTCATTTAAGTTCAAATTCACCTACCTATGTGATTCAGATCTTTTAGGAGAGAAATTTTATTTAAAGTGGGTCAGTTAAAGAGTATGTGTGTCCAGGATGGCTGGAAAAAAGCAAATACAAACTCTCTTTGAAGGAACATTATTTTAATCTAGAATTTAATGAAATTCCATGATTAAAAAGAATGTGAGTTCCTGTAACAAGGGTCACAAACATCCAAGGAAACGATACAAGATAAAGTCAACCAAAACAAAAGACAGCAGAAAATAACCACAATAACTTCAAATATTAGAATTTTTAGGTACAGAATATAGTGTAACTATGCTTGTAATCATAAAGTAATAAAATAAGAATTTGAAAATAGCCAGGAACATGAGACTATAGAGGGAAAAAAGAATTTTTAAAAGAATCAAATAGAAGTCTTAAAAATTAAAAACTCCATGGACAGAGTAAAGGGAATAGATACAACTGAAGAGAAAATTGGTAAACTGGAAGAAATCTCCAAAGAAACTATCCTAAATTCAGCTAATGGAGTGAAAAAGAAAAATATCAAAAAGAGTTTAAGAGACTTTAAGAATAAAGCAAGCAAGATCTACCATATTTTCAAACAGAGTTTAACAAAAAAAAGCTGAAGGGGTGATATTAAAGAGATAATGACAGAGCGCCTTCTAAATGGTGAGTCCTGTGGGCAGAGTGCACTATGGCATCTTAGACATGGATGCTTCAGATAGCCCCAGGACAATGAAGGCCATGCTCATTAAAAGCTACGTGTAATTTAAAAGGGGTGACTCCTTAATCAGTGGCTGGACTGGTCCCCAAACTTGTCCCAGGAACCCCAGCAGGGCAGCAGATGTGGATGCCACGAGACAGAAAAGCTTCAGTCTAGTGGCTTCAGAGGTCACACCAATGCCAAGTCGCAGACCCAGAAAAACCCTAGAGTAAGTCTGCCAAGGCCTCAGAAAGGACACGAAGATGCGGAATGTCTACAATTTGACTGCTAAAGGCTTGAACTCAAATTACAGACACAGCAATCTAAAATCACTTGATTATACCTTCCAAGGGGTCAGAAAAGTGGAAAGTGGAGAAATGCTTACCATCCTCGTGCTCACTTCTTGGACTTATCTTTACTATTCCCTGGACCTAAGACTCTTCTTGGAATTTTCCCTGATAACCACTCCTTCCCAAATGCCCCTAACGTCAGTTCGCGGAACACTGCACGCCCATCACAACGTTTAGTCTACTACACAGAATTTTAATCTTCTCATAATCCGTGTAACTGTCCCCTCCACTCTGAACTTCACACTGTTTGTTCCTACAAAATACAGACTTTAGGTTATTATTAGTCTTTGTATCTTTAGAGTCTGTTAGGATCTAGTTCAATGGCTAGTATATAGTTCAGTATGTTCAACAAATGTTTTTTGAATGATATATACATTACATATCATCTAGTATATATATTCCCAGTTATTACACCCTAATGTGTCAGAAAGGCTGGACTTTGTTCTCTGATCATAAAAACGAAACCTAGAGAGAGCTGCATTTAATTGAAAGTAAAAGACAGAAAAGGCTAAATAATAGCACAAAAGACCACAGCTAAAAGAAACGAGTTTAACATTTTTCATATTTCTCTTTCTGCTCTGATTTCCATGCTTCTACTAGGCTTTAATTTTCCTTCCAAAATTCTTGAAAAATAATTAGCATTCCTTATTTTCCAGACTACATGCATTTTACAAAACTTCTTCTTTTCACATTTTTCTCCTCCAGGCCTCCCAGGCCCCCACAGCTGGATGTGTTCTGCCAGCATGGAATCAAACAGTATTAATGCCTCCCATCAGCTGGTGCTGTCATTCAACCCACATCTTTTTTATTCAAAATTAACACTGCACCAGATTCCTCATTAATTTTAGCAGAAGGTTTTGTAAAAGCTGGTGCTCTTGTGGTGCGTGATGTGGACCCCAAGAACAGATTTAGAAAAAATATATATATGAACATAAGGACTATTATTCCCCACAATAGTAAGCCCTAAGTTATGTCCTAAGAAAGGTGAATAATATAATACAATAAATTAAATATTTATTACTCATTTCACTAAGTTTTTATTTTCATGTAATTCCAAACTTACAAAAGTTGCAAAAATATCATGAAGTTCAGTATACACTTTACACAGGCTTACTGTTTGCTACATTTACCCCCTCTGCTGAATTTCTCTTTGTCCCTCATTATATAAAACATATATATATATATATATGTATACATATATGTATATATATATATAATTTTTTACAAATCATATGAGAGCACGTTATAGGCATCATGCCCCTTTACACTTAAACACTTCAGCATATAATTTCTAACAACAGAGGTGCTCCCTTCTTTAACCATAGTGCAATTATGAAAAATAGAAAATTTAGGGGTGCCTGGGTGACTCAGTCAGTTGAGCATCCAACTTCAGCTCAGGTCATGATCTCACAGTTTGTGAGTTTGAGCCCTACATCAGGCTTGCTGCTGTCAGCTCGGAGCCCACTTCAGATCCTCTGTCTCTTTCTTTCTCTGTGCCTCCCCCACCTCAGGCTCTCTCTCTCGAAAATAAACACTTTTTTTTTTTTTTTTAAAAAGCAAAATTTAACATTAATGTAATTGTCTATAGTCCATCTCCAAATGTTGCCGATTGTCTCAGTAATACCCATTATAGCTTTTTTGCCCCTCCAAGTCTAGGATGTGAGCCAGGATCACCCATGACATCTAATGCTCCTGTCTCTTTAGTCACTTGGCCTTGCTGTGTGTTTTGCCATTGTTTTCAAAGCCTATAGGTCATCCATGTTGTACAGTGTCCTTCAGATTGGGTTTGTCCAATGTTTCTTCATGATTAGATTCAAGATAGGTACTTTGGGCAGAAATGCCACACAAGTGTATATTGAATCACATCAGTAAATGAAGTGAGTAATACACATACACATGGGCTTTTATAAAAGCTTACAAGAAATGAACCAAACGTAAGAAATGGATAACATTCAGAGAGGTCACATATACTAACAGCCCATTTTGACAAATGAGACAATAAGTGAGCTATCAGAACCAAAGAGATAGGGCTACGGGAAAATCTGGGAGCAGGGACATTTGCCTATTAAGGAAAAGCAAGTTGCTAATAGTTTCATGAAATATACAATAAATCAGGAGTCATTTTTAAAAAACTAATTTGACTTCCCTGAGATCCCCTTCCCAGGGCATTGCTATTTACTATTTATAAATAACTGGTGTATGATCATGGAAAATTTGGTCTATCTCTGGGGGGAAAAAAGTGATTTCTTTTTAAGTCCCTTTTGATTCAAAAGTTTTTTATGTTAAAAAGTTGTAGGAATATGTCCTTATGACACAGCTTTTAGTACCAAATTATAATATGTGAGAGTAAACTCAAAAATACAATATGTGGATTCGTATGTGTACATATGCATAATAGGACATATACGTATATTTTTAACATGTACAAAAAGTGGAAAATTTGTTCCTTTACATTAAGAAAGGACATAATTCACAAAGCATTAATTCAACTAATGTCACCTTGCTTTGCTACCTTTCCCCATTCATGGAGTTTCCATGTGTAACAGGCAGCATTTTGGTTTAAGAATGATATCAGAAATCTCCTGTGGTAATTGTATTCCATCCCCACAATTGGATATAGTACAATGCTTTTCGGAGTCAAGTAGAAGGGAATTTCAGTGCATTACAAATGTGCAAACTATAATTTCAGTCCCAATTTTCAGTAATTGTTCTGTTAGAAAAAAATAACTTCCCTGGAAGGTTCAGCCCTGTACTATTTTTATGCAACTCTCTAGGCATGCAAACTTAAAAACCTGAACTGTGCAAATAAGTTATTTTCTGTTTTGGTTTGGTAAGAACTCAGTTCACTTAGCACTGAAGTTGAGAATGAAGAGATTCTTTTTTTTTTTTATTTTTTTTTTATTTTTTAATAATGCTGTGATGACACAAAGCAGGACATGGAAATTACACTTTTTGTTCTTCATTCTTATCACTCTCCAAAACCTAAAGACATTAACTGGAAAGAGGCTAACTCATGTGCAAGGCACCATTTTAAACTATGGTATAGA
Organism: Panthera leo; assembly: GCF_018350215.1. Lineage (NCBI taxonomy): Eukaryota > Metazoa > Chordata > Mammalia > Carnivora > Felidae > Panthera > Panthera leo. The sequence goes on along the minus strand of NC_056682.1, from coordinate 17,553,868 downwards.
AGTTTAGGAAGAGAATGTCTTATCTCTTGAGCTATTTAATACCACCTAGGGATGGTGAGATATAACAAATACAAATCATTTTTGGATAATGTTGCTATACAATGTTCTGACAATTCACCAATTACTGTGAGGAAAGTCAGCTGAGAAAGATGTGGGAAAACGGCCTAGAAGAAGAGCAGGAGTAGGGACCGGTTGGCTGAGCTTTGTGTGGGTCCCTCCTTGAGAATCTTCCCGGACTTTTAATCTCCAGGGAAAGGAATTTAAAAAAAGAAGAATACTTCTTTCTTAGACATCATTAAACACCCTTTTAAACTTCTGCCATGACGTCTAAAACATGTCGTTGTTCAAAGGTAAGGAAAGTTCATAGTCCAAATGAAAACTTTTGACCCATTCCTGTTCTCTCCTAACCGGTCTTCTTGTGTTAAGTCCCTTTTGCCCGTTCACTGCTACCTGCACAGTTAGGCCTTTCCCATCTGCTTGTCTTCCAACCACGGAGCCCTGGTAAGTGCGCCCTCACGAAGGATTTAAGGAGAAACCATTGCAAGTAGACTTGGCTATGGCCCTGTCATGACAGCTTCCTGCTCCCGAGAAGATAAGACAACTTTGCCACTCCTTCATGTCAACTCACTTTATCAGATGGAAGAAATGAGTGAATTATTCACTTAGTGAATCATTGGCAGGGGAAGCAATAACTGACTTTTGGACCCTGCGTGCCCTTCATGTGTGGCCTTTCATTTCATCCACGAGAGAGCCCTTAGGGAATGAACAGCAAAATCATAAACAGGGAGCCAAGGAGTTCAGTACCAGCCCTTCACAACCTACAGCGACTTCCAGACATTTCTGAGAGCCCTTAAAAATAATCCTGTTTATATTTGAGGCCTTACAAGACAGTTGGTCACTTTTACTCTTTTATTTTTATCTCTGTGGAAAAAACAGGAAGCTGTTTATATGGGGATGGCGGCCCGTTGCCTTGGGTAAAATGCAGCAAGTCTAAAGAAAGAGTGTAACAGGTTAAGACGTAACAACTGATATAAATATATTTAAAGGGGGGGGACAATGGAAAGCAGTTTTCCCATTTTGCTTTTGCATTTTAACAGAGAAATGTTGCAACCCCTATAGGTGGGAAGCAAGAGTTTCTTAAAACAATGATTTCTTCTTTTAAAGCAATTCCTTCAGTTATGAACTTTGACCAGTTTTGGCACGAGAAGCACAAACAGATTTGACAGAAAAGCACATTCCATGCTGCTTGAAGTGGGAGGAAAGAGGTAAGTCCACATGGTTTAAGAGTTAAAGCAGGGGCACCTGGGTGGGCTCCTTCCTTAAGCGTCTGACTCTTGATTGCCACTCAGGTCATGATCTCATGGTTTGTGAGGTCCATGTAGTTGAGCCCCAAGCGGGGCTCCGTGCTGTTAGTGCAGAGCCTGCTTGGGATTCTCTCTCTCTCTCTCTGCCCCTTCCCCACACTCTCTCTCCTCTCTCAAAATAAATAAACTTAAAAAAATAAAGGGTAAAATCATTTAAAAAAAAAAAAAGAGTTAAAACACACTGCACTTGGGGTCAGTTACGTTCTTGCAAAGTGGAAATCATTACATAGTATTTTCCTTGTGGGAGCCTCCTCTTTGGGGTCATGAAAATAACATTTACCTTAAATGATCAATGTGAGCATCCCTATCCCAACAATAGCAACACTGTGTAGTTTGGAATCAGATGTTCCTTTCATAACCAACGATGTAACATGTATAAGCCCCAGTTTTGTAATCCAGAATGAGAGTAGACGCAAGAAAGCAGCAGAAGATGTCAGCTGACTGAACTCCTGGACTGACCTCATTCAAGGGGGGGGGGGGAAAGAAGACAAACTTAGTGAGGGGCTGCCTTTGAAGTGGTTGCTGCTTTAGTAACCTAAGGGATAACCTAAATCTCTAGCATATTTTAAACCTAATCCGGGTTCTTTAAAAAGTTTTGGATGTGATTCAGATACGGCGAGCCCCCTAAGCCTAACATTTCCACAGCTGCCTTCATTTGCTGGCTTGTAAGCGAGACATTAAAAACGTCTATTGGAGAAACTCCACCATGGTGTGGTTAAAAAAAAAAAAAAAAATTGCTCTTATTTCCTCCTCCCACACTCCTGTGTGATACAGTCAAGAGAAAACTGGGGTTTGGAAAGCAGAGACTGATTCACCCCTGTCATTGTGAATGTCACCGCTAAGTCAGACTTTGAGCAAAAGTAAAGCAAAAGCACCGTGGAGAATCCAGCCCTTTGTCCAATTCTCTTTCTCTTTCAAACCCTTCCTGGCAGATTCGTTTATAGTGAGGAAAAATGAAAGACAACCAAATTATCTACTTTTGAGAGCGGGTTAAATACTTTATGGGATAATGAGCCAATTGAAAACCATTCGACCGTTTAAAATAATGAGGTAAATTGTACGTCTCAATATGGAAAAATAACCGAGACATTGTCGAGTGCAAAAAGCGAGTTGCAGATTATTGGGGATACACTCAATCTGTTTGTTTAAAAAAAAATGAAAAAATATACATATATATTTTACACTTTCTGGAAGAATGTGTAAACCACAGCTAATAGTCGTCAGTCTAGGGCAGGGCACCTCCGTAGAGGCACTGATGACAGGTCAGGCTGGATAATCTTTGCTGTGGAGACTGTCCTGGGCACTGTAGGATGGTTGGCAGCAACTCTGTACCCCCCTGCTACATGCCAGTAGCAGGAGCACCCCCTCTCCATTATGACAACCAGAAATGTCTCTAGAAAGTGCCCAATGTCCCCTGGAAGGCAAAACAGTCCCCAGTCAGGGACCACGGCTCTGCAGAATGAAGCTGGAGGGAAGGTTTTATGTTTCATCTTCTGCTGAACTATTGGGTTAATTTTTGTTTGTTTGACTTTACCACGAACATGTACTATTTTTATGAGTTATATTTTTATTTTTTACGTTTTTAATTTTTATTTTTTTTAAGTTGTCTTCATGCCCTACGTTGTGGGGCTTGAACTCACAACCTTGAGATTCAGAGTCACATGCTCTACTGACTCCGCCAGCCAGGCGCCCCTATAAGTTATATTTTTTTTTTTTTTAAAAAAAGGAAAAATTTTCCAGGCTAACCTCAGAACTCATATAGAAACTTGGGGAAAATGAACTATATAACTAATAAAAATACTCCATAAAGCTGTGTTGCCATTTTGACTGATTTCACAGCTTCACATAGTACATTTACTCTGAAGAGCTTAAGGCTCTGTTAAAAAAAAAAAAAAAAAAAAAAAAAAAAAATCAGAAAAAAAATTTTTATAGCCAGAAAATGACAGCAGCAAAAACATTGGGAAAGTGGCAGCCAAAATCAAGCCCTTTAATGAATACAACTGGCGTCAACATCGGGGGTTAAGAATTTATTTTCTGGCCAGTAGCACCTGCCCTGGGTGAAACCGTACAGAATGTGAACCGTCCGCAGTATCCTTCCAACCTCTCGTGCCACTGACCTTGATCACCAGTTCACGTATTCACTCAAATAAGCAGCAGGATTGTATTAGACTCTGCATTCTTTGGGATTTGAGAAGCACCAACAGCTTTGGTGGTATAAATTAATTTGTGGTTTCATCCTTACCGGTGACCTGTGCTTTAACATATCACTCAGAGACAGGAAAGTTCTCCTGGGGCATCTTCCAAGACCGATGTCTCTTAGCAGGAGCCACATGGGGAAAAGGGCTGCTTATCACAAAGGCAGCCACCGGGTGAGGCCAGGGGCAAGGCCAGCTGCTCCTCAGGAAGGCAGGAGTGAGATCCATAAGCAGTGGGGATGGACAGGTTGCTTCACTGAGTGACCAGAAATCCCAAAGGACGACGTGGAACCTGAAGACTTTTCAAAGACAGAAGTGGAAGTGTTCGGCCAAACTGCGGGGAAAGCAGGCGGCACACCAAGGAGAGGGCAGAGAAGAGGGAGGGAGGGGCACAGGGAAACACCACCACTCAGGACAGCAGTATGAGGCGGAAGAGTCTCAGGAAAAGAGAGGTGGAAAGAAAAGCGCCACCTGGGCCTGGCGGAAGGGGCGGGAGTTCAGACCCAGTAAGTGCCTCAAGGCAGAGGGTATTTTCTTACAGCACAGAACCAGTGGTGAGCTGTAGGGGTAGGGTCGATGAAGTCCCATTCCCCAAAGTCAGAGACGTGAATAAGTAGGTCCTACTTTAGAAAAAGGAGTATTTAGATTCTTCAAGTAGCCATATTTTAACTTCACAGGACTTACCCATTATTCAGCCTTTGCCTTCCTCCGGCTCCAGCCAAGACGTGAGTTTCCATTTCCCGGTTCTGTGGGTGGTTAGGATAATGAGGGGTATTCTGTGGCTTTGCTTCATTTCTGGCCTCCCTCCCTTTGTGAGGGTGTGTCTCTCTTTGCTCCATAAAAGATACTGTCACACACGAACGCTGTCTGTGTGTGGCCCTGGGGCCCGCCCAGCCTGCGCCTTAATAATAACAGCAGCAGCCAGAAAAGCCAGAAAATGGATTACAAACCTCAGTGTTAATGTTAGGACTAGCGGTGGCCATGGCGCTCGTGCTTTTTTCTTCTGAAACAGAAACAGAAAGAATGTGTGTCCTGGGCTTTGTATGGAGTAAGTCATCATTTGCAGAAAGTTTTCTTTGTACCTCAAGGCAGTTGTGATACAGACTTTTGAAAACGTCCGTGATCTTAATACTTGGCACATTATAAAACCAAGAATTCTACATTTAAAAAAATAAACAAGACTTTTTACCTTCCCCTATAATCTTATTTATGGCGATATTTAAGTGACTTAACTAAAACTGAAGTGCCAGGAATTATGAAATAGCCAACTGGATGCTCTCTTTTACATAAACCGCTTATAAAGGGATCCCTGATCCGAAAGAAATGGAGGAGTCCCTTAAGCTATTTCCAGTATTTCTGAGAGTTAAACAGAAATTGCAAGTTCACTTTCAAAAGAGTTGCACAGGCTAATTGAAATGTGGGGCACCTTTGATTCTGCCGGGAATTAAATTGATGTCATGTGGCAGCACTCGTCATCTCTTGCGGATCAGAATTTCTGTTACAGAGAAAAGGAAAAGTAAGGGAGGAAGAAGAGAGACAAGAGCAAAGAAACAGGATTTAGGTCTAGACCTGAACAGTCTCTGGTAACCTGGGTGATTTTTAATCTCAACAGGTCTCAGTTTTCTCATCTGTAAATTGGGCATAATGCTGACTGTGGCATGCTCCTACAAATACTGGGAATAATCTTTGTAAGCACTCAGATTATGTAATGAGGAGTGCTCGCTGTGTTCTAGACACTGTTCTGGGTGCTTTTCATGGGTTAATTCAAAACAACATGAATTTGCATGGGATAACAGTTATTATCCCACTCTTTAGGATGAGGAAATTAAGACACGAAACAGTTTTTAAAAACTCATTTAAAACCACACCGCTAATGAACTGGGGTCTCAACCGAGGCACTGGGCTTAAGAGTCCATGGCTGTCCATTACAAATCCATGCTGTCAACACTGTGCTCTATTACCTGAATAGGTAATGAATCTAACATGCAATCGTTCTGTCAGTACTATGATTCTACGTCATTGTTATTAGAAAGGAGAAAAACCAAACTTCCACCCGATAAATTTACTGTGTTTAGCAGATAAAACTCTTCAAACCTTAAGATCCATGGTGGTAAAATGGTTGGTAATCATTGCTCTATAAAGGGAAATTGTACACATTCTACGGTCCGTCATTAATTTCCTCCCTAGAATGGCTCTGATATAAATAAAGTAACCTTCCCATCATTCTCTCTTTTCTCCCAATCATTCATTCATTCATCCATTCATTCTCCAACTGCATGCCACATACTATAAAGTAGGCTATTTTCACAAATTCAAATGTAGTGTTTTTCTGAAACGACAGTGTACTTATAATACATGTCGTTATACTCATTAAATACAAGATGTATTTTTAGATTCCTGAGTATATCCTCTGAAATCGCAAATCTTTTATTTAATTCACTTTCCCACTTTGCTCTTTGTTACTAATTTATAACTTATTTATGCACAGTTACACACCAAAATGCATTTTCTGAAGCATATAAAAAGTCTTGCACTTCCTCTGAGAAGATTTCATCCAAACTGAAGGAACAAGTATAAAAAAATAAAGGGGAGGAAAAAATAACCCCCAAATAATCCTTATGTACTATGGATTCTAGTACAAAAAATATATAAGGCACATAACAATCCATTTCTGATGTCCTGATATATAGTTCCTATAAACCGAGTTTATGAAAAGTTTAAAAACATAGCTACAACCAATTAGAATGCAATTAGCTACAGTGGGTGGTCCATTCCCAATTGTCCAACAACAGACTTTTCAGGTTAGAGATTAACCATACTCCCCTTCTACCATTTTCTCATTTTATGCTTCGGGCTTCTCTCCCTTTAGCCATGTACCTGTTCACTAACATGTGAAGATCAGAGGCCCAAAGAACAGAGTTCTGAGCTAGAGCTCAATGAGGCCCTTTGACTCCTCATTAGCAGTTCTCATGGGGCTTTCATCAGAGACAAGAGACAATACAATGCATTACATTAGATGGCATGAATCAAAGTAAAATATCCTCCTTTCAATACTTAGATTAGCTATCTGTGACACCTTATGTCAGCTGGAAACATCCTTACAGATCATGAATTCCTACCTCCAAACTTTACAGGTGTTAACACCCGAGTCCAGACAAGGTAGGTGACCTGCCCCAAGTCATCCACGTAGATAACATCATAGGTTGAGAAACTAGGTTTTGCTAATGTTTCAACGTGTCCCTTTGAACCCTCTATTCTAATTTTTATCCGGATTCATGTTTTCCCAGTATATTTTATTTCTTCAGCATTTCACAGTGAGGAATTGAGTGAATTCAACTAAGACAATTCCATTAATAATTACAATAAAATTAGTTTATTTGAATACGTTTGATTCTTTCCGTCACATGGTAAACCAGTATTTATTAATTGTTATATATAAAGTCTCTTCAAATCACTTTAACAAAGATACGGATCCAACAGAATTAATAGCAAAAGTTCACTTTTTCCAAGAGCATTTAGTATAGAGGTAAGCAACTTGAATATTTTTGGGATGAGATAGAAGAAGGAAGATAAGAAAGGGAAAAAAAGGAGGGAGGGAGCAAAGAGATGCTAATATTATTATAAGGGTTCTGTTCTTCAAGGACATAATAGTTTCATTGTATTATTGAAAATTGTTTTTAATTTGTGATTGTAAGGAGATCTTTCAACATATACCCATGACCTCTTTTTATATACCCTTATCTAGAATATGTTCTTTAGTAAACTCTAAGAGCAGATACCCAAAATTGTTCTGCTTATAACCTATTGTTTATATAAATCATCAGCTCTAGAACAAAATTAGTTTCCCAAAGTTTACCCATTGATTTATTTCTGCTTTGTGGTATAGAGTGTAATAAATCAATATTTAAAAAAAAGCCTGAAGAATTCAAGGAAGATAAAGGACTAAGATAATTTAGTATCATTTATGTTTAGAATTATACAATCAAGCGTATGCTACATTCATATATTATCTAGGACTTTGGTGATAATACTTTTGTGATATATTTTGCTTCTTGCAACCTTGATCTATTTTTATTTGTTCATTTTAAAATGTGATCAATTCAATTCACTTAAATCTATAATTTCTCTAAATTTTTACTTACAAAGTCTCTAAACTTGTCTTCATTTGCCAATTTAACATTTCTTCAAACATTGTGCTGCTAAGAATTAAAAGCAACTCTTAAAATTACCAGTAAAAGAACAAAAGAAATGCTTCATTTTTATAGGTAGTGATAAATTAATTATATTTTTAATATCCTAAAACTAAATTTTTAATGTCTGAAAATAAGCCACAGGACACTTAATGCATTTCAAAAAATTGGTTTTCTGATAAATACTTTTTGTATACAGGTGCTTTTACAGATGCACAATCTGAATTGTACAATTCCCACAATTATCTGTTGTGCAATTATCTGAAAACATGCACATTAGCTAGGTAGTAATTTTGAATAAAAAGAAAAATCAGTGTATGCATGATCATAACACTATCAGCATTTTTTTAATATAGAATAAGCGACCAAATATTTAGTCATTTGAAAAAATTTCAAAGAAAAATATTTAAATAGTTTATTAAGTTATATTGCTGGGACATACATATTACAAATTTTGTGATAATTGGGGTTTTTCTTGTATTCAACGGTGGTGAACATAAGTGGGCTAACAACAACAATGAAAAGTTAAAATAAGTATTTGCACAAACCCTAATCATTCTACTAAGGGCTTTTCACATATTGTTTTCAGATTTCTACGGGTAGCTGTTTTATTTCTGAGTATTAGCTGTTTTTATGATTTTCCTGTTACAGAAGATGAAACAGGCTTACAAATTAAGTAACTTACCACGAAGCTCATATTGAATGTGGCTAAGTTAGAATGTGAAGCAAGTTCTGGCTCTGAGCTCTTTCCACAAATAACATGTTCGCTGTCTTTTGGCACCACAGCGTATAGGTGTATAAGGTTAAAGAGTAACCTTATAAAATCTATCAAAAGGTCAAAATTCTTCAGGCTCGTTCACTCATGCAAGAAAATAAAAAAGATCATTCTCTGGAAAATTAAAGAAAACGCTTCTTTCATCTAAATTGACTAAGATAGTTGATAAGAATTTCCATATTATTAACTCAGTTATCCTCTTTCACGTATAATCTTTGAAATTAAGAACTGAATGGGGAATAGGATTTTGTACGCAAGATGCTAAGAAAACTGGATCGAATTGATTGATTCAATGAAGTAATCATTGAATTATTTCTTAATTAATTAAATTTAATATTTGGAGTTAAATGGTCAAAAATAAAACTTGATTCAGAATTTTTCTGATTCTCATATATAGCCTTCACCTTTTTAATGTTTTTATTGAAATATAGTAGACACACAATGTTACATTAGTATCAGGTGTACAATATAATGATTGAAGAACTCTATACCATATGCTATGCTCACCACAAGTGTAACTACCATCTGTCACCATACAACACTATTACTGTGCCATTGACTCTATGCCCCGTGCTGTACCTTTCATCCCTGTGAGTTATTGATTCGATAACTAGAAGCCTCCTTCTCCCCTTTACACATTTTGCCCATCCCCCTTCCTCTCCGGCAGCCATCGATTCTCCATATTTATAGGTCTGTTTCTACTTGTTTGTTTGTTCATTTGATTTGTTTTTTAGATCCTACATGTAATTAAAAACATATGGTATTTATGTTTCTCTGTCTGATTTATTTTATTAGCATAATACCCTCCAGATCCATCCATGTTGCTGCAAATGGCATAATTTCACTTTCTTTTGTGACTAATATTCCACTGTATATATATTTTATGTATTCTTTATCCATGCATCTATTTATGGACACGTCGATTGCTTCCAAGTCTTGGATATTATAAATAATGCTTCAGTAAACATAAGCATATATCTTTTTGAATTAGTGTTTTCATTTTCCTTGGGTAAATACCCAGTAGTGGAATTATGGAATTGTATGGTATTTCTATTTTTAATTTTTTGATAAACCTGCACACTGTTTTCCACAATGGCTGCATCAATTTACATTCCCACCAACAGTGCACAAGGGTTACCTTTTCTCCACAACCTGGCCAACACTTGTTATTTCTTGACTTTTTGATTCTAGCCATTCTGACAAATGTAAGGTGATATGTCCTTATGGCTTTGAGTTACAATTTCCCGATAATTAGTGATGTTGAGCACCTTTTCACTTGTCTGTTGGCCATCTGTATGCCTTCTTTGCAAAAATGTCTACTCAGGGTCTCTGCCCATTTTTAAATCTGATTCTGTGTTTTCTGTGGATTGAATTGTAAAAATTCTTTATAGATTTTAAATGGTAACCCCTTCAACCCCTTGTCTGAGGAGACATATCTAGATAAATACTATTCAGACTGATGTCAAAGAGATTAACGCCTATGGTTTCTTCCAGGATTTTTATGGTTTCAAGTCTCACATTTAGGTCTTTAATCCATCTTGAGTTTATTTTTGTGTATGGTGTTAGAAAGTGGTCCAGTTTCATTCTTTTGCATGTAGCTGTACAGTTTTCATAACACCATTTATTGAAGAGCCTGGTTTTTCCTAATTGTATATTCTTGCCTCCTTCATCATAAGTTAATTGACCATATGTGCACGGGTTTATTTCTGGGCATTCTATCAGTTCCATTGACCTCTGCATCTGTTTTTGTACCTATATCATACAATTTTGATTACTATAGCTTTGTAATATATCTTGAAATCTGGGATTATGATACCTCCAGCTATGTTCTTTCTCAAGATTGCTTTGGCAATCGGGGTCTTTTGTAGTTCCATAGAAATTTTAGGATTATTTGTTCTAATTCTGTGAAAAATGCTATTGATATATGCATAGAGATTGCATTGAATCTGTTGATTCTTTAAGGTAGAATATATATTTTAATAATACTAATTCTTTCAATCTATGAACTGGTATATCTTTCTACTCTTTTACATCATCTTCAATTTCTTTCATCAACACTTCATACTTTTCAAAGTACAGGTCTTTCACCTTCTTGACTAAGTTTATTCTTAGGTATTTTATTCTTTTTAGCACAATTATAAATGGAATTATTTTCTTATTTTCTGTTTCTTTACTTCATTATTAGTGTATAAATATACAACAGATTTCTGTATATAATTTTGTATCCTGCAACTTCACTGAATTCCTCTATTAGTTCTGCTGGTTTTTGGTGGAGTCTAGGTTTTTCTATGTATAGTATTATGTCATCTTTAAATGGTGTCAGTGTTTCTTCTTCCTTACCAATTTGGATGCCTGATTACTGTGACTAGACTCCCAGTACTATGTCGAATAGAAGTGGGGAGAGTGGACATCCTTGTCTTGTGCCTGACCTTAGAGAAAAACGTCTCGGTTTTGTGCCATTGAGTATGATATTAGTTGTGGGCTTTTATATGTTCAGGTATTTTCCTCTAAACCCACTTCATTAAGATATTTTACCATGAATGGATGTTGAGTTCTATCAAATGCTTTTTCTCTATCAACTGAAATGATCAAATGATTTTTATCTTTCATTTTGTTAATGTGTTTTATCACATTGATTGGTTTGTGGATATTGCACAATCCTTGCATCCACGAGATAAATCCCACTTCATTATGATGAGTGATGCTTTTAGCGTATTAAATGTGGTTTACTAATATTATGTTGAGGATTTTTGCATCTATATTTATCAGGGATATTGGCTTGTAGTTTTCTTGTAGTGTCTTTGTCTGATTTTGATATCAGGGTAATGCTGGCCTCATTTAAGTATTTTGAAACTTTACTTCCTCTCTTATCTTTTGAATAGTTTCAAGAGAATAGATATTAACTCTTCTTTATGTTTTTTTCTTCCAAGATTTTATTTAAATTCAAGTTAGTTAACATATAGTATAGTATGGGTTTCAGGAATAGAATTTAATGATTCATCATTTACTTATGACATCCAGTGTTCATCACAAATACCCTCCCTTAATGCCCATGACCCATCTAGCCCATCCTCCCACCCTCCTCCCCTCCAGCAACACTCAGTTTGTTCTCTGTATTTAAGAGTCTCTTACAGTTTGTTTCCCTTTATGTTTTTATCTTATTTTATTTTTCCTTCCCTTCTCCTATGTTCCTCTGTTTTGTTTCTTAAATTCCACATATGAGTGAAATCATATGGTATTTGTATTTCTCTGGCTTATTTTGCTGAGTATCATAATACACTCTTCCAGCCACATCATTGCAAATGGCAAGGTTTCACTCTTTTTGATAGCTGAGTAATGTATGTATTATACACACACACACACACACACACACACACACACACACACTTACATGCACACCCCACATCTGCTTTATCCATTCATCAATTGATGGACATTTGGGCTTTTTTTCATAATTTGGGCATTGTTGATAGTGCTGCTATAAACATTGGAATGCATGTGCCCCTGCAAACAGCATTTTTGTGTCCTTTGCATAAATACCTAGTAGTACAGTTGTTCGGTAGTAGGATAGTTCTATTTTTAACTTTTTGAGGAATCTTCATACTGTTTTCCAGACTAGCTGCTCCAGTTTGCATTTCCATTAACAATGTAAAAGGGTTCCCCTTTCTCCATATCCTCACCAACATCTATTGTTTCCTGAGTTGTTAATTTTAGCCATTCTGACAGGTATGAAGTGATATCTCATCATAGTTTTGATTTGTATTTCCCTGAGGATGAGTGATGTTGAGAATTTTTTTCATGTGTTTGTTAGCCATTTGTATGTCTTCTTTGGAGAAATGTCTGTTCATATCTTCTGCCCATTTCTTAACTGGATTATTTATATTTTGGATACTAGCCTTTTATCCAATATGTCATTTGCAAATATCTTCTCCCATTCTGTAGGTTGTCTTTTAGTTTTGTTGATTGTTTCCTTCACTCTGCGGAAATTTTTTATCTTGATAAAGTCCCAACAGTTCAGTTTCCTTTGTTTTCCTTGCCTTCGGCAACTTATCTAGTAAACAGTTGCTCCGGCCAAGGTCATAGAGGTTGCTGCCTGTATTCTCCCCTAGGATTCTGATGGTTTCCTCTTTCACATTGAGGTCTTTCATCCAGTTTGAATTTATTTTTGTGTATGGTATAAGAAAGTGGTCTAGTTTCATTTTTCTCCATGTTGCTATCCAGTTTTCCCAACACCATTTGTTGAAGCGACTGTCTTTTTTCCATTGGATATTCTTTCCTGCTTAGCCAAAGATTAGTTGACCATATAGACATGGAGCCATTTCTGGATTCTCTATTCAGTTCCATTGATCTTTGTGTCTGTTTTTGTGCCAGTACCATACTGTCTTGATGAACTGCTTTGTAATACAGCTTAAGTTTGGAATTGTGATGCTTCCTGCTTTGCTTTTCCTTTTCAACATTACTTTGGCTATTCGAGGTCTTTTCTGGTTCCATCCAAATTTTAGAATTGTTTGTCCTAGCTCTGTGAAAAATGTTGGCTTTATTTTAACAGGGATTGCTTTGAATGTGTAGATTGCTTTGGGTAGTATAGACATTTTAACAATATTTGCTCTTCCAATCCATGAGCACGGAATGTTTTTCCATTTCTTTGTGTCTTCTTCAATTTCTTTCGTAAGTATTCTGTAGTTTTCAGAGTACAGATCTTTTACCTCTTTGGTTAGGTTTATTCTTAAGTATCCTATGGTTTTTGGTACAATTGTAAATGGGATCAATTCCTTGACTTCTCTTTCTGCTGCTTCATTATGGGTGTATAGAAATGCAACAGAATTTCTGTACATTGATATTATATCCTGCGACTTTGCTAAATTCATGTATCAATTCTAGCAGTTTTTTGGTAGTCTTTTGGGTTTTTTGCATAAAGTATCATGTCATCTGCAGAGTGAAAGTTTGACTTCTTCCTCACTGATTTGGTTGCCTTTTATTTCTTTTTATTGTCTGATTGCTGAGGCCAGAACTTCCACTACTCTGTTGAAAAACAGTGGTGAGAGTGGACATCCCTGTAATTTTCCTGACCTTGGGGGACAAGCTCTTAGTTTTTCCCATTGAGGATGATATTAGCTGTGGGTCTTTCATATGTGGCCTTTGTGATGATATTAACCCTTCTTCAAATGTGTGATAGGATTAACCTGTGAAGACATCTGGTCTTAGACTTTTGTTTGTTGAGCATTTTTTGATTATCTATTCAATTTTATTACTAGGAATCAGTCTGTTCAGATCTTCTATTTCTTCTTCATCCAGTTTTGGAAGATTGTATGGTTCTAGGAATCTATCCATTTCTTTTGAGTTGTCTAATTTGTTGGCATATCATATTTTAGTAGTCTCTTATAATTCTTTGTCCTTGTGTGATAACAATTGTTACTTCTCTTTCATTTCTGATTTTATTTATTTGGGTCCTCTCTCTTTTTATCTTGATGAGTCTAGCTAAAGATATATCACTTTTTTTTTTTTATTTTTACAAAGAACCACATCGTGGTTTCATTTATCTTTTTTTTCTTTTTTTTAAAGTCTCTGTTTCATTTATTACTGCTCTCTTTTTTATTTCCTTACTTCTACTAACTTTGGGCTTTCTTTGTTCTTTTTCTTCTAGTTCCTTTAGGTGTAAAGGTAGATTATTTATTTGTGACATTTCTTGTTTCTTTAGGTAGGCTTGTATCAAATTAAATTTTCCTCTTAGAATTGCTTTCACCATATCTCAAAGATTTGGGTCTGTTGTGTTCTCCTTTTCATTTGTCTCCATGTATTTTTATATTTCTTCTTTCATTTCTTCATTAACCCATTGGTTGTTTAGCAGTATGTTGTTTAGCCTCCATGTGTTTGGGGTTTTTTTCAAGTTTTTCTTTTAAATTTGATTTCCAATTTCATACTGTTGTTGTTGGAAAAGATGCTTGATATGATTTCAGTCTTCTCAAATTTATTAAGATTGGTTTTGTGGCCTAATGTGATCTGTTCTGAAAAATGTTCCATGTGCACTTCAAAATAATATGTATTCTGTTGTTTTGGGATGGAATGTTCTGTATAAATCTGTTAAGTCCATCTGGTCTAATGTGTCATTCAAAGCCACTGTTTCCTTGTTGGTTTTCTGTCTGAATGATCTATAATTTAAGTGTAATAATGTAAGTGGAGGTGTTAAAGTCCCCTACTATTGTTATATTACAGTTGATTTTTTCCTTTGTGTCTGCTAGAATTTGCTTTATGTATTTAGGTGCTCCAAGTTGGGTGGATAGGTATTTATAAATGTTATATCCTCTTGTTGGATTGATACTTTATCATTATGTAAGCACTTCTTTGTCTCGTTATAGTCTTTGTTTTAAAGTCTATTTCATTTGAGATAAGTATTGCTACCCTGGCTTTTTTTTTTTTTTTTTTTTTTTTTTTTTTTTTGGCTTTTATTGGCATGGAATGTATTTCTATATCTTCACTTTTAGTCTGTTTTGTATGTGTCTTTAGGTCTGAAGCCTACTGTAGGCAGCATATAGAATCTTTTTTTTGTATCCATTCCATTACTTTATGCCTTTTGTTGAAGCATTTAGACCATTTACAACTAAAGTAATTATTGATGGGTATGTATTTATTTCCATTTTGTTAATTTTTTTCTGGTTATTTTTGTAGTTCTTCTCTGTTTCTTTTCTTGCTCTCTTTGCTTGTGTTTTATGACTTTCTTTAGTGTTATGCTTAGCTTTATTTCTCTATATTTTTTGTATATCTATTATATGTTTTTGGTTTGTGGTTACCATGAGGTTCATATATAACATCCTAAGAATATAACACTCTATATTAAGTTGGTTACTCAAGTTTGAACACATTCTGAAAGAACTTCATTTTTACCACCCCCTCCATGTTTTATCTATATGTTGTCGTATTTTACATTTTTATTTTGTGACCCCCTTTAGCTAATTTTTTGGATTTAATTGATTTTACCTTTTTCTTTTAACTCTCATATTAGCTTAAATGTGATTGGTCTACTACTTTTACAGTCTGTTTGCTTTTATTCATGAAATTTTTTTCTTTCATAATTTTCTTACTTTTAATTATGGCTTTTTCTTTTCCACTAAAGAAATCCCTTTAACATTTCTTTAAGGCTGATTTAGTGGTCATGAACTCCTCTTTTGTTTGTCTAGGAAACTTTTGTCTCTTTTTCAATTCTGATTGATAGTCTTGATACTCACCTACTCGTGCTGAGTAGAGTAGTCTTGGTTGTAGGTTTTCTTCCTTTTAGCACTTTGAATCTATTAATTCTACTCCTTTCTGGCCTACAGAGTTTCTCTTGAAAAATAAGGTGACAATCTTATGTGGTTTCCCTTGTATGTTGCTAATTGTTTCTCACTGCTTTTAAAATTCCCTCTTTATATTTAATCTTTGACATTTTATGTATCATGATATAAACCTCCTTGAGTTCATCTTGTTTGAAACTCTTTGTGCTTCCTGCAACTGGATGTCTGTTTCCTTTTCCAGGTTAGAAAATTTTTCAGCTATTATTTCTTCAAATAAGTTTTCTGCCCTTTTCTCTCTTGTCTTTCTGGGGCCCCTATAATGCAAATGTTTATTCACGTGACATTATCTAAGAGAATCCTTAATATATCTTCATTTTTTAAATTCTTTTATATTGTTGCTGTTCAATTTGAGTGCTTTCCATTACCCTCTCTTCCAGATCACTGATCCATTCTTCTTCATCCTCTAATCTCCAATTGATTCACTCTGGTATATTTTCAGTTATTGTATTCTTCAACTCTAATTGGTTCTTTTCTGTATTTTCTTTTTGTTGAAGTTACCACTGAGTTCATCCACTCTTCTTTCCAGCCCAGTGAACAATTTTATGACCACTACTTTGAACTCTTTGTCAAGTAGATTCATTACCTCCATTGCATTTAATTTTGTTCTGAGGTTTTGTCTTGTTCTTTTGTTTGGAGTATATTCCTCTATCTCCTCAGGACACCTGGGTGCCTCAGTTGGTTAAGCATCTGATTGTTGATTTTGGCTCAAGTCATGATCTTGTGATTCATGAGATCAAGCCCCGTGTCAGGCTTTCTGCTGACAGTGCAGAGACTGCTTGAGATTCTCTCTCTCTCTCTCTCTTTCTCTGCCCCTTATCTAAACAAACAAACAAACAATTTAAAAAATTCCTCTATCTCCTCTATCTCTGTTTTTGTTTCCATGGCTTAGACAGAACAGCCATTTCTCCTAACTTTGAAAGAATGATCTTGTGTATGGTCATCCCCTGTATAGACTGTGTATTCCTGATGACTTTGTTTGACTGACTGGAGCTGTGGCTGACATGGGCTGTGTGTCCTAGGATACTTCATGCTGGACTGCCTGCTGGGATGGCTGTAGATGAAATGGGCATGGGCCAGGGTGGTCCCAGGGCTTTCCATGCAGAGGGCAGCCTGATAGGATGGCTGGAACTGAGGCAGGTGCCAGTGAGGGTGTCCTGAGGCTCTCCACACATAGAGCACCATGGCAGGACAGCTGAAGCTAAAGTAGGTGAAGGGCTGGACAGTCTTGGGGCTCTCTACACAGGGGGCAAACTGGTGGGGCATCTGGAGTAAAGGCAAGGCATGGATCAGGGTGTCCTGGGGTGCTTTGTGCAGGGGAGCATGTGGGACAGATGGAACTTAACAGGCATGAGCTCAGAGATGCCAGAGCGCTGTGCACTACTGGGTGCCCCAGCGAGTCAACAGGAACTGAATTGGTACAGGCTTGGAGTGTTCTAGGATACTTTCTGACTGCGTTACCTTGGTGAGACAGCTGTAGCTGTAGTGAATACCAACCAGGTGTGTCGCAGTGTGTGTCACACTGATGCCACCTTGGTGGGCGGGCTAGGGAGGTGGTGTGGCTTAGGGACTCACAGTGAGGGCACCCAGACCCTGCTCCTATCCATGCTATCAAGGCGGATGGGAAATGTAAACCATAGTGCTCACCAGCCCCTCTGACCTAGAGAGAATTCCAGCAGCTCTCCTATCATTTGGTAGGGTTCTAGGACTGGTTCCTTTATATTCTGACCGCCCTCTTAAGCCACAGCTTTTTTCCTATGTCCCAGGGCACATGAATGTGTTCATGGTCCTTTAGTACTATCCCTCCCCACTGCAGTTCACAGGGTCAGGTGTGCAGGTTCCTTTCATTACTATATTTTCATCTTTCTTGCCATTCACTATTTGATCTCGCTTTTTTTGTTGTGCAGAAGCTGTTCAGTCAGGCCTCAGTTCTCCAGGAGAAATTACTCTATAAATAGAAGTAGATTTGTTATGTGTATGGAAGAGGTGAGTTTACGGGCTTCCTATGTGGCTATCTTGGACCAAAATCACCTTCAACTTTTTTAAATTGAAGAATAACTGACATGCAATATTGCACTAGTTGCAGGTGTACAACATAGTGATTCCATTCAGTATTTATATACATTATGAAATGGTCACCACAGTATGTCTATTTACTGTCATCCTACAAAATAATTACAATATGATCGACTCTATTTCCTATGCTATACTTTACATGCTGATGTCTTATTTATTTTATAACTGGAAGATTGCACCTCTTAATCCCCTTTGCCTGTTTTTCCCCCTAACACCCCAGGAGCTCAGTCTTAGACATTATTACACTTGAGATGACTATTAGACACCCAAGTGTAGATACTGAGTGAGTATTAGATAGACAAGTCTGAACTTGAGAATAGAGGTCCAGGCTAGAGAGAGAAATTTGGGAGTTGACCATATATATGGCATTTAAAGACTAGATGAGGTCAGCAAAGGAATGAGTGTAGATAGAGAAGAAGTCTAAGGACCTAAGTCTTGTGACAACACAATATTAAGACTGCAGGAAAATGAGGAAAGACTAAAGAAGGAAATTGAAAAGGAAAAGTGGTGAGTTAGGAAGAAAATCAAATTGTGGGGTTCTGGAAGATGAATCGAAAAAGTGTTTCAAAGAAGAGGAAGGGGTTACTTGTGTCAGATGCTGGATATAGGTCAAGTCATATGAGAACAGTGATTAAACATTTGGATTTAGCAACATGTAGGCCACTGGTGACTCTTCCAAGTGGATTTTAAGTGTAATGGTGAGAGAGGCAAATGCCTGATTCTAGTGGGAAGAGAAAAACGGAAAGAGGGGAAGCACAGACACAAGTACTAAAAGAGACAACTCTTTCAGAGTTTTAACTTAAGACGAGGTAGGGAAGAAAGATAGGGAAGAAGAGGTAGAATAGAGGAATAAAACAGTAGTTGCAGGGGAAAGTAGAGCCAAGAGAGATTTTTTTGTTTTGAGATGGAAGAAATAATATCATTTCATATGCTGATGAAAATGATTCCCCAGAGGAAAAGCTGATGATGCTAAAGAGAAAAAGGAAGGCTGTGGCATTCAAGGTCATTGAATAAATGAACAGAAATGGAACCTGTATTGGTTTTCTCCAACTATCATAGCAAATTATCATAGGTTTTCAGCTTAAAAAAACAAATTGATCATCTGCAAGGCTCTGTAGGTCAGAGTGTGCAGGGATTGGGAAGATTTCGCTGATTCCTCTGCTCACAGTATCACAAGGTCAAAATCAAAGTGTTGGCCACTGAGGACTTTAATGTGGAGACTGCGGGAGAGAGTCTACTTCCGAGCCCATTCAAGTTGTTGGCAGAACTAAGTTCCTTGTGGTTGTATGACCAAGGTCCCCATTTCCTTGCTGGCTGACAGCCAGGAGACTCTCTCAGCTCCTTAAAGTCACCAGCATTCCTTGTCATGTTGCCTCCTCTGTGCTAACCAGCAATATCACATGGAGTCCTTCTTAGGCATCGAATTCCACCACCTTTTCTGCCACGTCTCTCCTGCTTTCAGCCAGAGAAAGTGCTCTGCTTTTAAGGGCTCAGGAGCAAGATAATCTCCCTCCATTGAGGTCTATAACCATAATTCCATCTGAAAAATCACGTTTTGCCATTTAACCTAACATATTCACAGGTCCTGGTGATTAGGAGATAGGTAGCTTTGTGAGGGCTACTTTATCTACCATGGGAACATTTCTGATAGGAAGCAGAGCAGAATACACAGGTGTATTGTACAGGTGGCAAGGGGGACAACATAGGCTGGAAATCCTCTGTGACTACTCCCGTTTTCATCATCACGTAAGTGTAAAGCTAGGGCTATAGGTGCCGAAGGTTTGAGAAGAGAGAAAGTATGAAATGAGTGAGTGCTCTGGATGTGGTATCATTCCCAGGCAAAATGAAACATTTAGCTGATGTCCACATCCAAGAATATAAAGGGGCCCGTCAGCCCAGTGGTTATTAAGCCTGAAAGCGGTAGGAATTGAAAGGAGAAAATAAAGATGAAAAGAGATATTGCAAAGTTGGACTGGATAAATATTTAGGAAAGGGAAAAGAAGAAATCCTATCTAGGGGATGGGTAACATTTCATTAAAATCAGGTACGTGTGCTATAAATAAGGAAGTTGGAAGCATGGGGGCACTAATTTGGTGGGGGCAAGGGGAGTTGATAAATTCAGTGTTTGGCATGTTGTATTTGAGAGAATGTTGGGACACCTGTCAGCCAAGCAGAGATGGAGGTTTGGAGACTGGGAGAGTGACGGGGCCTAGAGGTATAAATTGGGAAATCTTTGAGGAGCTAAAAATTGTATCCATAAGAGCCCATAAATTTTCTAATCATCCACTTCCTAGGATTACTATAAGGATTATAGACAATATTCTGTGGATAATAGATAATGATAATAGATAATGCCTTGTACATAGCACCTTGCACACAGTAAGCATTCTATAAATACTAGCTCAATTTATTTTCATTATTATTATAAAATGGTAGTGCTAGAATTCAAACCCAGGTGTTACTCCAGAGGCTGTTTCTCACCCACGCTACCTTTAAGTTAAGGATAAACGAGTCATGAAACTCATTTCATATTTATTATACTATTCCTCTCTGTTCGTCTTTTTTTAACAAAATCTTTGAAGGGCGATAGAAAAATCAATATGTTACTGATAATATCAGAGGGACTCATTAAAATTTTGTGTGCTCGACAATACTCCATTGTATATGAATATATACACACATATACACATTTTTTATATATTGTATGTAATTATATGTGTAATTACATATAATATGTTATGTACACACATTATAAACAAGTATATGTTTATAATGACTATAAACAAGTTGAAATAATTGAGTATCATTTCAAATCCTTATGTATTTTGTGGTCTCCTTAGAGGCTTTGTTTGGAAACAATTAGAAATGTCAACTTGACATATTCAAGACTCTCAGATCTCTGTTCTGAAAACCATCTGAATTTTTTTTTCTCTGTGAGGTATATTGGTAGACAATACATTGACTGGAGGGTACATGAAATTCTGCTTTCTGTGTTCATCCTAAGAAGTGTCACAAGTAGCAAAACTTCTTTTATTCTGAATTCCTCTGGCTGGGTACTAACCACTGAGCAACTATTCATAGAAAGCATGAAATTGGGAATTTGTGACGCCCAAGCCAGCTGTGACATCACAATTTAAGACAGCAGCCATGCATGCGAGCAGCTTTCGCTCATCCCTCAGTGCACCTGCCAGCTGGCGTCCATCATGGCGGGCAGTGCTCTACCTTATGGTCTGTTGCCATTCCACTCACTGGCCCTTCTCTCCCTGGGAGATGCCCACCAGTCTGAGACTTTGTAAACAACCCCATCAGCTTCTGTGCTCATGTGTCCTTTTCTTCCAGCCCTGTTAGGGGCAGATACTTGCCTGCTTTCCTGACAGACATTTTTTGGTTTAACACAGAGGAATTGTTCCAGACTTGCTAATGTATGGGAAATGCATAGGGTCCAATACCTTTACCAGATTGTAGCTTGCTTCATCTTGGTAAATTTGGAAGCGAGCAGTGTTGCCACGTGCCTGTGTATGTGGAGAGATCTATTTTTTCAAATGCTTACCTCCCTGCAATTAATGAATTTCTATTTTTTCCTTAGTTCTTATAACAATATTAAAAATCTCTTAGTAGTCATCCGTAAGTATTTCAGAACCTGGGTGTGAACAGTTTTATCGTAGACTGTTGCCAGGTGTTGGGCAGAGACCTCCTCTTGCAGGAGGAAAACAAGGCCTCTCTAGCAATTCCCCCCATAAGTGAGTTCTAGAAAACACTATCACTCCCTTTGTACACCTTTTTGGAGACTCCCTTCATTCCACCACGTCAAGAATTTACACCGTTAACGAGAGGGCCCATTTTATTGTTTTTATCTATGAATGAGGGTGAGGATAAGGATGTGATGATGAAGACAATGAAGACAGCCAGTTGTCTAAATGAGCAGCCCAATCACTTCTAAAACTTATTTGACAATCTTAAAAAAATAAAATAAAATCTCACAGTTAGTTTTTTTCTTTCCTAAAACATGACCTTTTCATTTCCCTTGGTTGTGTGTGATCCTAACCTCTGCTCCTCCAATATTATCACATTTCTTTAGCTCCAATCCATACAAATGTAATTTCCAGATAGAATTAAAATCATAGGGATTAAAGTGAGAATGTAAGTTAGAATCCGTGATACTAATTCATAATGATTGCAACATATATTTATAGTGCTTCACGGTTTAAAAGGTAATAAAATATAACACTTGGTTTATGCCTGACATCCATCTTCTGTGTCGAACAGTATCATCATTTTTCAGTGGACAACACCACAGCTCATGACGTTAAGAAATGTGCTGGTAATATGTAGATGGGATTAGGCAGAAGTGTGTGTAATTGGTATTTCACCTTTTCTGACCTATATCTTCATGTGGTTAGCAAGCAAAAGCTAGGACGCCAATCCTGAGCTCTTCCCCTCATACTCCAGTGCCTGGATTCTTAGTCTGTGTGATTTTTTTTAATGCTATAATGGGCAGATCATTTCTATAAAGCACTTAAAAATAATATGGTTGGCAACTTGTTACCTGCCTCAGCCTTAAGATGAACTTGATTACTCTGTAGTAAGTTAAGAAGCTTTATACAGTTGCCAAGTTAAACAGTAAGGAAAAAGGAGGTAAAACAAAATATCTTGAAAGTATGTAGGTTACATAAAACGACACAAAATTCTGAGTTTAAGTATGATGGAAACAGCAATTTCATGACTCACTCTCATTGGAATAACAACTAAGTAACAAGTGAATAGTGAAATTTAAGCCACTAGATCTGCAAGTGTACAATGTGTGTTGTATAGGAGAGGTCGTTGCTGAATTACTAAAATTTGGTTTTATTAACTCCTGTTATATGGGTTTTCCAGTATTTGTTATTTACACCTTTAGTAGTAAAATGTAAGAAAAATATTTTTTCCCTTAAATTCCTAAGATATTCCATTCTCTATCATTGTGTTACTGTAGTCCTTATTTATTATTCATGTATCAACTTGGAAAATAGGTACACACACACACACACACACACACACACACACACACACACTGAGAAAAGTGTATAAAATTTTGCAAATAAAGGGCATAAGTATGTTACTACACACAAAGTATACAACCAATATAGCCTGTTCTTTAGTGATAATGGTTCCATTGCTGCTCAGCTTACACTATCCCCCCTTCTGGAAGACAAGAGCAGTTATCTTTTTATAGTCACTGCAAGGTAATGGCCCTAAGTAAAATGCTAAATCATGGTAATAGACTATATTATTTTACATGAATAAAAGTAACATTTATAACATGTTATAATAAACAATTTATTATTAGTTCCAACAAGGCATAAAGGCGATAAAATTCTATGGAACTCTAAGATTATTTTTAAAAAGGCACTTTGCTCGTGTCAAATATTGCAAACCGAATTAGAAACTAGCAGCTCTGTCCTTACTCCCATTTTGCACAGGAGATGGCTGACCAGTAGAACACAATCAAGAAGTTTTAATTAGTTTAAAAATAAGCCACATTTTCCAAACCAAATTTCTATCTTGCAGCTTGCTGCATTATCCACCTCTACCATGATCAAACCTTGTTCCAATTAAGTAGACAGTAATGTGAAAACTGAATACTTGTGACTCACTTTCTCACTTTTTACCCCTCCTTCATGGCCCTAAAGACAGGGGGAGAAAGAACCTTGAATCTTGAGAAAAGATTTCTATGTCTCACGATATTTCAGCAAGATATCTGGACATTCCACTGTGAATCCTGTAAGAGTGCTATGTGAAATATTCATATTGCCTTACAGATGAATGGGTGAGCTTGGGGAAGAAAATAAGGAAGTATCTATAAGATCAGAAATGAAGTGAAAACAGTCCTACGCAGTTAAGCATCTACCAGTTTTGGGTGGCCTTGAACTTTGGTTTCATGTCTGTATAGGGTCTGAGATCACTGCCAAAACCCAGAACCCAGAAGGCTATAAGCATCAGTGATAGGGTAAAATGGGGGCAGGGAGTGGAGGTTAGAAAACCACTTCGCAGAGGCAGACAAAAATTGATTCATAAGACAAATTGCAAAGAACCGCTATAATACAAGCCACATTTTCTGACCACATTTCAAGATGGACAGAAATGAGTAACAAAAACAACAAAAAGGATTATTCCTAGAAGTAAGACTCTTTTCGCCGATACTCTCTATAAAGTGTCTTGCCACCAGAGACCTTCTTGGAAGATCACACTGCATAGTTAATTTCTGCTCAATAGAGGAGACTCCCACCTTTAAACCCTATAAAAATGAAGTTACTATTTTCTGTAGACATGTTTCAATAGTTACTCAGTCACCCCACCCGGTGAGGTCAGTTATATCCATGCATTCATTTACTGCACCAATATTTAATGATACAACTACGCGTCCGGTTCCTCTAGCCATTAGGGACACGGCAATGGAAAAGGTACACAATTTTAGCTGTCACAGAGCTTGCTTTGTAGCAAAGACACATCATACATAATATGTGATAAATATATATTCAATCAAATATGGTAAATTTGTTCATAGAATTGACCTCTTTTCAAGAAAAATTACAATATAGAAAAATGGCCCATGCATTTTATTTTAAAGCTCACCAAAAATCTGTATTTACAAGGAATTAGCATTGGCTTTGTAGAGAAATAGCAGCCTTTTGATTTCATAATATGTAACCACATAGAATAAAGTTGGAAACCTTTACTTGCTTAGCGTAAATGGAGAAAAGGTTTCCTTTAAAGAACATACATTACAACATGCTTTTGAAATATGATCAGTTAAGTTTATAACTAAAAGCGAGATGCCTACAGAAACAAATGATCCATTCTACTCAAACATGTCTTGCGCCCCTGTGACAGTTGTTGCATGATGGTATAATCCCCCTAGAGAAAACTCTGAGGGTTTCCCACCACCCGCCCCTAAGAGAAAAGTCAATTTGCACATACTAGTTATTCAACTCTGACCTATTTGTGCAGCATAATTCCCAAGATATCCAACTTACAAATAGGTCCACTTATTGGACCTGCTGGTTGCAGCCAGTCTTTTAAACTTAAAGAGGGAACTCCTCTGGGGGTTTATGTAGGAGGGAGGAAGCAGAGTCTAATCCTTCACAGCACGCTGGCTGCCTGCCAAAGCGCTCCAGAGGAATTCCGGAGCGCAGCCCCTGGAACGCAGTCCCATCTGGGGAGGTTGTCTGATGACAGAGCTCGCATCCAGGAGGCTGCCACTCGCGCTGCATGTGCTGTTCCCGGTTATTTCAGGGAGACACCAAGATGCAGCGTGAGCAGCGAGTCCCAATTCTCTATCTTGACTGCAGCACACTCTGGTTCAGACAGTAGGAGGGAGGGAGCTGGAAAATAGTTTGTCTTTTCCACAGCAATAGAAGCAAATGATTTATCTTAATTATTTTTAGATTGCAATATGTTGCTTCGTATGTCAAATGTACATTAAAGAGCAATTAGCTTAAATGTCAGCCTTAAATGATTCACTACTTAGCATTCCAGCAACAGAAGACAAAAATAACGAATCCGAGCGTCAGTATATACCAGCCTGAACATTTTCAATAGCAGTATACTCTTCTTTCTGCTTTGAATTTGGAATAAGGTTTTCTGCTTAAATTGTATCCAGGAGCGAATAACTATAAAAGCAAAATAAAACAAAATCCAAAAGACAGTCAGTAGTCAATAAGCTAAGGCCCATAAGCCAAATCTGGCCTGCCACATGCTTTTGTATATGAAACTTTATTGGAGCATAGCCATGCCCGTTGATTTACATATGATAAGTGCTTAATGTTATAATGACAGAATCAATAGTTGCAACAGAGACCATATGGTCTGCAAACCCTAAAATATTTGCCATCTGGCCCTTTACAGAAAAAGTTTTTGACCCTAGGTTTATAAAGTGTGAATAATTCTACGAGGTGTGTCCTTTCCACAGAAGCCCATCTACTTCACAGAGAGAGGATTATGGAGATCTGTGGAGAGCCCCTTGAGTATCCAGAAGAGTACCGATCAGTGACCAAACCACCCAAGATAAGGGGAATAACCATTAGAAGAGTAAAAGGAAACTGCCAGGGTCTCACACAGAGAAAGAGGTAGTTCCTGCGCTACTAGTCATACTGGAAAACATCATAATTCCAAAGCACTGGGGAGAATACTCAGAAGGGTATTGCCTTAGTGGGGAAGGCAAGGAGAAGGGACTAAAAAATACACTGACTGAGAATAACAACAGACTAGACATTGCAGAAGAAAATATTAGTGACCTTGAAGAAAAAAAAGCATTGAAAATACCCTTCCCCCCGCAAAAAAAGCAATTAAGTGAAAATGCATCAGTGAACTGTGAGACAACATCAAAAAGCCTAACACATATTTCTTTGGCATCCTTGAAGGAAAGGAGAGAAAAGGGGGAAACAAAGAAATATTTGAAGAAATAATGGCAAAATATTTCCGGATTTGATTAAAACTATAAAACCACAGATTGAAGAAGTTCAACAAACACAAAGTTCAAGAAACACAAAGAACACTATACCAAGGTCATCTGTTCTCACTATTTCTATTCAACATTGAACTAGAGGTTTTAGCCAGTGCAGTAACACACAGAAAAAGAAATAAAATGCATCCAGATTGGAAAGAAAGAAAGAAAACTGCCTTTATTTACAAATGACAAAATGGTCTATGTAGAAAATTCATTGGGATCTACAAAAACACTACTAGAACTAATACATGATTTTAGCAAGTTTGTAGGATATACGATCAATATAGAAAAGTCAATGTTATATCTATAGACTAGTGATAAACAATTGGAAACTGAAATTTAACAAGGACTACAATTAAGAATAGCATCAAAAATATGAACTACCTAGGGACAAATACCTGTACAATGAAAACCACAAAAGACTGATGAGAAAAATAAAACCTGAACAACAGTAGAAATGTACTGTTCTATGGGTCAAAAGACTCAATACTAAGATTTGACTCTTAATAAATACAGGTATAGATTCAACATAATATGAGAAAAACAACCAAATGAGCTTACAAAAAAAATCCAATAGGTTTTTTTTGTGTGTCTAGAAATTCACAAGCGGATGCAAAAATTTATAAAGAAATTCAAAAGACCTAGAATAAAAATTATTTTTTTATTAAAAATAATAATTTTTTAAAAAACTTTGTAAAAAGAAGAACAAAACTGGAAGATTTTTACTACCTAATTTCAAGACTTATTAAAAGCCATAGTTATCAAGGCACTGTGTTATTGACATCAAAGTAGACAGATAGATCGGTAGAACAGAGTAGAGTCCAGAAATAGACTCTTATATAAACAACTAATTTTTGCAAAAGATGCAAAGATCACACAGTAGAGAAAGAAATCTTTTCAACAAATGGTACCAGAATAATTGGGATATAAATATGCAACAAAATAAATGTTGATACATATGTTGTATCATATACAAAAACTAAAACACATCATAGACCTAAATGTAAAATCTAAAACTGTAAAACTTCTTTAAGAAACTTAAGAGAAAATATTTGTGACCTAGGCTAGGCAAAAATTGCTTAGACGCAACACCAAAAAGAAAAAAGACAAAAACAAAAAAACCAAATTGGCAAATTTAACTACATCAGTATTAAAAACTTCTGTTCTTTAATAGGACCGCTGAGAGAATGAAAAAATGAGCCACAAACTAGCAAAAAAATATTTGCAAAATATATACCTGATAAAGAACTTCTATCCGGACTCCAAGATGAATTCGCAAAACTCAGCAGGAAAACAAAACAACCAAACAAAAATTGGGTAAAATGTTTTAACAGACACTTCACCAAATTTGTACAAATGACAAAGAAGCCCGTAAGTAAAAACTCAATATGGTAGATCATTAGGGCAGTGTGCATTAAAACCACAAAGAGAGACTACTTCCCACCAATTAGAATGAATAAAATTGAAAAGACTGACCATACCAAGTGACGGTGAGGAAAGAAGTGACTGGGAATTTATACATGAGTGGTGGAAATAAAAAAAATGGCACAGCAACTTCAGAAAACAGTCTTGCAGTCTTCTAAAAAGTTAAGCATACACATGCCATATGTTCCAACCATTGTATTCCTAAGCATTTACCCAAAAGAACTGAAATCAGATGTTCACACAAAAACTTGCGTATGGATGTTTAAAAAAAATTTTAGCAGACTTAATATATTAGAGTCGTTTTAGGCTTAAGTTTAGGTGTTGAGTGAAAGGTTCAGAGATTTCCCATTTACGCCCTTCCCCTACACATACATAACGTCCCCCATTAACAACATCCGCTACCAGAGTGATATATTTGTTACAATTAATGAACCTACACTGACATCATCATCATCACCTAGAGTCCATAATTTACATCAGCTTTCACTCTTGGTGTTATACATTCTCTGGGTTTGGACAAATTATTCTGACATGCGTCCACCATTATAGAATCATATAGAGTAGTTTTGCTGCCCTAAAAATCCTCTGTGCTTCACCTGCTCATCCCTCTTTCCCACATCTTTTATATTTAATATCCCCCAAATGGAAACAAACCAAATATTCCTCAACAGGTCAATAAATAAACAAACTGGCATATCCATGCAGTGAAATACAAGCAGCAATAAAAATAAATGAGCTACTGATACACTCAACAGTAAGCATGAATCTCAGCGTCATTATACTAATATGTGAGAGGAACTAGACAATACATATTGCATAATTCCATTTACAGAAAACTCTGGAAAATGCACATTAATCTACAATGACAAGCCAGAAATCAGTGGGTACCTGGGGAAGGAAGGACTGGGGGCTGGGGGTGCAGGGGCAGGAAAGAGTGACTACAAGGAGGCAAGAAGACATTATTTGTTGACTGTGGTGGTGCTTTCATGGATGGATGCAAACAGCATAATGTTTCAAACTGCACACTTTAAATATGTGCAATTTGATGTCAATGGGTGCGCTTATAATAGCAATTGTACCTCAAAGCTGCTCTAAAAAAAGAATATATGAAGATCTACATCCTAAAAATAAATTTGTGTTAGAGCCAAGTCAATCCTAATTAATATTTATTGAGTTCTTATTTTTTTCAAGGCAGTTTTACAATACATTATCACATTTAATTGTCATAACACATCATAGGAAAAAGATACTGCTGTCCTCATCTGGTAGATAAGAAAACAAAGCTCAGAACGGTTGGGTAACTTCCTCATTGTCATAGAAATGGGTAGTAGCAGTTTGGTTTTGAAGTCAAAAGCCAAAAATATTCTCTCAGTACATTTCACTCTACCAACAATTCCTCCTCAACAAATAATTATTAAATAATACTAACTTACTACACGTCTTGAAATGCACTAGCCTCTCAACTGATAGAAGGCAAGTTCAAATTTCAACATTTATAACTCAAGCATACTTTTTAGAAATTTATCATGGTATAAAAAGTCTCCCATGTAGCAGCATGTTAGAAATAAATTTGCTAATAATTACAGTGATTTAGAAATGGGATGCTTTTAATGGGGTTCCTGGGTGGCTCAGTTGGTTGAGTGCCCAGCTTCAGCTCAGGTCATGATCTCACAGTTCATGAGTTTGAGCCCTGCATTGGGCTCTGTGCTGACAGCTCAGAGTCTGGAGCCTGATTCAGATTCTGTGTCTCCCTCTCTCTGCCCCTCCCCTGCTTGCGCTCTGACTCTCTCTCTCTCTCTCAAAAATAAATAAACATTAAAAATTTTTTTTTAAAGAAATGGGATGGTTTTCCTATGGGTCAGCAAGTTAGTTTTCTTTCTCAGTAAGATACTAAGGAGAACACAAGTGGATATCCGTACCCAAAATAATGAAGTTGGACCCTTACCTCATATCATATGTAAAAATTAACTCAAAATAGATAAAATCTCAATGTAAAAGCTAAAACTATAAACCTCTTAAAGAAATCATAGGGGTTAAATATTCATAACCTCAGATTTGGCAATGGATTATTAGATACAATGACTTAAGCCTACCTCATAGAAATATTTATTACAATCTAAAGGTCCCACATGAGGCAAGATGTTAGAAAGAAATTTGCTCATATTTACAGGTAGTATTTGGAAAAGGAATGATGTGTCATGAGGTAAAAAAGTCGTTTTCTTTCCCTACAAAATGGTTTTCCTAAAAGAAATTAGTAAAACAATCCAGAACTTTGTACTATAGTCCGTGACCTTTGAGCTCCTGAAGGTTTCAAACTAGAGGATTAATACCGTCCTTTTCTACTTTCCTTCTCTCCATTCCAATCTGTCACATTAGTTGTAGGAAAACAAACTATTGAAATTTTGAGCCAAGAAAGTAGTTGCTTCCAAATTATAAGAAGTTTGCAAACTATTCCATGTGTTTGCACATTTTATTTAAAGAAATGAAATTTTCTAAAAACTCCACATGGCCATATTGTCTAGCCTTATGGATCTCCAAACATTTCATTAGTTGCAAATTTTGTAATGGAACAAAACTTGTTTTGTTTCTCTTTCACAAAGAAAAAGAAAGAAAATTAAAACAAAAGGTTGAACTCCTTTGCAGTTCTTCACTTACACAGATACAAAATCTCTCAAAAGGACTCTTTGTCAGCCATTTCTAGGGTTGCAATCTCTGCCCAGACACAGCAATGTTTTGCTTACATTAGCACGATGTCCTGTAATACAAGGCCTCTGACTGCTTTGGATAGAGATCTAAACCCTAGAAAAGATTACATGGGAATGTTTCATCAACTCACAGTTTAAATCAAAGATGACTAACAGAATCCTCAACGTCTTTCACTTTTAGCTTATTCCAAAATTGTGTCCTTTAATCCCAAAGAATCTCACTGAACATGGCTATTTTCTGGCAACAACATCTTGGTCCACTGTTATATCCTCAACAGCACAAAAATGCTGTGTTGTTCTCAATAAATATGAGATACATTTATATGAAACAAATATGTGCACATATGAGTGTATATGTTTTATGATACACAGAGAGACACAGAGCTATAATAGGAAAGGTGTGGGTTTGGGAATGGAGATCGATTCTGAGGTAGGCATACGGATGCTAAATTTACAGATTCTACAGATCCAGATCAGGACTTCTATATGTTTCTTTACTCAGATGGCAATTTAGAGATCTCAGAGTCAAACTCCCATTAAATATAGGATTTCCTTCTTCAGTCTCCCTAATCTTGGCTTGAACACTTCCCATGCCCAAGCGTGTGTTATTCCAAAACCCTTTCTGAGACAGCTGAAATTTATAGATTGTTAATTACTATAGTTAGGTTGAAATCTGCTTCGTGTTTTCTGCCCGTTGGCCTTCTATCAATCGCCTAAAACAAAAATGTCTAGTCTTTTGTGGGTGGGGAAATAAAGAGACAGTCTAGTGGAAAGAAAAGTTTTGTTTTGTTTTATAAAGCATGTTGTGCAGTAAACTAATGATGAATAGGTTATGAACTAATATGAGGAGGTGCTTTCTGAGAATGATGACAAGAAGGACATGCTTCATTAAGCTGGATGTGCCACTTTCCAGGCTCAGGATCTCATCTATAAAATAAAATGATTTAACTAGTCAAGGGTTATAAGCACAAATGTTTTCAAGAGGCAGAGATGAAACATCAATGAACACAAGATAATAGGAAGGTTTGGCGATGGTGTTCAACTGAAAACTACTGCCCTCTAATGACATTCATATCCAATTTAAAAGTTGTTCTACTGTGAGTCCAAACAGGCACATCCACACCATCTGACCTTGAGCCTGCCCTTCTCTACCTTGTACTAGCTGACCGACTTTTCAACCTATCGCTCATGTTTCTTTCACCTATAACATCTACAGTTTTATGGTTAACTGACCCCTCACCATACTGGTCTTCTCTGACCATCCGCTATTCACAGTTCACCTGCACCTGCGTTGGCTTTCTGAGATGTGTGCGTTGTCCG
The DNA here is from genome assembly GCF_018350215.1 of Panthera leo. Lineage (NCBI taxonomy): Eukaryota > Metazoa > Chordata > Mammalia > Carnivora > Felidae > Panthera > Panthera leo. Next base: position 17,522,008 of record NC_056682.1, on the reverse strand, counting down.
TCTGTGCATTACCCGTTCTTTTCGCTTTTGCGCACTCCAGCACTTTGGCTCACTCCTTAGGGCATATGGTTTCCATCCTCCGGAAGTTTCGTTGTCACTATGATGTATAAAACAGGAATATCTGTGTTTTGACAGTCTCAGGAAGATTCCATTTACCCAAAGGTTTAAAGTCAGAAAGATGACATTCTAGGCATTACTCACGACAGTGGGCAGGATGAATTTTGAGGATCAGGGTTATAGTTTTCGTGTCCTATAAACCCCCTTCATGTGTTAGCTTTCCAGTTATGTTTCCCCACACACACTGGTATCAAATTAAAAAAACAAACATATAAAATTATCGCACTAATCCCAAATCTGTGATTGATATGTAAATATCTGCCAAACTGTCTGTGACCATGTTTGTATTTATTTGTGAAAAATAGTTGTGGTGTGCAGCAAATAGTGCCGGCCTTGAGGGAATTAAAAGATACAAGGTCCTTCTCTGCCCCTTGGCAGATTGATCTTCCGCAAGAGATTGAATTTTTTGGACCCTAGTCCCTAATCCATAAAATAGAAAGACTGATGCACATCTGCTTGGAATTGGAAGTGAGAAGGCAAATTCCAATTGGAATTGGAAGTCATGGGATTGCTGCGAGAATGCAAATTGAGATATTGAACTTACCCTGCAAAATACAAAGAATTATATACAACAACCTGTAATTAAAATTAATTTACTCGACCCCTGTTTCTGAGATGTAGTAGGTTGTGAGGGACCAATGCTTCTGTGGTGCCAAAGTAGAAAAAGAAAGATATCCTCAAAGATAAGAGATGTGTAAAGACATCAGAGAGCTGTGGAAGCGACAAAGAGTAAACCGACTAAAATTCCAGAAATATTATAAGGGATATCTGGTGACCAGGGCATTTGCTGCTTCTAGGCTCAGGCTGAGGATAGCCGAGGGTCCGATCAGAGATGTTTAGCACGGGGAAGAGAAACCAGAAGAGCATTTAGCAGTTGTGTGGTGCCAGAGGACAACATGGAAACTTGGGGGAGCTGCAGATACACTGCTGTTTTACATCCTGGGGCCTTTGCTGAGTTCTGAGGTTTGGCAGGAGGGTGTAGAGCCAGGGCCCAAACTCCTAAAAGACGGAATGAGATTCCCCGCGGTTTCATAGGGCTTAGGAAACACACAGGCCAGGGGAGAGAGCTGCCTCACGTACATGACCAGTCCTGTCCTTAAGATTGCTGCGGTCTCTCCAAGTGGCCCGGGAAAGGTGGCTTGAGAGCCGGACTGGGAATTTCTAAAACACAGAGCTGGATCTCTTACAGTCTTTAAGGAAAGACGGAAGAGAAGGGAAATTAACGGCCTTTCAATCAAAAATACCGCACAACTACATTCAAGGAATGGCAGCAAGCAGGATGTCATTAAATTTTATTGACATTGCAACCCATTCAGCCCCAGTCCAGTGCAATCTCTGGATTCAAGTGATGCTCCCCTCAGTCTGTCTCTGTCTGCCTGCCCTTCGGTGGAAGACAAAGGCATCTGGGACTTCTAGGAGTCTTTTCATGATAGTTTAGAGCATAAAATAAGAAATTACTAAGTATATAGGAGCCAAGATAATATGACCAATAATCAAGAGGAAAAAATAAATCATTAGATGCAGAACCACAGATTTCAGTACTGGAGTGGACAAATACTTTTAAATAACTATAACAAAGTGTGCTTTTTAAAGACGAAAATGTATACAATAGAAATGCATAGACATATTTACCAAAAACCACGTACATTAATGTCTAATAGCAGCACTATTCATAATCATTAAAACTGGGAACTACCCGCAAAATGGTTGAATGGAAAAATAAATTGTGGTATGTTCATATAATAAAATACATGCAGCAATGAAAATAGATAATCTAAAACTACTTCTAGTCATATAGATAAATCTAACAAATACAGTGCCCAGACCCAAAAGAATACATTCTCTATGATTCAATTTATACCAAGTTAGGAAAAATCACAAATAATCCATAATGGAGAAATAAGGAATAGTCGTACCTTAGAAGTGGGAGAAGCATCTGGAAAGAAACATAAGCAGAGCTTCCAGATGCTGGTAATGTTATGTCTCTTGATGGGGATGCTGGATACCACAGTGAAAATTTGTCAAGCTGTTTACACTTAGATTATGTGCACTTTTCTTGTGGGCTACAATAAAGAGTTTTCAAAAACTAAAAAATACATAATTAAATTGACTTACATTCTACAAAAATTCCCAAACTGACTATGTAGGCACAACCTCATTACCCAGAGAATTGACTTACAACCTATTACATGGGGGGAAAAAGAATTCATCGGGAACAACTTTTTCCAAAGGCAACATTGTGAGGTTTTTTTCTACCAAAGCCAATCATTTCTCCAAACCACATGTCACACCTCCCTCTTAGTTCTTATTATTTGATAAAAATCTCTAGTAATTCCCTTCCCAAAGATGTTTTCTTGTGCGGGGTGTTCTTATTATTTAGTAGTAAAACACTCCTTTAAAACTCTTCGAGTTCTACAGGAAATCCCAGCCCATGGCCAAATGTGTTGGAGAATGTCTCGAAGGCAAATGGCAACACAGAGATGAGTTTTTCTCCAAAGCATTTCAACTTAGTCATCTTGCCTGGCACTGTAATCCTCAACTAAAAGCCTCTAACTAAAAGTCATCCATTCGTCACATCATGAAAGGATGCTGTTATCCCCTTGTAGTTGGCTTGGTCTGGATCTGCGAGAACTTGTTGACGCCCTGTCAGAATTCTGTACATCCCTTCCTTTCAGGGATGTACCACCCTCAACAGGGACAAAACTTACTTACTCACTTGTGTATGACACTATCGTTAAAGCTGGAAATGCTGGCAAACTAAAAAGATATTCACAGAAAAATGTATTCGCGCAATAGCTGTCCTATAGCTATGACCATATACGTGTTTTTCCAGAAAACACTACGCATCTCAAAACACTGCAGTGTAGCTTCAATGGAAAATGTGCTTCCACAAAAAGCAGTCACACGAGGATATTCTCAGACTTAGTGAGCACAGGAGCCATTTTTCTTTACAGTGCTCTAAAAACCTTATTTCTTAAGTTTGTCACATCCTAGGCTAGAACAAAATGTAACAGTGTAAAGGATGACTAGGTTGCATTATGTACTGCGGGATCTGTATTCTATTAGCAGGGTCCCTGCCAGGCGTTTCGTAATTAAAACTCTATTGACCCATCTCTTTTTCCTCCAAAGCTGAAGAAGATTATTTAGTAGGTCACAAATTTAAAGGTCATCAGATCTAAGACTGTACAAATGAGCATAGTGCTGCCAGAAATGCCCTCAAAACAAGCATCGCTATGATGAGATCAGAAGCACAAGCAAGAACAAATACTGAGGACATGTTCCATATTTCTAGTTTCATCATTAGATGAAAACACTTTTTTATATCCAAATTCAAGTTTAGGCTCACGTAGTTTAAAGACCATGTCCATGATTATGTAAATATAATTAACAAACAGTGTCCATCACTGTGTAATCTGTGTTGTCTTTTTTTTTTTTTTTTTTTCCATTATAAAATCTGTCTTGGGAACTGAATGCCAAAATCATAGTTCTTCTCTGTAGCCGCTACAGGGATAAATCCATGGAAAATACATTCTTTAATCTGTCTCCCATTAGCAGGATCATCAGCAGATTTTATAAACAGCAGTTATAAACTTGTTTGCCAATTCCTTTTCTTCCTTCTGTATGTAAAAAGATCATTTATCTGTGTCCTCAATCTTAAAGTTTTCAAATGCCAAGCCTCATTTGACAGAAAAGACATATATTGTAAAAAATCCTTCCTTATGTCTCAAAAATTTAATTTTCCCTTGAGCCAGAACATTAGGCCTGTGGACCTTGGAGCAGTCTTCAATACCTGACACTTCAGAGAATTAAGGAAAGTGCAAATGGCAAGAGTTAGATAATTTGTTGAATGTTTTCGAGTTATCTTTTTAACATTAACAAAACAAGTTGGACGACCTCCAGAAAATGTCCTTTGGAGATAAGTCTAAGCACAAAAAAAAAAAAAAAAAAAAAAAAGGATTTTTGCTCCCCTGCAAAGAAAATAAACACTTCACCCTAAGAAATAAAATTCCTTCTAGATCTCTAGGTTTTTAGTGCATCTGAATCGGTCATAACTTCAAGTGCACTTTTCTTCTGTGTCCACGATGGAGTCTGCATTAGGCTCCTCTATATATTTTAAAAGATAAAATAAAAGATAAAGTAAACTATAATCTTGATCTAGCCTCTGCCAGATTCATCCAAAAATTAATCTTGGAAACTTCAAGACAAAGCATAGATACATTTTTTTTTTTTTTAATTTCAGACTAAAATAAACGGTCATTTCTCTCTGGAATACATTCATGGGGGCATATAAAGCATATCAGACATGTAGTATTTTAAAACCCTGAAGATTACAGGCCCTCCTTACAAGGAATGATTATTTTATACAATTGAATAATCAGTGTTGTAACAAAAGTTAATTGGAAACAAATTAAAGATAGAGTGAACATTTTTAATTTCAGACAATGGAACAATTCATCCAGTTTCTTTAGAGTGAGTTGCCAACTTTAAATGAATTGTGAGGTTTTTGTTGTTGTTGTTGTTGTTGTTTGAAGTAACAGGAATACAAAGTTCATGTTTAATGTTACAGTTAATGATTGATTTCTGACCCTGACAACTAAAATCCTTTTCTCTGTCTCTCTCTCTCTCTCTCTTTTTTCTCTGGTGCTCAAGTTTTCTTTGGTCTTCAGCTTTGAAGTGGTTGCTTTATAAAACCAAGTAAAAATGCACAATGCCTCCATTAAGTATTGAACCTCCTTCTGACAGATTTCTTTTGTTCTACATAGGACAATCCATTCTTTTCCCTCATTAATTCTAATAAACTCAGACAGGTGGCTGGCCTTCTCAAAGGACTTGCTTTAAAAATATAACAAAACCTGTGTCTACACATATCAAATGAAGGGGAAAGTTAAGCTCCCTTTTGTTGAACTCAATTAGTGTGGACTGCCAAGCTCAATTATTTAGAGGAAGAAAAAAATATTTTCTTCACACAAGTAAGAATTGGCTTGAACCATCCAGATTAGGGGTCAGCAGACTATGACTCACAGGCCAAACAAGGCCCGCTGCCTGGTTTTTTTTTTATATAAATAAAGTTTTATTAGAACACAGTGTGTTCATTTATTTATGCGTTGTCCAAGGTTGCTGTGGTAGCATAGTTGAATAGTTGTGACAGAGATCAAATGGCACATAAAGCCTAAAATATTTACTGTTTGGACATTTGCAGAAAGGAATTTGCCAAATCCTGAGCCAGATAAATATCTCAGCTCTCCACGTCAATCTTGCCTCCATAGAAGGAGCCCAAAACATGGGAGAATAACCCTTTGGGCAGCCTAAACTAACATTATGTTTTATGTTGAGTTTCTGTAAATCTTTATTTTAAAGAAGATGAGGAAGCAAACCATTTCGATCAGGACTTATTTTAATAGGCAATTATATCTGTTGGACTCTAGTTTTGCTGTAGCCTCAAAGGGCATATGGAAACTCTCCCTGTAAACTGCAGCTTACTTAAAGGCGTTTGTTGGTTTGATATGTGTGGTTTTCTCTTTAATTGCTGCAGGGATTTGGATTGAAGGTGTATTAAAATTTAAAATTCCGCTCATTTTGCAAACTTGTCATTATGCATGCTATAGGCAAGTTAGTAGATTTAGTTATGCCAATGATTGCGAAAAGATACATTATTGCTGCATTATAATGCATAAACAGGTTTTATGTTCTTCTGCATAATATTAGAAACTCAAATTTATGGAGTCACAGAGCTGTGATCATCATCCAGGTTTTAAATAAGGAAGCAATTGGTGATTTATATCACACATAAAGAAGTTTCCTTGTCAAGGTGCTTGCTGATCCATGGCATATAATTTGGATAAATGAAACAAACCTTTGATGGGATCATTAGGAATTATTTGCATTCATGGTTTTTTTAGAAGTGGTTTTTTTTTGTGATTGTTAATCTCAGGTGGCACTTACCTCTTCTCAACAAATCTTGGTTGTTCAGAAAATCCATCTGAATAGCTTTTACATCAAAACTTTTAAAATTTAAATGTGTATGTGAAGATCTAGGTGTTGTGTATCAGCAGTTGTTAACATTATAATAAGACAACACACTGGAAGTTATGAGCCTCCTAATGAAAAAACACAGCTTTATCCATTAAGAAGTCTAGCCAAAAATACTCCTCCTCCTCCTCCTCCTCCTCCTCCTCCTAATAATGATAGAACCTAAATCTGATCTAAACTCTAGATACAATTACCAATTAACAGAAAATACAGAGAGCAAAGAAACATGCTAAATCACACTATGAGGCTACAACTCCCAAAATCCAGACTGGGAAAAACTATAGGATAATGGCCTAGTGCCCTAACCAAATAACTGTCAAGGAAAAATAGTGAGGTGTAATGGAACCTACAGATTAATAAAATCTTAAACATATTAAAATCTTAAACATAAAATCTTAAACACAATTGTATGTGTTTACCTTATTTGGGTCCTGACTCAAACAATTAAAAATCAATTTATGACATTTAAGAGGTAACTACAAATTTGGGCCCTGGCTAGATATATATAGGGAAAGAATTACTGTCAGTTTTTAAGAGCTAGCTGTAAGTTTACTGTAGTTATGTGGGGTTTTTTGTTTTGTTTTTAAGAATCCTCATCCTTAGGGGAGCCTGTGTGGCTCAGTCTGTTGAGCGTCCGACTTCAGCTCAGGTCATGATCTCACGGTTGTGGGTCTGAGCTCCGCATCAGGCTCTGTGCTGACAGCTCAGAGCCTGGAGCCTGCTTTGGATCCTGTGTCTCCCTCTCTCTCTGCCCCTTTCCTACTCTCTTGCGCTCTTCTCTGTCTCTCTCAAAAATAAATAAATATTTGTTTAAATAAGAATGCTTATCTACAGGGATGCATGCTAAAATCTTGAGGTTAAAAAGATTTGTTTTAAAATGATAAAGGGAGAAAAATTAGTTAAAAGTAAAACTTTAGGGGTGCCTGGGTGGCCCAGTTAGTTAAGCCTCTAACTCTTGATTTCAGCTCAGGTCATGATTTCATGGTGCGTGAGACAGACCCCATGTTGGGCTCTGTACTGACAGCACAGAGCCTGCTTGGGATTCTCTCTCTCCCTCTCTCTGCCCCTCCTCTGCTTGCTCTCTCTCTCTCTCTCTCTCAAAATAAACAAATAAATTTAGAACAAATAGGTAAATAATTTAAAAAATAATAACAGAAAGGGTTAAGAGGGTAAAATGAAACCAGATTGCGAGAGATCATGAATGTGGACACTGGATGATCAGTACATTGGGCTTACTGTGCTGTGTCTACTTTTGTAGCTATTTAAAATTTGCATAATAAAAAGGTAAAAATATATGTAGGATACCATATAATGTAAGATGCCTCTTTATGACTAGTTTTACTAATGATTAGCGATAAATAAAGGAATAGATATAAGTAATGTATTTGGGCATGAAATTAGTTCTGGTACTTGCTTAAACAAAAAAGAAGTCACTCTCTGGTTAGCCGTAATAAACAGTTATTTTTTTAAAAAAATACATCTGTTTAGGTTTGTTTAACAAAATTCAGGAAATATAGGATTTGTGTTTTTTGGCTCATTTGCAATATGATTTGTAGTTTGTTCTTAAGACGGAATCCTTCACACACTTCTACCTAAATTGTATTCAAATCACGCTTCTTCTGGGTCCACCGCGCATCAGGCAGGCTAGCTGAAGTTGGGCAGTGCTGAACTCAGGCTCTTTCTTCTCCGTTTCTTCCCCGGGAGGGGTCGGATTTCTCTGTGGGAGATTTATGCAGGAAACACAAACAGAGAGCACCCGCACAGCTCTATGCTCCTCACTCACGTCTGTCTTCAAATGCACCAAACATTTATCCCCGCGCCCCTTTCAGGCTGCTGGGTAAAGCTTACCTACTGCGCGAAGCTCACTGCCGTCTCCCAAGTACAGGTTCTGGGGAATGCTACAGACTGCATTTGCAGGGTAAAATAAATCTAAAATGACCACATGCACACAAAGAGATACGTGGACGTCGGTAATTCAGTTCATATCTAATCAAGTCAACTAAGCTGAAGGGGTACATTTTGAATTCTTTCAGAAATGTTCTCTTATGACAGACTTGACATGTAGGGACATGAAAATCTTTTCACCGCGTCCTACAGGTTTTACTCATTAGCAAGGATAGAGTACGCATGTCTTTCTTTTTCCAGTTTTTTTCTCTCCTGTGACCATCACTTGTGGACTTCTCCACAAAGCTTCATGGTCATAATTTTTACTGTTTAAGTTTCAAATGTTCTTCTAGAAAAAAATCCAGCCAAGTTAATGCACGTGAAAACCTAACGTTTTCTGTGGCAGAGCGGTAAGCGGCTGGGGGGCCAGCTGCTGAGTCCGGGCACCTCGGACCCCAGCGGAGCCCTGGTGCTCGGGACCTCACCCGGACTTAGAAGCGGGTCTTCCTTCTTCTGGAATCTCTTGTCTCCACACCATCCTCTACAGAGCCAGTGGAGTGATGGGCACTTGCCCTGATTAAAACCTGTCATTGTCGGGGCGCCTGGGTGGCTCAGTCGGTTAAGCGTCCGACTTCGGCTCAGGTCACGATCTCGCGGTCTGTGAGTTCCAGCCCCGCGTCGGGCTCTGGGCTGATGGCTCAGAACCTGGAGCCTGTTTCAGATTCTGTGTCTCCCTCTCTCTCTGCCCCTCCCCCATTCATGCTCTGTCTCTCTCTGTCTCAAAAATAAATAAACGTTAAAAAAAATTAAAAAAAAAACAACCTGTCATTGTCGCCCCGTGACTTACAGTTGTAGCTCTGCCCACAACTACTCAGACTCATCTGTCACCACCCTCTTCCCCGCCTCTGTGCTGTGTATCATCTCCTCCTCCACCAAGCCTGCCCCAGACATGCCATGCTGCTTCTCACCTCTCCGAAAGCCCAGATCACTCTCTTTGCCTGGAATCGATACACACACCCACACACACACTGCAAGCACATGGGTCTGCTTCACAGACACGTAGCATTCCTTCAATACCCTTCTCGGAAGTAACAATCTCTGGTCCACGGACCCTTTACTGTCATCCGTAGGCCATCGCTTCCTACGCTGCTGGTACATCACACTGTATGGGAATTTTTTCGTTAAGTGTCAGCCTGCTATTTTATGAGATCCTTTACTTCCAGCCACTGTGTTTACCTTTATGTCTTTAGCCTCCAGCCCAGCGTCGGGTGCACATTACACCTTCAGCAAGTGTTTGTTGAATGAATAAATGAATAATTTGAATGCCGTAGCTTACCTAGCAAATCCCTGGCTAAGATCTTCTGTAATAGTTCCATCAATTATTTAATAAATGTTTGCTTAGCATTTTGTGTAAGACACAATGCCCGCCGTTGTTGTGGTTTACAAAGCTGAGCGGTGTGGTACGGTCCCTGGGCTGCTGGAGGGAAGATAGCTAATGTACACGTGTCACTGTATTCAAAACACAAAAGACAAAACGCTACACGTTCCATAAAAGAGCGTAAGTGAATTTTTGTAAATTAGACAAGGAATAGGGAGGAGGTGCCAAACTTTTTAATGAGATGGAAAGCATTTAATCAAAACAAATTGTTCCAAAGCTGTTGAATAACATTCATATTTTTGAATGAACCTTTGTTTTACTAGCCTTTCAGCTAACGTTTGAAACGTCTTTCTTATAGCTTAGAAGTATAAAGCTGCAGAAATACTAAAGATGTTAGAATCCAGCTGTCTTATTTTCTAAAGAAAAAAGCAGAAGTAGATCTCAGGGCTTCTCTCTCCCATTCTATAACTCTTAACACAGTGACAAACTGCCCCAGATTTTAAAACTTAATTCTGTCTATTGCTATTTGATTTGTGGTAACTGTAGACACAGACCCTAAAATGTGTTTGGAAAAAAAAAATTGAAAGACAACGTTTTGCTCATATCTACGCTGTATAGGATTATTGTAAACTCATTTCAAAATTTGCTTTTCTGTATTGCTTTCTTTTAAGGACTGTTTATGGATAAAAATTAAGATGAATACAAAATTATATATAACTTAACTCTGGCAATAAAATAACTTTAAAGTTATTTGAAATATGGATGGTATGTAATGTTTTCTTTGTTTCTCTATGGACTTTGAAGCATTTGGCAAATGATAAATCCATATGGACAGAAAATAACGTATGATTTTATATCATACAAACTGGTATAGTTGATGTTGGCAAATAAAGCTGATTATTAGAGGTGTAGAGAGGGTAAATGTTGGATAAAGATAATAGTCAAGGGGCGCCTGGGTGGCTCAGTCGGTTAAGTGGCCGACTTCGGCTCAGGTCATGATCTCGTGGTCCGTGAGTTCGAGCCCCGCTTTGGGCTCTGTGCTGACCGCTCAGAGCCTGGAGACTGTTTCAGATTCTGTGTCTCCCTCTCTCTGACCCTCCCCCGTTCATGCTCTGTCTCTCCCTGTCTCAAAAATAAATAAACGTTAAAAAATTTAAAAAAAAAAGATAATAGTCAAGTGGAAACCGGAAAGGAAGTGACTTACTTACCTATTTGATATGAAAAATCATCTGTCATATTCTTGAGAGTATTTTCCAGTATCTGTTGCTAAGTGTGTCCCCTTTCAGAGAAATCTGGAAATAAATACTACAGTTCAGTTATAGGTTTGTCTACAGTTGTGGCTGCCAACTTTCAACTTCATAAATTGACAGAATTTCAAATATAAATTTGGGGATTAACATAGAGTCATCAACCTTTAAAGCTCTTGTCCAGTAAGAATATTTTTTTAAGTTTATTTATTTATTTTGAGAGAAAGAAAATGAGGGAGGGGCAGAGAGAGAGAGAGAGAGAGAGTCCCAAGCAGGCTCCCTGCTGCCAGTGGAGAGCCCACTGAGGGGCTCGAACTCACCAACCGTGAGATCATGACCTGAACCGAAATCAAGAGTCAGACATGTAACTGACTGAGCCACCCGGGTGCCCCCAGTAAGAACACTTTTTAAAAGAAAAGAAAAAAATCATTGTAACAGTGACCATATTTCAAAAGAATGTTCTAACACCAAAATAGTGGGAAGGGTACAATATCAGAATAGAGAACAATATTTCAGGAAGAAAAAATGATTGTAAGGGCCACTATATTATACTAATTTTTCTCACTTCAGAATGGACTGGTGATGCTTTTAGCTCATTTAGTAACTAGGAACCACCAGAGGAAGGGAGGGAAGACCAAAAGGATTCAACGAAAACTTAATAAGAGTACAGAAGTGGGGAAAGAATATCCTATTTGTGAAAAGGCTTATTTCCTAGAAGTAAACGTCAGTTTCTTATTTCCATGTCTCCCCTTTGCTCCAGGCGACATAGCCAGTGCGGCCAACTCACTGGGCTCTCATGAAACTCTCTCACTTAGCTTCAAGTTTTAAAGAACCGCAGAAATTTCTGAGTGTATTGTAGTATTTATTTTAGAACGTTGCTCGTATTCTTGGCAAGTAATAAAACAGGACCTAACATATTTGGGGCTTAATAATGCTGTAGCCTTCTTTGAAAGGCTTCTAATCAAGACTTGGAAAATGGCCTTCCTAAGATCTTTTCAAGATGAAAACTGCTGGCACATAATACTTGACCCCAGAAATCAGTAATCTTGTTCTCAGCTGAGCCCACATCTACCTACAGCCCATATTCTTTCAACATCTGCAATGTCACATACAGGCAAGGGCCAGGTCCTAGGGCACTGTCAGTACCAACATGAGTCCTGACCTACAAATGACTTAAAACCAGATATGCACGCCGAGGCAATAGAGACTCAGAGTGACTTTTTAAGAAGGAAGGCGTGATTATGAATGTTCGTTAACAGCACTGCAAACTAGTTCGGAAACTTACCTTGGGATTTAAGTCCAAAAACTACTTCAGTGTTGGTTATTGTTGTGATGTTTCTAAGCCATGATATTAGCTGATCATAAAAACAACAACTATTACCCTATATAAAAAGCAACATGCCAAAAGGAAAAAAAAATGTTGAGGCTATGGCATGATTGAAAAACATTGGGACTACATAGATAAGCCTCTTCTTGCATGGTGTTTTTCTAACTTTTAAGTTTCCGGCTCTCCTTCCAGCTCTGCCAGTGTTTAGCAACGTACAGGTTTAGAAAAGTAGTATGGTGTATATGGAGCCTTTCAAGATGTTAACATAAGGACAGTGAACACACCCCAATGACCTCAAAGAATAATATGACCAAAGAGACACTAATAATTTACAGATCATGCACACGTAGTCACATATTGCATACGAAAGAGCAAATCTAAAAACCGTTGTTAGTAAATTGTTGATATCTAACTCAATAAATCTGAATTTTGGAGAATGATCGTGGTATAAATGTTAAATGTGTGTTAGTGAGAGATCTGCCTTCACATCAAAGCCTTTCTGAGTTAATGATAGTGGCTATTACATTCCATATATAATGTCAATGTCTCGAGAACACTTTGGCAGAAATAGTACCATTTAACTTAGCCCACTTTTTGTCCTTCACACATCCTCTGTTAAGAAATAAATTATTGTGCTAAAGAAAGGAGTTTGTGATATTAAATTAACAGATATAAGCTAAGCACTTCAGCTGGAAATGCCACCTTTGGAGTTATATCCTTTATAAATTGTTATTGGAAGTTCTGAAAAATCAATTTTAACCTTGTACAGGAACTAAAAGCAAAATAATCATGAAGTGTGTGGAGCAGAAAGGAACCATAAGCCAAAGAATAGAAAAATGTGGACTTTCGGTGGTGAAAACAATAAATCCTAGATACATTGGTCCAATTTCAATAGTAAATCAGTTTTTGATTATTTTATACTCTATACACTTTTCTGCCATTATTAAAACAATAAATAACATCCGAGAAGCAAAACTTGTGACTAAAAAACCCCAATTTCACTAAAAGGAGATAAAATCTTATGCTTTAAAAGCGCAGGCAACTATTTAGCCCCAATGAACGTAAGGTGTTCCATACTTCATGCTTAGAATTCACTTAGCCCTCAAAAGAGGATTTAGTTATGGTGTAAGACCAATTAATGACTCATTGGTCCTCCCTTATTTTCCTACAGACAGACACCCGTTGAAGTCAAATCTCAGGCTGAAGACTGAATTTAGTCGGACAAATCGGGACTCACATCTTTAAACCTGTCTCTTCACCCAAATCATTAGGACAATGGTCCTCACCTGCCTCATGTGGTTAATCAGAAGATTCAATGAGAAAATGTATTTGAATGCTATCACATATTAAGCATTCAAAAGAACCAGCAGTAGTAGCATTAGGAAAAGTTGTAATATTAAAGTACATGAATTAGAACAAGGGAAAAGAACTGAATTAAATATTTCATGGCATTAGGCATGATAATCTGATTCATCATTCTCAAGTAGGATGGTGTTGCTGATGGAATTTGAATAGTCCGTGCAGAAGGAGATCTTGCAGCCCGTTCTTATTAGGAATGTCCTTACTACTAGGATAGAAAGAATTGAAGCCTGTTGGCCAAAGCTGCTTCTTCCTTTGAGAGTGGTCGCCTGGCTCTGCCACACCTTGCTTGTTTAAATTCCATTTTTCCAGGCTTCCAATATTGCCCAACCTCACTTGATCATATCCTTGCGATTCTTCCCTTGGATATGCTAACACGCTCAACCCAGTTACAGTCTTACAGACCCACAAGTCATTCTTCCTTCTCCTTGTGACCTGAGATGATCAGTTAAGGAACTGATCTTACAGTTTAATTTTCTGAAGGACAAACTTCACCTCTATTCCAAGTCGAATGGGACACCACCAAGAATAATCAAACAAGAACATCTGCAAAATGCAGTCATTTTTTTTTTTTTTATCTTCGTGTGGTATGAAATCCAGTTTGACTCTAGGTTGTGTTAAACCTAGGATTTGACATGTCTGGGCATATCTGGAAGACGAGTCAGGTCAACCTGGCAAGACTCTATTTAAATGACAGGTGGGAAGGTTCCTTGAAATATATCTATCTCGAGGGAGGCTTTACTCAAGATACACACGTTTAGTGAAAGGACGGCAGAGTGCCTTGCAGAGGCGATTCTGAGCACAAGATCGTTTCTGTCACTGACATGTTCTTGAGTATGTGTCCACTATGCTTAAGTTCTAGGAAAAGGAGCTGAATTAAAACCGGGAAGAAGACCCAAAAGAGCCATATATTACAATCCCACCAAGAACAAAAGCACTACTAGGCTAACCGTCTTATCATTTCTGCAAAAATGTTGCTCAACTTTGAGCATCAGAAGCAAGAACTCAGTGAACTGAGGGAGACAGCTGGACCTACCAGTGCCAGGAAATCCAGGAGAGTTCCATGAGGCCCCTTAGGGCCCTCAGGCATATCCCCTTAGCAGAATTAATCACAACAAAGGGAAAGGTCCATCCAGAAAGAAAAATTAAAGCCACTCGTGGTATTTCTCCACAAAGCATCCCCAAAGTGATCTCAAAATTCCTTGGGGCCAGAATTTAAGCTGCTTGGGATCTCCATGGAGGAAGGCTAGGGAGTCAGCAAAACTCTGTTTTCTTTCTGCTCTAGTAACTTTGTTTTTACATCCAGGTCATTGTGAAAGAGGAACTGTGTAAATAGATTACATTAACATATTATTTCAAACAGTTTCAGCTAATCAACCCAGCTTTTTTTTTTTCTGTTTTTCTTTTTTTCCAGTATCACAGTGTTTATTGATAGATACAAGTATATAAAATCAGGGCATGAACATGACTTGATAAATTAACTAGACTTAATTTCAAACAGTTTTTGGCCAATCAACTCAGCTCTTTAAAACCATATGCTGGTCCTTCATGATAAACCATAGTTGGACATAGAGAAGGAAACTTCTCATTTGTTCTGATAAGGAGGACTATTTTTTTTTTTTTTAATGAATGTTTTCCTTATTTTTGAGAGAGCGTGTGAGTGGGGTAGGGGCAGAGAGAGAGGGAGAGAGGATGACTATTTTACAGTGCACCCAACAAGCCAAATGTAAAGATTAGAATCCATTCTTTCAAGCTACCATTTTATATATATTATCAAACCAGGCAATAATTGTTAACACATGGACAGTGGAAACAATTTGCATGAGTTCAGTCAAGTGCCAGCTAAAACACTGAGTTCTTTCTCTATCTAGCTTATTTGTAAAATAAAGACAATACTTGTAACCACCTCATGGTGTTGTGAGAATTAAAAGAGTTAATGTCTAAAGTACTTAGAACAATGCCAGGTACTTGCTTAAGGTTAGCTGAGTAAAACTTAGTTAATAAATGACTAAATACACATTCATCCCACAAATATTTATTGAGTGCACATAAAAGCATAATGAGAGCTTCTGATACTGGGGATATGGGAAAGAACAAAACACACAAAATTACCTTCCTCAAGGAGCTTATATTCTGAGTATTCCGTGAACCATAATCAATAGCTAAATACTCCAGGGTACCATATTAAAATGTTTCCATACAATCAGGCATTCAGGGCTCGTAATGTCTCACGTTCCATATAGCACTACTAAAGATCAAAATTTTTGCCTACATTTTGAATACTTTTTTTTAGCATGAATATCCAAAAGTAGAAATCCTGGGTCAAAAGTTGCTAACATTATATTTTAAGGAATAGATGCCTGATTCTTCAAAATAGTTGTGGTTAAACCTCTTTGGAAAGTAGCTAAAATGATGATGACCAGCACTCTAATTTCTGACTGTGTTAATAAATTTAGGCTTTGCAAAAATATAAATAACCTTAGACCTCTGCTAATATAATAGATTTCAGTTATATTGTACTCAAAGAACAGCTCTTCATGGCAAAGCCTTTTTTGGAGGGTGGATTCCATGCAGAAGTTATGAACTTGTTGTGATTAGAGAAGAAGCCATCGATTTTCACCATTTAGGTACACTTAAAAGCTTCAAGAATTAATATGTTTTGAAGCACGAATGGCCCCATATTAAGACAGGTTTCAGGGGCACAGGGCAGCTCAGTAGATTAAGTGGCCAACTCTGTTTTTTTTTTTTTTTTTCCCTTTTTTCTTTTTTCTTTAATATTTATTACCTTTGAGAGACAGAGAGAGAGCATGAGCCAGGGAGGGGCAGAGAGAGAGGGAGACACAGGATCGGAAGCAGGCTCCAGGCTCTGAGCTGCCAGCACAGAGCCTGATGTGGGGCTCGAACCCGTGAACTGTGAGATCATGACCTGAACCGAAGTCGGATGCTTGACCGACTGAGCCACCCAGGCGCCCCTCTTTTGTTTTCTTTTAAATTGTCCTGTGTAAGGGCACCTGGGTGGCTCAATCAGTTAAGCATCCGACTTCGGCTCAGGTCATGATTTTTTGGTTCGTGAGTGTGAGCCCCTCGTCGGGCTCTGTGCTGACGGCTCAGAGCCTGGAGCCTGTTTCAGATCCTGTGTCCCTCTCTCTCTGCCCTTCCCTGACTCTAGCTCTGTCTCTCTCTTTCTCTCTCTCAGAGATGAATAAACATTAAAAAATTTTTTAACTGTCCTGTTTATTATGTATTTGAAGATTCAAAACAATATAAAATCCATGTGAGAAGAAATTGAGCTCAGAAGTCATACATAAATAGATTCTAGTAAAACCAATTAAAAATTTTCAATTGAAATCACATAATCTGCCCATTTCTTCACTGGGTTATTTGTTTTTCGGGTGTGGAGTTTGGTGAGCTCTTTATAGATTTTGGATACTAGCCCTTTGTCCGATATGTCATTTGCAAATATCTTTTCCCATTCCGTTTCATATATTAAAAAAAATAAATAAATAAAAAATAAAAAAAATTAAAACAAAACAAAACAAAAAGACATCACATAATCAGTGACAGGCACTTCAGCATCACTCCTAGCTTCGCATGGCACCTTGTTCAGCTATAAACGTGGCATTAGAAAGCGTCTGAGAACCGTTTTACCAGCAAGTGTATAAAATCTGTGATCTGGCCTCCTTGAGCAGCTACACAGTAGGACGCCTTTGGGGAAGGAATCAGTCTCTGTGTACGGGCCTAACTTGAATTCTAGAACTACCGGCAAAAGAATAGTCCTTCCTTAAACCAATGATTGTTCCCACTGAACTGGCAACTTAAAAAGAAAAGTAATTGGGGTGCCTGGGTGTCTCAGCTGGTTGTGTCTGACTCTTGATTTCGGCTTAGGTCACGATCTCACGGTTCGTGAGTTCAAGCCTCACGTCGAGCTCTGCACGCTGACAGCACAGAGGCTGCCTGGGATTCTCTCTCTCCCTCTCTCTTTGCCCCTCCTCCACTCTCTCTGTCTCTCAAAATAAATAAACTTAAAAAAGGAAAAAAAGAAAAAGAAAAGCAATATCCAGGATTGGGTAGGGTACAGGGACACAGGAATTCTCATACACTTCAGATGAGAGTGTCCATTAATACAGGCTTTCAAAAGGCAGCATTGGCTAGTGGTTAGTGACAGGAGTTTGGAGTCAGGAAGACCTTCGTCTCAGTTCTGGTTTTCTTACTTCCCGGACATGTGAAATTGGCCATTTTTTAAGTCCTTTAGCCCCCCACCCCCCGCCTCTTTTTTTACCATCTTTAAAATGGGTATAATGATAAAATCAAATTTTAATGTCATAATGCAGATTGAAATACAGTGCCTAGCACGCCATAAGCATTCCTGTGTTTGGTTCCATTATGATTATCACTTCTTAAGATTGTAATTTGGCAATGTACACAAAGCCTGTAGGTTAAACATTAGCTTCTGAGCCAGAAATTCCACTTTTAGGAATTCAGCCTTAGTAAATAATTAAGGGCACCCACAATGATTTAGCTGCCAGGACACTGTGGAATTTCAGAATCATAATTCTGAATATCCCTCGTATGTGTTGGGTTTGGAGCTAGAACAAAAAGATGGAAAGTGAGATGATAGTAACTCCAGGTCTTACTTGCTGGTAAATAACCTTTCTGGAATACTTTCAAAGTGAAATAAAGAATTTAAAATTCTGATTATTGTACCAGAATAATGCTATCTGGAATAATGGTCTTGAAGTTTAGGGTGAAAAACACACTTTAGAAAATAATTGTCAATTTGAAACTTTCCCTGAAGCTTTAAGTTTGGGTTTTGTTTCTCATCTGTAGTGAAGAAATGCTTTTAGCTGACAATAACTAATTAATAACAAGATTAGCCCCAGGGCAGTATTTACTTGGTGTGATTCCCTAAACCCCCTGTACTAAAATTCACTGATTTGTTTGTTAAACATACAGATTCCCATGTTCATCTCAGGCCTGCTAAATCAGAATCCTGGACAGGGGGTTGGAAATCTGTACATTCTAAAAGCACCCAGAGGTTAAACAGGCTGAAGTTTTGGTTCCGGTCCCCATGGGGATGGAAGAACGCTCGCCCACCCAGGAGAGCAAATGCAGATCTTCTCAAGTTGAGAGATTCAAGGTCGGGACCTCTCATGCATTATTTGAAAAGACAAACATAAAAAGAAATGACTTTTTAAAGGAAAAGGGAAGAATGCAGGGTTATTTTGCATTTTGCTGGCTTGTGAAAATATATTAGATCATTTTAAATACGACCATTTGTGTCCTCCTCTGCTTCTGTATATGTATATTTCCAGGATTGTGTCAGTACGTTTTTCCTTAGGCGTTTCATCTGTAAAGAATGTACCTATAAGCATTCCATTCCTTAAGGGGCACTTGCTTATAAACTCTTACACCCCTAAGAAAAAATAACAGCTGCCCAGAGCCTAGCTCTAGCAAAGGGTCTCATTTTTCTCTCTCCACTCTCTTTGTTGGTATAAGCCTTAAATTTATCGTCACAGATGAATGCAGTTGAAAGATTGGCTTTCAAAAGGTCAACATGGTCCACTCAATGGCAACCATTCTGTAGAACAGAACGAGTTCCCTCTGCATCCTTTTGACGTTGTGAGTTGTTTCTCACTTAGGTTGTGTGAGGTGACAATGAAAAACTTGATAATCCATTTTTAACTTGTATATCACTTTTTCAAGCAATTCAGTTTTTAAAAAAGTAAGAGCAGCATTTTAGTAACCCAGACTCTATGGCAGACCTTTGCTTTGGAACCTTCTATACATAATGCCATAAAAGTTTAAGATGTTTAAACATGACAGTGGCTCAAGGAAATTGCTGATGAACTAAAGAGAAAGGGTAGCTGTTTCAACTGATGTGGAATTTCTTAATTGGTCAAAGGTTTATATATCTGTGTACATTCAATTTATATATGTCAAATATGCATATGTATCTTTGTCTATACAGTAGGCTATGCCTACCTATTATATAGTTATTAGGCATAAAAAGGGTTCACATTAATGACAAAATTAAAATTTACTTTAATGCAGGCTGGAGTTTTAGGTGTTTCCCCCCATATTCCAATATCCAAAATCTGAGTCTACTTATGTAAAATCTGATACCATGTATTTTTTATGGAACATGGTGGCCCTGGCACCAACCAGTCCCATCCACGCTATCCTAGCTCCCATTTTCCCCACTCGCACACATACGCACACAAGTTATCCACACGGAAACAGACAAAATCTTCCGATGTGATTTCTCAGTAACGGAAATTACAAATCTCCACAGTAAGGTGTCATACCTAAATGCCCCAGTCTGAGATCCCTTGTGTTTTAGAAAGGGCTGTAAGTTCCCATCCAATGTCCATCCCTCTCACACACAGCTGAGGCACCCTTTGGGCACTAGTCCAGTCTCCTGGCCTGGGGAGTGAGAAATCCTGGCCAAGGGCCAACAGGGCAGAAAGAGGAGAAGGACCTCAAGAGCATGTTCTCCTGGCATCTGGGAATCTTGAGGCAGCGGGATGGAGGTAGGGTGTGAAGACCAGAGTGGGGACGCAAGGAGGGGACAGTCGATAGGCATAGCTTTCAAATACAGCCAAAGCTGGCAGACAGGTCCCGAGCCTTTAGCATTAGACCCCCAGCACCTGTATCCACAGATCGCTCTCTTTAGGCAAGTGGGGGAGTCTAGAGAGGGACATTTATCAAATGTTCTTACCCAACCCCCTGAGCATTCTTTGAAAGATTGTTTTCTAAGCCTCCACTGTCCCAATAACCTGCAGTTCTCATTTACAAATTTAAAAGAATATGAATCTTACTGTTCAATTAGAATGTAAGGTTTCTTTAAAGCCTAGAAAATGACACTTTGGCATAAACACATTTTCTACAAAGAGTACATAACTACAGTTAGAGCCTGTCTTATTTTAATTGAGAGAAATTTCTGTAGCTAAACACAACACTGGAGCTGGAATAGGAGCAGGGAGGCCACGGGAGGAAAGGAAACAGGAAGGGCAGACCAAAGGCATCTGACCCGATCTTCACTCTGCGACTTCATAGCTTTCCCGAGGACCTGCCCATCTCCTCAGTGATGGAAACCGGAGATAATGTAGATGCACTTTTGGTATTTAATGTTCTCCTTGGCTGGGCACAAAGTGCGTTGGCCTGAATGCTGCCTGACTTTGCCTGGGTGTGGCAGACTTCTCTACTCGGCAGGTCAGTAGTGCCTACTATTCATGAAACTCCTACAGCGACAGAACAAGATGCTGTTACATTATCTATTTGGATATTCTCTCTCGCACCTCTGCCCTCCCTTTGGAGTTGCCTTCTCAACTTACCACCGTCCCTCCAGCCACCTTCTTGAACGTTTCCCCCGTCCAAACACAGGTCCTGTCTTGGGCTTCTCACTCTACCTACTCTTCCAGGGCAATCTCATCCATTCCTGTGGCTTCGGCTATGATCTTTACATCCACAATATTCTACCCTGAGTGGGGAGTTCTAGATCTAACATCCAAGTTCACATTAAACAACTCCCCCTGAATATCCTGCAGGCACTTCAAGCACCAGCATCTAAGAAGGAACTCATCACTGTTTACCGTCCCCCAGAGGCTGCGTTCCCCAGCTGGGCACAGGACGCCATCACTCTGTCCCTCGGTCGGCAACCTGGGCATTGCCCTGGGCTCTTTATTCTTTCACACGAGTCCCCTCTCCCTGCCACACCGCACATTGAGACAGTCACCAAATCCTGTTGTCCTAAAGGATTCTACCACTCTCCATTCCCCTGCGTCTAGCCTCGTCCAGGCTAACGGCTCTTTCCTCTGTTGAGGAAAAATGGTGTTTCATATTCCCGTCTGTTCTCATTAGTCCCAATTGGAAAAATCCAACGCGTTCTAAAATGCAAAACTCATGAAGCCAATTCTTCTCTGGACTATGTCAGTACTTTTCTGTGTTCATGGATTCAAATCTAAAAGTTCTAATGCTGCTGCTTTATCCTTCTAGCCTTAATAGACCGTTATGCTCCTCTCTTGCCACGGGCATTATCATTAACTTGTTTTTCTTTATGCAATTTGAGATACAAAGCTCCAAGCCATCTCAGTACTTACCTTCATTCCAGATTGTTCTTTCAGCTTGAACTCCACCCTTGCTTTGGCCTGGCCACTTCTTCATGGTACTTGTGATAATATGACTTTTTCTTTTTTAATCTTTATTTATTTATATTTGGGGGGGTGGGGAGGGGGGACACAAGTAGGGGAGGGGTGGAGAGGGAGACACAGATTCCCAAGCAGGCTCCAGGCTCTGAGTTAACAGCTCAGAGCCTGATGGGGGTTCGAACCCACAAACTGTGAGATCATGACCTGAGCTGAAGCCGGACGCTTAACCGACTGAGCCACCCAGGCACCCCAATAATATGACTTCTGAAGACTGGCCTTCCCCAGCTCTCAAGCCGGTTAGATCCCTGAGACAGCCTGGCTGCTTTCCTATGCCAAATTGACTCTCCTCATCTTTCACAATAACAACCTGGGTGGTGTTCATGCCGCAAGGTGACCAGCCAAAACACTCACCTTCTGTGCAGGGGAGGTCATGTGACCCAGCTCTGGCCAATAAGAGCTCACTGGAAGTGTCCTAGGGGGGCTTACAAGAATATTTTAAAGAGAAAGACTCACTTGGCATGCACCTTTGCCTTTTGCACTCTGCCTTTGTCTTTCCCTCTCCCTTCCCTCTGCTTGACCCATGAGTGATGTCTAGATGTAAAACAAACCAACTTTTTAGAATCATGAGGAAAAAAACTCACATTATGATGATGGAACAGGAAGGTAAAAGGAACTTGAGTACCTAATGATATCTGTGGGCTCTGACATATTCGGGTGGGAACCCGCACTTTTTTAAGCTTACTGCCTTGTCCGTTGCTATATGTCTCATCCTGTACTAGACACGAAGTAGAAACAAAAGAGCTGGGATGAATAAGTGAATGAAAGGAGGGTGCGGCAGTCCCTAGGAGCAGTGGGAAGGAGTTTCTTCCAACACTAAGTCACTTGTTCCTTTTTAAAGGCTTAAAGTTTTAAAAGTTCTGTGAATATTTAAATACAAATGTCTAGATAGGAGGGTCTAATATCTCTTATTGATCATTCCTCTGATTTGAAACCCTGAAACGTAGGTTAAAAGGCAGGCATTGTATAGTTAGGGAAATAAGCTGAAACATTAATATTAACGATGAAGTTAGTTTATCAGGTAATCTACTCATAATATGCTTACCTGGACCTTGGGAGAATAGGACAAGACCCCAGATAAAAGTTCATGGGAGGGGCGCCTGGGTGGCTCAGTCGGTTAAGCATCTGACTTCAGCTCAGGTCATGATCTCACGGTCCGTGAGTTCGAGCCCCGCGTCGGGCTCTGTGCTGACAGCTCAGAGCCTGGAGCCTGCTTTGGATTCTGTGTCTCCCTCTCTCTCTGCCCCTCCCCCGCTCATGCTCTGTCTCTCTCTGTCTCAAAAATAAATAAACGTTAAAAAAATTTTTTTTAAAAAGTTCATGGGAAAAAGGAAGCAAATTGGAGACAATGAGAAGGGGCTGGTCTAAACACGGTCTGGAATCTTAGGAAGTGCTTCTGTACCAGTATCCGTGTTGACCATAAACAGAGAGATCTCCTTTCTTTCACACGAAACAGCTCTGCAGGGATCGAAGTGTAAGTCTTCACCTCCTTTACATTTGAAACATTTGCAAGTTTGCAGAGGAGTGATACCATTTTCACTAACTGCAAGACCGCTCTAGGACGACATTAAAAACTGCTATAGGACAGTGATTCAGAGTTGGTGGGGGAAAGGAAATTCCCTCTTTGTGGCGCACCGTCCATGGAAATACCAACCTCGTGTACCGTCCATGGAAAGGGCGATGCCTGACGGCCAAATAGCGACTTCATCTATCACCAGGTTTCATGTGTATCACTGCGAGTAGAGAGAGGAGAGGGTAAAAATAATAAGCTAGTATCTTCTGGGGGATGTTACGTAGCAGGTTACTTTAATTAAGAGAAGAAAAGACCAAAATTAATTATCATAGAGTTAGTCCTGAACGTCTGAGACAAGAAATTAAATGCTCATTGCACCTCCTTTGGAACATCACTGAAACAGCAGACAAATAACAAAGAGACGGACTACGGAGAAGAGAAACAGATACAGGGTTTTCTGGTATTTTGATGCTACGTCTACTTTAAAAACTTTCAAAATATGTAAAGAATATTTTGATCCAATGGCTCAAAATTACCAAGATAATGCAAAATAAATCAGCAGGTTGCCAGTTGACGTATTCTCTCTTTAGTGGTCACGCATGAGCCAAAGTAAATAAAATATAGGTGCATTGGGACTGTAGTTTTTTGAAAGGACTTCTGTTTGGCGTTAATAAGTGACGAATCTCTGTATTCAGATAATTAACTGCAAATGATATGCTATCTCGTTTTTATTTGCTCTTTTTAATGAAAGGAATTTCACTAATGTTCTTCATTTCCTGAGCAGCTATAGCAATGATCTCCCCACGTTAAACCCTGCGGCCTGTGACTCAAAAAAGACATGTCCGAACGCAAACCTCGCCTAACAATTGAGGTAGTGTTAGTAGGAAAAGGGACAGGCTTAGACAAGACAAGCCAGGAATGGCATTTCTCTTATTTTGGGGGGGAAGTAAACAGTTTGGAATGATGGAGGGAAGAGATTGAAAATGTATTGAAAGACAGATGGAAGGCCAACTTTAAAAAAAGTGATAAACACTAGTCCTTTGTATGGGAAGGCAAACTTTACATCTTTCCTAGGGTAAAACGCAGCTCAGAACGCAGCCCCAGCAAGTTGGGGTAGGTGTTGACCTTGCTGAGAAGCGAACTCCCGGAAAACTTGTTCCTGAGCTTTGCTCTGAAAGCCCTCAAAGAAAGTGAACAAAAAGCCCTGGGGCCTGGCTAGCAGATGTGTGACCACAGTCTCATCACCACAAAGACAAGAGAAGAAAGAGTCTTTCTAAAATTTGTTTGCAAAATGATATTTCTATCTTATCACCTTAAATATGCGTGGTTCATACTGACATCAAAGGGGAATCTCTTCAGCAAAAGATAATACTGATTGATTGAATCAGTCAGGATTCACCAGTTGACAAATTGCCTTCATATGAATTGCAGTGCCTTAGGCCTCGTGTAAGATTTATCTGGATGGGCATAATATTCTGAAAAGACTAATTCAGGAAACATCATAGCCCAAGAAACGCTTTAAAAAAAAGAAAAGGAAAGAAAAGAAACAGAAACTCCAGTGAAAGATGCATGATGTGTATTTGCAAGCTTCCAATTCTAGCAAGAATACAGGCCCACCTGTTGTCACTCTGAGTCAGTCTCCTGAGACAGGCAGTGCACAAACATCCAGGCATCTAACGGAAGCAAGAAGGATTTACCAGAGGAATGTTTTCTGCCTGGAGGAACAGGCTGTATTCTCCACTTCCTCGAGCATCTCCCCAGGACTATACTTGGCACACAGGGGGCATTCCGGGATCCCCACGTTGAGCCCTGGGCCTTGCCTCCCCAGACATAAAGTTCCCCTTCTGTAGTGAGCGTGGTCAGGAAGTTAACAAAAAGAAGTCAGGGCCACAATCCTGGGGCAGAAAGGTAGCCGAAGTAATTTCTACTTCCTTCCCTTCACCATCTTCCCCAAGGAGAGCCACAAGCAAATAGAAAGAATAGGTCATACGGTTTTAGATTGGGCATAAATCTCAAACAATGGTACAAAGTACAGCAGCAGCATCATAATTATTAGGCTCGTCTCGAGGCATTTCCTGCTTCCTTGAGCCACAGTTGGTCACTCCGTGGTAATTACTGCCTCGGGACTTTATATCTACTTTTATTGCAACACTTAATGAGTTGAGGTACAATTAATTATTTACGTGCCCATCTCTTTGCTTTCCTATGGCCTGTGAAATCGTGAGTCCCCCACAGCAGAGCTGATATCTTATAGACATTCTCTCTCCCAGGGGCCCCCCTTGTCCCCAAACTTGTAAGTGCCTAGTACTTGTCCGGCTGGTACCCGGCTATAGAAAAACATTCACTTGTTGAACAAATAAATGAGTCACTTGCAGATCCGAGCCAGAACGTAAAGTGGAGAAAAGTTTCCAAATAGAACATCAAAAATGACCCTGTCGCAGTTTTGATCCCCCAAGTATTGGAATATGTTAGCTTCAAAGCCAGAAAATAAAGGAACTTGTATTAAAAAATATATATGAAACATTTCAGGGGTGTGTGTGTACATATGTATGCATTTTTCTCCAAGTATAATGTTATTCTGAGTCTAAACATGCCAATAGCACTCTTCTGGACAAAATGAAATACGATATTATTTCACAAAGTGAAATAATGTTCCGCTGAATATGTGAGTAGATTAATACACTACAAAATGAGTGTGTAAGGGGAGGTCCGGACCAGGAGCGAGCACCGACTCGGAGATCCGGGATGCAGGAAGTCCAGCTCGGGAGCAAACGACAAAAACAAAGCCTTCCCCCCACCCCACGCCCCTGCCACCCGCCCCCCCCCCCCCCAAAAAAAAGAAGTTCTCAAACAAGTCTAAAAAGGGAAAGAGGAAGGACCCACTGGCGCCATCATTCACTGTGCCTGGAACATGAGAATTTCGCTCAGCGTTCGTTGCTGGAGGAAACTGCCATCCCTCAGCCCGGCCCTCCGAACATCAGGTGCACCCCCACCTCTGGGGCCCGGGGGCCTGGAGAAACAGGAGGGACAGGCGGTGTTGCACAGAGAGGTCAGAATCCCCCAGCAGGGGGGCACGCGCCCGGGGAGCTGGGGGTGGGGTGGGTGCCGTGAGCCTGAGCCGCCTCCGGGTGCCGCAGGGATGGCCTGGGCCTGCAAAGCCCCGTGTGGAGCGCGGAGTCGTGTTCGCCTGGTTTCCTCTAGCCTCCTTCCACTTCAGCAACTGTCGCGTCAACGTGCGGCGACGTTTTACCTTACAATTCCGTTGCGAGGAGTCACGTCTTTTGGAACCACTGGCGAAGGAAAGCAAGCGCCCAGCCGCTCTTTTCCAGCGGTGTGTTTGGCGCTGCCGATCTGAAGGATAAAATGAGAGGACGGCAGAGGGGAGCGATGCAGGGACCTTCCTACCAGCAACTCACAGAGGAGATGGCAGAGAACGCCAAGCCTGCTGCAGAGAACCAGAACATCTATGGAGGTTTAACCGTCCTGATGGGCGCACCAAGGACAGTGGGTGGGTGTCTCCTTCAACCACCTTTTGCCCATCGGGGAAGGAAGGCGGAGGGGTGAGGGCGTGCGAGAAGTGTGGGAGAATGTGGCTCCTATTGCCATTTGAAAGACTTGACTGTAACTCAACAGTCGTCCATCCGGCCTGAGTTTCCAGTGTTAAATACAATTCTTTTTGTTAGAACAAAGTAGTTAGAATGCTAAGGTTCTTGTAATAACGTATCCTCGTGTGGACCAAAATACATTTTTTTTTCTCATTTGGGGATATATGAATCTACTCATCGTTTTGTTTGGGGGGGGGGGGGACCTATTGGTGAGACAATTATACATCAGGCGCTCAGTCTCCAATAAGGTGGGTTCTGGCACTTAATTTTGAAGCCCCTCAGCAGAGATCAGAAGGCCTTGTTTCTTCTGGTTTGTCTACCTCTCATTCATCCCTGGAGAATGCTAATGACTATGTTTTTATATGTTATTGGCCTCCTGCTGAAAATTATGTTCTAATCCTCTTTAAAAATTGTCTTATTCTAATCAACCTCCAGAGGAATTTATTGTCTGAACAGAGATTTTCTTGTTTTGATTTATACAAATCACTGTGTGATATCAACAAATGCTTGCCTGATGATTTCACTCGCACAGATTTGTCTGGAAATAATGAATACCATCCATTTAATGTTCTAAAGAAATTGGCATGTTCATTCGTGGCATTTCCACCTGCGTTAAATCTTTGGGTTTTGTTTTTTGGGTTTTGTGTCCTTTAGAGATGAGGAAAATCACTCATTCTATGTGGGTACCTAAAGTATTGGGGGGTATTTTAGCATTTGAGAGATAACTCACTTGTGTCTACTTCTTTTCCTTATTCTGTAGACTAACAGGCAGACATTTTGAATCATAAGCAATATCAATAACACGAATATCAAAGAAACAAATGAAATGTCTTATAACTTTGTTCCATCACAATGAGGTATATAGTATTATGTAGGCAGACCACTTGAATGTTTTATCTTAATTTTTGGTTATTCTTTTAATTCTAGGTTTGTTTTTGTTGTTGTGTAACAAATACCTATTAAGCAAATTCTATGCACAAGTTCACTCTGGTAATTATTTTAGGACAGAAGAAAAAGACAACGCACGATTCCTACTTCTGAGAAGCTTAAAGTATTTGGAGAAATAAGTTTCTAATAATAAATAATCATAATGACAAATAATGTTTTTTAGTGTTTTTATTTATTTTTGAGAACGAGAGAGACAGTGCGTGAGGGAGACTCAGAATCGGAAGCAGGCTCCAGGCTCTGCGCTGTCAGCCGAGAGCCCCCCGAACTGTGAGATCACGACCTGAGCCAAAGTCAGACACTTAACCGGCTGAGCCACCCAGGCGCCCCAATAACAAGTAATGTTTATAGAGTGTTTAATAATTTACCAAACTCCTATCACATCCATCGTCTAATATGATCCTTGGAGAACCCCTGAGGGAGAAGAGATATTATTATCTCTGTTTCGCAGATAGGGAGATGAAGACTCGGGAGGCAAAATAGCCCGCTCACCTAGTGGTAGAGCCATGACTGGAGTCAGCGTTAGACTTCAAATATCGTCTTGTTTCTCCTGCCGCAAAGGACAGTAACTCAGATGGCATTGAAGGGTGACAGAAGAGTGATTGAGATAATTTGCTATAGTGTTTGGACAGGGATACTGTCTCATCTGATGAAAGAGGTGGCATTAAAGCTAAACCTAAAGATGGAGTAAGAATTCATCCAATGGAGACTAGGACAACAACATTCCTGGAAATAGAATTACACAAGGGAAGCCACAGAGGTGGGAAAGGGCAGGACGTATCAGGAAGAGATCAAGGGGTCCATATGGCTGGCTTATGAATTACACCTTGTACAAAACAGGGTGAGAAAGCATCTTAAAGTCAGACTTCAGTGGGTCTTGTAAATCAGCAAAAGCACTTTATTTAATAAGCAACGGGAGCTGCTGGAGGGGTGTTTTATTGCGAAAAATGATATGCTGAGTTTTGCACAATAGGAAAATTACGATGTCAGTAGCCTATGAACGGGATTGCAGGAAGAAAGATTTCGAGATGAGGAGGATATTGCAAAAGCCTAGGAAAAACAAGGGTTTGAACCTGCATTAGAGTGTTAGTGGGAGGAAGGTCAACACAGGAATGGACAGGAGGATTATTTCAAAGGTAGAGACAAAAAGACAAGACTAAAGACACAGCAGATAGCTCAATGCTGGGAAGCAAAAGGGAGAGACCGGTTAAAATTTTATTGTGAAATTTCCAGCCTGCATGTGGGAAAAGCAAAGTAACCATGATCAGAAATGTAGAAATCAGGAGTAAGAGGTAATTTGGATGAGAGAAATATAATCTCTCTGAGGAATGTTGAGCTTGAGTTGCTGGTAAGACATCCATGTAAATATACAAAACCGGTGCACAATAGATGGGAGTTCACCCCCATGAGACAATCCATGGTGGTATAGATAGAATAGTCAAGAGACAGAAAGAGAAGGACGGTTAAAGGACAGGGCTTAGGAGTTACATGCATTTGTTGAACCAGGTGGAGATGAGATGAAGTCGTGATTTCGGAAGAATGACCAAAGAAGAACAAAAAAATAGTATCCATCAGAATTGTGCAAGTCTTTAGAAAGAATAACACTCACAAAGACGTAACTGGATTCATGCTTCGTGAGGAAAGAAAGAAGTTTTTGTAGAAGGATGGGGTTGGAAAACAAGTCCTATGAAACTGGGGCAGGAAGGGTTAACCATTCCTTCAAGAATTTTGAGAAAGACCTAGTGGGAGAAAAGAGGAGAAAGCTAAGGAACAGAAAAAGATAAAGGTGGTAACTTGAAATGGAGTTACGACTATAAGAAAATGCTTCATAATACATGGAAAACCCAAGCATACTTCAGCGCCTTGAGGAAAAGACCAAAGAAAAGAATACAGTGTCCAAGACAGAGGGAGAAAATCATACAGCCAGTGCCTGAAGGACATTAGGTAAAGATTTTGCATGAAAGACTCTAGAAAGACTCTAGAAAGAGGGGGTATATTGAGAGAGAGATTTGGAGGTGGAGATCATTTGAGGAGCTCATAAAGAATGGCTCCAATTTTTATTCTGCCCCCACCCCCACCCCCCACCAAACAATCTAGGTGGAACAGAGTGGCAAATCACCCAGCAGTGTATTAGCAAGTGGTTTAAGTGACAAAGTTGTGTATTTCTCTTTTTATCCTTAGTCTGAGGTGAGTGTTCTTGGTCGGAGGGAGGTTCTATTCCATGAAGTCTTTCAGGGACCCAAGGTGTCCACAGCCTCGCCATCTTTAACACGTGACTTTCAAGGTGGCTCTGGGCATCACCAGCTGTTGAGGGACAAAAATTTCCTCTCAGGGACGTTAGTTGGAAGTAAAGACCTCACTTCCATTCACATTGCTTTGCTACGTCCTATGGACACACCTCACTGCTGGGGGCTTAGAAAATGAAGTCCCTTGCTGGGTAATTGCAAACTAGCTACGACTCTATTTTTAAGGGGAAAGGAGAGAAGAGATGTTGGTGCCAACAAACGAAACCAAAACTCCTTGCCTCTCGTATGTTTAAAAAAGAACTCTTAATTGTAGCTCGTGCTCTAGAATATCCTCTTCTAAACAAGATTATAGAAGTGGCTTTGCTTCTGAGGACATTTCTCCAAGCTGTAAAGAAATAAGCCTAGAGAAGAGAGTTAAAGGATGAGTTTATTTCTTACTGGATGAACTGTAGATAACTTTCCCCTCTTTGGAAGGACAGATAAAAGCCCAATAGATCATAGATGCTTATTAATTATTTACATAAGTAACACTTACTATCCCACACTTATGTGATCTGAAAATTCTCTGGGTGCAATTAATTAAAAATGAGATCAAAGCTACATACTCCTTTTGATGTCCTATTTATATAATTTATTTCTGTCAGCAGAAAATAATCATAATGTCATGTGCCATGTGAATATATGCAAGTTTGTTCTGACATTGTTGTTTTGAATATCTGAGCTTTTTCTCACAAAGACTGTGTTCTGTGATATGACATCTTGTCTGCTCTCACTGCTTCCTTTTATACAGACAGACTTGGTGGTCTTTCTAACTATTTAAGTCTTCTAGCTTATTTTTACTCTATTGATGTAATTTTCCGCCTTCTCATTATTCACTAAAAGCTTCTGGACCTTGAGTCTTTTCTTACGTAAATAGCACAATTGAGGGTATTGTGGTAATATTTGTTTCTGGGCTTAAATTGTCATTTTAATGATTATTACCTATATTCACTGCCTATGGAGTTTTGATAGGATGAGGTTACACATTTAAAAAGCTATTTGGAAACCAGTTATTTCTAATTCAAACAGTTGCCGGTTAATAACCTACCAAATATTCTGAAAACAACCAATTGTATGTTATCAACAAAACTGTGCTCTTTTAGCACCCCTGCATAAAATTGGTTTTTGGTTAACCCTGCCATGAGATACTTATCATTTGCATCAAGTCTCTTACTTTCTCTGCATTCCTATTACAACCTCACTTGTCCGGCGGTGATAGCATCTTTCCCACCTATCTCGTCAGGTGATTAGAAATTTAACAACAACAACAACAAAAAAATCAAGATACTTTCAGAGGCAAACTTATAAGCATCATTACTTTCATTTCTCAAAATGATTTCAGTTTGTGGATAGACCCAAGGAATCGCAAGAATTAACGAAAGAGCCAACAGCAAGTGGTCGTATCAGTAATTTGCTGATAGAAGTTCTCATCTGAGTGAATCTAGGGATTAGGAAAATCATATTAAAGATTTTTTTTCTCTAAAGCAGGGAAAATAGTGTCTCCATATTAGAGAGTTTAATAGAGAAAGGATAAATTTTTCTAAAACGGTCTCTAATTTTATTTTGGCCTTTTTGTTATTAAAAATCAGCCAGGAATTTAAAATCTTCATGAAATCAGTTCAAACTGGTTTTTAGAGGGGATTCTGCACTTAGAAGGAAACATAATGCTAACATTAGCTGTGTAGGTACAGGCTGGGTTGCTGTAACACAGAGACCCCAAATGCAGTAGTTTAAATAAGATAGTTTATCACTTAATATAAATAGCAGTCCACGTGTGGGCAGACAGTCCAGCCTGGCCAGACAGCTGAGCTTATAAATTCATTCAAGGATTCATATTTCTTCTGTCTTTCTCTGCCATCTCTTAGGACAGCGATTCTCAAACTTTTTGCCCTCAGACTTGCTTTACACTTTTGAAAATTACCGGGATTCCAAAAAGCTTTTGTTTGTATGTATTGTATCTATCAGTATGTATCATATGCAAAATGAAAACGAAGACATGTTTGAAGTATTTATTTAATTCTTTTAAAAATAACATTATATTAGTTTCCTACTTCTGTTGCAAAAGAAATACCCCAGTGTAGGGGCTTAAAACAATACAACGGTATTTTTTTTTATAGTTCCGGAGGTCATGTATCTATAATTGAGGTCTTGGCTGGGCAGCATTAGTTCTGCAAGCTTCAAAAGAGAATTCCATCCCGTGCCTTTTGTAGCTTCAGATACTTCCTGCATTACTTGGTTGATGGCCTCTTCCTCTGTCTTCAAGGCTCATCACTCCAATCTCCAGTTCGTTCATCACATCTCCTTTTCCTGCTCCTGCCTCTCCTGTCTTCATCTTGTAAATACTCTAGTGATCACATTGTGCCCAATCATCTAACCCCACAGTGTCTCCCAATCTCAAGATCCTTAATTTAATCTCATCTGCCAAGTCCGCTATAAATTTTTTTTAATATTTGTTTATTTTTGAGAGAGAGAGAGACAGAGTGTGAGTAAGGCAGGGGCAGAGAGAGAGGGAGACACAGAATCTGAGGCAGGCTCCAGGCTCTGAGCTGTCAGCACAGAGCCTGATGCGGGGCTCGAACTCACAAACTTTGAGATCATGACTTGAGCTGAAATCGGCCACTTAACCAACTGAGCCACCCAGGCGCTCCTGCAAAGTCCTCTATAAAATGACATATGTACAGGTTCCGGCGATTACGGTGTGGATGTCTTCAAGGGCCATTATTCAGCCTACCCCAAACAGGAAAGCCATTCATTTTAACATAAATAAAATAGATTTCATGAAAAATAACTGTATTTTCCAAAACTCAAACTAAAGTTTAGTGAGAAGAATGACATCGTTTTACATTTTGCCAATCTCTTCAACGACTGGCTTAGCAGAAGCCTGCTGGATTCTCAGACCTCCTTCTGTTCTCAATCTGTTGTAATGTGTTCTGTTGGTTGAAGTATAGGAAGAAAATCCATTTTCACACAGTCGTATAACTGTAAAAAGAAGGAGTATTTTTAAAGACTTCTCAAATAATTGTGGATCTGCTTATTTAATACTACACCTCAACTTGACAAGTGCCATTGTATTAAAGGTTGACCACCACGTGGAATCTGAAATAATATCAATGTAGTTTTCAGACTCAGTCACGTGAAAGTCCGCTGTTCCAGCTTTCACTTTGGTATCTTTCCACGCATGATTTTGTGATATCGTATGTTCATCGTTTGGAAAGTATCGGTCCACTGAATTCTGCATATCTTTTGACTACTAGAACATGTTATTATGCAACATGAAACAGCATTTATGAATATCACGACCAATCTCGTTAGAAAATCCTCTAAACATTGGGAAGCTATCAAGTTCACAATGGCAGATACAACTTTTCCAATTCTAATTTTTTTCTTTCAATCTTGAACCTTCTCTCTGGCAACAAACACCGTTGTTTTTCTGGAAGCAACAGGCTTCCTTTTACTCCTTTTCAAGAAAATGTCTGCCAAGTCCCCAAGTCTGAAGAACCATGGTTTGCATTTGTCTGTCGGTTTTTTTTTTCCAAGTAAAAATGGTGCGACGTTAAAAAAGAAAGTGAATTATTCAGTTTTGAACTCAAAAGTTGTACGGGTGTTTTGCCTCAAGACGGCCCTACTCCAACACGCACAGGTGTATCCTGCCTACTTTTCGTTTCTTCGCACATGCTATTAAACAGCCGTGAACGTAAGATTCTAGATTTAACAATATTGATCATTGTGACAGCTTCATCAGTGATTTTTTTTTTTTAAGCAAACCACCATTTTTCTTCTGCGTGTGGCAGCAAAGAATGCAAGGACTGCTTCCTACCACCACCTGGATTCACGCTAAGGCACTAGAAGCCCCACCGGCCACTGTTTTTGTACCGTCAGGGCCAATGTCAACTCAGTGGGTGAGGCAGACTTCATCTTAGTATTATCATCGAAACCGTTTTGACCACGTAGACCCACAGAAAATGTCTCAGGAACCCCTAGAGGTCTAAGGACAACAAATTGAGAACGGGGCATTCCTTTGCCTGCCTTTGAGTCAATGCCGCATCCACAATCCAACTTTCAGGGAGGAAGGAGAGCGTACTCGGAGGGCGAGCAATTTCTTTTTGGAGAAGGGTTGGAGCAGGTGTCCGTGTGACTTCCGCTCACGTTCCATTAGTGAGAACTTAGTCACATGCCCAAACCTAGCTGCTGTGGATGATGTGAAATGTGGCCTCCAGCTCCGTAACCCTGTGTTTAACAAAAACTGGATTGAGATTAAGGAGAGAACAAACGTGCGGTGCCGGGGTGGCTCAGTCAGTTAAGCCTCCGACTTGGGCTCAGGTCAGGACCACACGGTTGGTGAGTTCCAGCCCCCGTCAGGCTCTGTGCTGACAGATCAGAGCCCGGAGCCTGCTTTGTATTCTGTGTCTCCCTCACCCTCTGCCCCTCCCCAACTCATACTCTGTCTCTGTCTCTCTCTCAAAAATAAATAAACATTAAAAAAAATATTTTTTTAAAAAGGAGAGAACAAACGTTTAGGGAACCAGGAACTTTCTGCTAAGTGAATCTCATCAAACGATATTGTTTAAGTTGCCATATAATTAGCTCCCTGCATATTTATTTTAGGTATGTACATTTTTAAAAGGACCATAGGTTTTCTACGTAGTTCATTTTAAGAGTCGAGCTCTGCTGGGAAACGTCCATTAAAATGGTGCAAATAGGAGGGGCTCCTGGGTGGCTCAGTCGGTTACGCATCTGACTTTGGCTCAGGTCATGATCTCATGGTTCCTGAATTCGAGCCCTGTATTTAGGCTCTGCGGATAGATCCTCTGTCCTCCTCCCTCTGTGCCCCTCCCTCTCTCTTTCTCTCAAAAATAGATAGACATAAAAAAAAAAAAGGTGCAAATATGAGATTGAAAATAGTAATATTAACACAATTGAGGCATTCTTAGAGCTAGGAGTAGCTCTGAGCCGTGGCTCTGGGGTGGGAAAGAAGAAAATAATGCGGGTAGCAGAGCACATTGTTCCGCAGATGGGACCAGACTGACATCAACTTCAGAGTAATTTTAAAGAGGAAAGATACGACGTCATGCTGTTTCTTATCCTCTCCTCTCATTCAAGACAGGAGCCTCTGCAGTAGTGGAAGAAGCATGGGCTTTACGGAAGAGGAAGGCTAAGTTTTTCTCTCAGATGCTGCATTTGAAGATGGTGATAAGTGGTATCCACCTCCCGATAATATTGGGAGAGATTAAATGGGAAAACCCACTTCCCAAGGGGTCCTTTAAAAAAAAATGTGGTGGAGATCACCAGGTGAATAAGTGATTTTCCAGGTTAAGGGCCAAAGCTACAGGTAGTGAATTATCTCCGGTTAGTAGCACACTGCACGATAGGAGCTAGTCTTTAAAACATCCTGAAATAATTAGGGGAGCAATAGGATACTTTCCAAGGTCAAAATTTCCTGTGCCCCAGAGTGGACTACATCCCTGATTTTTCTGACACCAGTGTTTCCATCGACTTGTTTTAACAGCCTCTTCCCATCTAGGTGAAAGGACCTCTTTCAGATCGTTCTCAGTTAACCCCCTGGGCAGTCTCTCCCCACAGGGGAGGGGGCAGGAATGAGAAGTCAGTGACCAGTTCAGAAGAGATAAGAAGGGATCTTATCAAGTGGTCCCTAACTCCATCTGGTCCCTGTGAAGGCAAATGCGAGCGTTCCCCATCATTTACTTATCAGGGGTCTGTGTGTTTCCCGGCTTCTCTGCAGCCACAGAGGTGGCCTGGGGTGGCCTTACTTAACAGATCTGTATCACACACACACACACCCCCCCCCAGGGAGGTGCTCTGCCTTCTGTTTGTGAAAACAGAGAAAATATCTGCCACCTGTTCAATAATTTCCAAACACTGGGAACCTTTGAGCACAAAGATGAATTTTTTTCTCAATCGCTTGGTTGGTCTGTAGACTGATCAATGAGAGACTGAATGCTTTGATTTTGTAAGAGAAGCAGGGCTTTTAATGAACTTGAATGCAGGGATTTGAGGCCATTTCCCATTAGGACTCCAGGCAGGGGCAAAGAGCGCAAGGGCACGCAGAGGGCGCAAATGAAGGCCTGTCATTCCGCCGGGCACAAGGACGCAGAGAAGGCAGGGAGGGAGCGCAGCCCTGAGTCTGACAGCCCGCCCCAAGCACGCCCAGCACATCAAAAAGAAGACGGAACTTGAGGGGACAAAGGGCCAACCAGACCGTGATGCTGCAGAAAACAAACATGATTAGTCCGGGTTAGCCCTGATGCTCCCAGGATGAATAAACAGGCCATGGAGTGCTGTCAATCACCTAGCAATTCACACTAATCACTAATAACAGGATAAGATGACTACGTCTAGGGCTCTACATTTAAAAAAAAGAAAAGAATAGAAAACTGCACCAGCTACATAAAAGCTCAAAAACATGTTCTCTTCCTGAGACAAACAAAACTTAACAAAAGAATGGAAAATGACTAGCCCTGTTAACTTGCATGTGATGACGTAGAGTGTTCAGCTAACTAGTCACAAACGCCAACCAGCACAACCCTTCCCAGTCCTTCCCGGAGGTCCCCGCCCACCCCCTTCGTGCATGCCTGGAGGTGGGAGGCAGCGCTGTGGCCGCACCAGCCACACACAAGAATTCACAGAGTTTGAAATGCAACAGCGACCGTCAGCCCCTGCTAAGAAGCCTGCAGGAATCCACCCCGGGTTGGAAGCAAGACATACTTGGGGTTGTTGAAGTACTAGGTTAATAGCGGGACGCTCAG
The DNA here is from genome assembly GCF_018350215.1 of Panthera leo. Classification (NCBI taxonomy): domain Eukaryota; kingdom Metazoa; phylum Chordata; class Mammalia; order Carnivora; family Felidae; genus Panthera; species Panthera leo. The sequence continues at coordinate 17,485,350 of NC_056682.1, read as the reverse complement.
CACTTACGGCTTTCTGCACGGAGCCCTTCGCCAAGATGTTGAAGCATGCCACAGCAACCAAAGGAGAGCTTATAACAGTCTAAGTCACTTGTGCCGCAACGATATTACCCGTTATAACGTAACTCAGTAAATAAGAATACACAGATTATAAAGTCAGAGTTTCTAAAAGCAGAAATGAGAAGTCAGAGCGTATTAGGACACCATGAATACTTTAGAAGCGTTTACTATTTCTTATATTTTTCTGCAAAGTTGTAAGGGAGAGTCATACTTCATAATAATTACACACTTCAGGGTTGATTTATGCTTTTCTCATATCACCCTTTCTCCTTCTACTTTATTTGGAGAATACATCTAGTTGTTCTTAACACATGGCAGGAAAATGAAGGACCCTTCTCCTCCACCTGGGTTGAAAGTTTTCAAGCTTTTCTCTTTTTTCCATTGTTTGCTTTAAAAAGAACACTCACTCAAATAGAAAATTAAAGACTTAAGAATTCTAAAACAATTCTGAACCTACCAGGCAAACATTGATTTGTAGCAATTTTTAAGTGTTTTTTTTTCCTCCTAAACAGTTAACGTTCTCTAGAAATGTGTATCGTACAACGACTTTCTATTCTTATTCTCCTAGGTGTTCATTTCTCTGATTAGAGCTCAAAATGCTTAGTTTGTTCAGCCCGTTGTTGTCAAATTATTGGTACTCAAAAGCATATTATTCACAAGTCATGCAGAGAGAGCACTTCATTTTTATCAGAACTGAAACGGAAATCACATAGTTTAAATGAAGTTTTCATCAAGATTAGTGATTAAGTCAACATGTAATTATTTTGGATTTCAAAACTTTTTTCTTTTCTTCTGAAACACATTCTAATCTGTACATGCCCTGTGGAAATTGTGGCGCAGCTGAAATCGTGGTTAAACTCCTTGCTTCCTACAGTCCGCCCCATTTCCGTATCTCCCAGACCCCTTGGAGGAAGGCTCCGCCAAGCCCAGGTCTGTAGACTTTCCCACAGCTCCATCCCCACCTGGAAGGTAGAAAGCACCCAATTAATGTTGGCCATTACTAGTATAGTCGTAATTATTAAGATTAAAATGCTGACACTATCCCATATGTTTGAGGCCTAAAGCTAGGAAGCCTACTGTCTTAGCCTACTGGCTACCACAACTAAATGCTCTAGACTGAGTGGCTTAAGCAATAGATACTTATTTCTCACAGCTCTGGAGGCTGGGAAGTACAGGACCAATGTACTGGCAGATTCGATTGCTAGTAAGGGTCCCCTTCCTGGTTGCAGAGACACGGCTATCTCCCTGGGTCCTCCTCACGTGGCAGAGAGAGAACGACAGGAAGCAAGTTCTCTGGGGTCTCTTCGTATCTGGATGCTAATCCCTTCTCGGGGGCTTTATCTTCATGACCTCATCTGAACTTAATTCCCTTCCAAAGGCCCCATCTCCAAATACCATCCCATTGGGGGTTAGGGTATCAACACATGAATATTGGAGTGGGAGGAGACACATTTCAGTACATAGAATTCAGCCCCTGCCCCCGCCCCCAAATTCATGTCCTCACATGTGAAATGTACTCTTTCCATCCTAACAGCCCCAGAAGCCTTAACTTATTTCCAGCATCAACTTTAAGCCTAGGGTCCCAAGTCTCATCTAAATATCATCTGAATCACATATGGAGGAGACTTGAGATATGATCCCGATCCAGAGGCAGAATTCCTCTCCAGCTGTGAACGTGTGAAACCAGATGAGTTTATGAGCCTCCAAAACACAGTGATGGAGTAAGCAAAGGATAGACATTCCCACTTCAAGGGAGAAACAAAACCAGGAGAGACCTATCCCAAGCAAGATAAATTCCATTAGATCTTAAGGCTGACAGTCAGTTAAGCGTCCGACTTCGGGTCCTGGTCTTACAATTCGTGGGTTCGAGCCCCGCATTGGGCTCTGTGCTGACAGCTCAGAGCCTGGAGCCTGCTTCAGATTCTGTCTGTCTGTCTGTCTCTCTCTCTCTGCCCCTCCCCCCTCACACTCTGTCTCTCAAAAATGAATAAACGTTAAAAAAAATTTTTTTAAATATCTTAAGGCTGACAAATAATCATCTTTGATTCAATGGTTTGCCCTCTAGGCCCCCTGGAGTGAAAGCACGACCCCACAGTGATGCTGAGGCAGTATGGGGCCAGATGCCCTGCCCCTTGGGCCTCTCGGGCCTGAGCCCAACTCTCTCTGAGAGGTCCCTCCCTGAGGCACTGGGTACAGGGATCCCAACCACTGATGTCATAGTCAGAATCCAGGCAGCCCTATCAGTGGGTGCCATCAGGATTGGTATTTTGTGCCATATTCCTATTTTCTTGAAGTAGGCTCTGTTTTATCCGTATTGGCCAAAACTTGAACAGCGAGAATTTCAAGTTCACCGGCAAGTAGAAGCGGCAGCCTAGCAAATGTTCCAGATATTGGGGAAGAATCAGAAACGTGAGGAATGCACCATCGTCTTCAGGTTTCATACAACATTTGGTAGCCCTCTGCTTGGCGTAGATGTACGAGTGCCTGTCCCAGAGCATTGCTCTGTCTGTAAGAGACAAAACTTCTATCCTTTGCTCTTCCTGCCCTATCACATATAACGGCTGCATGTTTTATATTCTCTTCCCGAGATAAATATACCCCACGACAATATCTGTCTCTCAGGCAGAACACATCAAACATTTTCAATCCCTTTCTCTAACATATACCATATACCTCATGAATAATTAAGTAGTGATTCACAATTGGCTGGTTTCTCTTTGCTTTTGTACCTCACACACTTCAAAGGTAGAAGGTGAGGCTGGTGGGAAAGATCAACCCAAATTATCTTATCACTCAATATATTTTTGCTCGGAGAATTTCATTCTTTAGCCGTGATGAGAGCAAGACCAGTCCTCAGCTTCAAAGCTTTAAAGTCTTTAACAAATCCTTGCTCACTTCAACCTGTAATTCCAAATTCCACCTGTACCCGCTCATTCATCCGCGTCGGTCTGCATGCGGTTCCTTAAATCCTCACTAACCAAGGCCACATCCTCCTACTGAGCAACGTTATGCAAGGGGAGGCCCCATTTTCCAAGGTCAAAACACAGAGTTTATATAGCAGCAGGACAGGGTACCCGTGCATAGGGAAATTGAGTTGGTTCCTTTTATGATAAAATCTGCAGTTCGTGCTCTTTCCTAAAAATTTTGTTCCGTGACTTGGTTCTCATCAACAACAAACTAAGCAAAAACAATCATTAGAACACACATCAATTCCTCAACACATGAATTCCATTCTTTCAGAAAAAAGTTAAGTGAATTGCTGAATTGCATCCAATTACGGTGGCTAGTAAAACAAAGCATACTTTAGAAATGTGTTGCAGACATTCATTTAGTATTAATTATGGACACATTTGGCCTTCAATAGGTCATGTTCAGTATTTAATTATTTTATGAGGCTTTTGGATCCGATTTAACTTCCCTTGTTTAGTTCCTTTAATCCACTGTTCTTAATAAGAAAAAAAGATGTGTTCAGTGCCCAGGAATAGGATTAAATTAACTTTTCTGCAAATCCATTTGGCCTCAGGCCTCTGGGTCACACTTTGGTAGGGATCCCTGTAGGGATCGATGTTGGCACTTGTTCGCCAGGAAAGTGTTCTTGAGCTGGGCCAAAGGCACAACACGGAACCTGGTGCCTTCTTAGACAAGTGGAAGACTGGCACAGGCCCTTGCCTGTCCCTTGGGAGTAGACGATTAGTAACTTCCTGTAGGATTGTCATGCAGATGAAATGTCATGCCGTCATGCTGATTAAATGAGTTTATTCACAAAGTGCTTAGAACAATGCCTGGCGCCTGGGAAGCACGCAGCAAGTGATGGTTACGATTCAGTTGATATTGTTGCTGCTTCCATGATTGCCTCAACCCACGAAAGGACAATTAGGGAAGCAGATCTTTATTTACCTTCGGCACCTGCTGAAACTGGCCAGGTCCTGTATGGCAGGGGCACATCCAAGGGGAAGGCCCTTAAATGGAACACTTGATTATTTTTGCAATTGATTTCACGGAGAGATCTCAAAGAAAGCTTTTTCTTATAACACACGGTATACGATTGAATAAGGGTAGCACACACAGAGGTCACTGCATCAAATTCAAAACAAACTTTTCTCTGTACAACCAGGAAAGAATATTTCGGGGCTGGTGGTGTTTAAGTGCCCAATGAGTGTGTGGCTGGAAGCTGGTGGAGGAAGTTGTAGGGAAGGAAAGATGGGGAGAAAGAAAACAGATGTAAATTTGGGGAAGGCGGAATCATATGATTTGTGGTGGTATCTTTGCGATAGGGCAACGCCATCGAAAATTTCCAATTTTTGATAGGGCAACGCCATCACATGCCGTTCATTCACCATTCTAAAATTTCCAAGCAAATCGTTTGTGAATTCTAAGTTCGATTCTGCTGTCTTCTCAAAATAATTTTGTTCATCAAACCACGTATTCCAATGTTTACTAAATCTGAGTTCAGACACTTCATTGCTCAGGAGATCCCCATTTTCTCATCCAGGCTTGCCTACCCTGATATGAAATACCTTTCCATACAGCTTGCTAATCCCTAACATGCCATTAATTGAAGCGAGAACCTTCCATTTCACAGTTAGGCCCCGTGCATGATATTCAAGTGCTCAGATGCCCTTTGACTTTAAAACTCAAATTAAATTATGCACTGCTGGGTTCAGATTGTTTCTAGGAACCAGCAGTGGAAAGAACAGGAACACTGGGGCTAATAGATGACTGAGGAGGGAAAAATGCAACAGAGGAGGGGTAGTGGGTGATCAAAAAATAATAATAATAAAGACTAAGGGGCCCGAAGAAAGTGTTCAGTCGTCAAGGGGGCCCAAACATTAGACCTGGACAGGAGCGTTGGCTGAATAGGAGCGAGAAGGTGCTTAAGGTATAAAACCAGGATTGAGTTAGGTTTGTGCATAAATAATTATCTGCTTGTCCATCCTCTAGGGACAGAGTGGGTAAAAGAGGGAGGAGGTCCACCAGTTCCGCAGGGAGAGGGCAATTCTGTCCTGAGAGCAGATCTTGATGGCAATCGGTCCACAAGGGTCAACAGAAATGAGGCTTCTGAACCCCCTTCCTTAAGCCAACCCCCTGAGCCAATCCCACAGCCTCCCCTGAGTGGGTGACTAATAGAAATTGATTTATTTTTGAGGCGATTCTCTGCCCTAGTCAAGTATAAACTTACTGCTGGAAAAGACAAGTGGGGCTTGCTGCTGCTTGTTCTTCCAGAATCAGCAAGAACACGGGATTTCCCTAAATTCTCCCCCCTCCCCCCACGCCGTACTCCACCTCATTAACTAAAGCAAACTGCATTCAGCCTCTCACGAATGTTGGAACCACTTGGCAGGCAGTCCAGCATTAGTATGTATGACACAAGGGGTTTCTTCTGTCAATATGTTTCAGAGTGCCAGTTAATATCCAGTCAATGTTCAATTAATGTTTTGATACTGATCCCAAGAATATCTGTGATTTTTGGTGTTTTCAGACTTTCTTCATAGCTAGTTTCTTCACTCCATAAAAGTTACACATTTTTTGAAAAAATTTAATTCCAGTGTAGTTAACATACTGTGTGTCAGGTGTACAATATAGTGGTTCAACAATTCCATACAATACCCAGTACTCATTACGACAAGTGCCCTCCCCAATCCCCATCACCTATTTCACCCATGCCCCCTCCCTACCTCCCCTCTGGTAACCATCCGTTTGTTCCCTGTAGTTAAGAGTCTGCTCTTTGGGGACACCTGGGTGGCTCAGTTGTCAAACGTCCGACTCTTGATTTCGGCTCAGATCATGATCCCAGGGTCATGGGATCAAGTCCTGAGTTGAGCTCCACACTGAGCATGGAGTCTGCTTAAGATTCTCTCTCTCTCTCTCTCTCTCTCTCTGTCCCTTCACCCCTCCCCACCACTGTGCGTGCACATGTGCTCTCTCTAAAATTAAAAAAAAAAAAAAAAAGTCTGCTTTTTGGTTTGACACTCCCTTTTTGCTTGTTTTGTTTCTTAATTTCCACATAAGAATGAAATCATAGAGTATTTGTCTTTCTCCGATTTATCTTGCTTCGTATGATAGTCTCTAGCTCCATCCACATTGTTGCAAATAGCAAGATTTCATTCTTTTTTATGGCTAAATATTTCATTGTATATATATATATATATATATATATATATATATATATATATATATACCACTTTCTCTTTATTCACTCATCCATCAATGGACACTTCGGCTGCTTCCATAATTTGGCCACTATAAATAATGTTGCCATAAACATAGGCACGCATATGTCCCTTCGAATTTGTGTTTTTACTTCCCTTGGGCAAATATCCAGTAATGCAATTCCTGGATTGTAGGGTAGTTCTATTTTTAATTTTTGGAGGAACCTCCATTCCGTCTTCCACAGTGGCCGCACCAGCTTGCATTCCCAAAATGCACGAGGGTTCCTTGTTCTCCACATCCTCACCAACACCTATTGTTTCCTCCCATAACAATTTAATGTCGGTGCGTTGCGCAACGAAACTTATCTTCTTATCAATAAGCAACATCCAAACCTTAGTTGTCACTTCCTTCACAACAGAAAATAAAATGAATGGTCCCTCTAAAGCACCTGTATAGTACAGAAGACCGTACCCCAGCCTACAGACCTGGAGGTGAAGCAGAACAGGAAAATGACCACATGTCTGGGCCAAGATCACAGGAGAGAAGACGGAAGCAAAAGTCCAGGTCAGGCCTCAGGGCCATGGACAGGGCCTTTGAAAGACAAGGGGTGAGCCTTTGGCAAACAAACTGAATCTCCATTAGGAAGAAGTAGCACTTAATGAGCAGTGATACCTTAAACTCAGACTTGCACCAAGTTTCACCAGAACTCACCAAGATCTGTCAAGAGGTTATTATGTCTCCAGTTTTACATTTGAATAAACTGGGGGCCGGTGGATGGAGTGATTTCCTTAAAGTCACACAGCCCATAAGTGCCAGAAACAAGATCTGAGCTTAGTTAGGCCGGACTGGTGGAAAAGTTAGGCTTTTCCCACCATGCCGTGTTGCTCAAATTTGGCTTCTCTGGTGATTAAATTCAGCTTCCATTCACAGACATTCCATTTCTATGTTCATCACCCCACATTTTACGATATTTATCAAGCTTAGGAAACGTGCACACGGATTGCATGGAAATGTTTCTTTTAAAGAGGCTGTTGTAGATAAAAAAGGTCTGTAACGTTTCCCTTGTTTGTTGACAGACTACACATAGATCCTCGTCGATTTGCAAATGTAATGCCATGTTCTAGAAACAATATGCAAATAGCATAATTCTTTTGGTTTTCCATCTTGTCGCCTTTATCCTTTAGCCCTATTCTGAAGTGTTCCTCTAGAACAGAACCAGGTGAGGGTCAGGCTCATGATGACGAGCCGAGCACAGGAGTATCTTCTGTGACACACTCATTGGGTTGGTCATGTCTTCTAGCATCCTTCTCCCAGTGGCTCTAGGAGGCTGGGCTGGGAGAGTGAGGGTACCGAAGAGCCAGCAGGTTCTTCAGATGAGGAAGCAGCACCCAGCCCTCCTTTTCAAGCAGCGAGCTTGCAGAGCCTTGGTGACCGGGTTAGAGAATTTAAACCTCAGCAATGCAGGCTTTTACTGCTTTTAAAAACACTGTGCCCATCTGTTGGCCTCATGCACAGGCAGCTGCATTAGGGCCTGAGTATCAACATTCTTAATGTCAAGGGGTTGTACAATTTTGCTTTTGTGACAAGAAGTCTTCAGGGCCATAATTAACAGAGTAGGGAATTTCAACCCAAATATTATAACTTCTTTAAAACTATGCCATCTGCTAGCCTTATGTCCTCAATTGAGCTAGAGTCCTTGAAAACAGCAGGAATAAAAAAAAAAATCACAAAACTTAATTTGTATTGCAGTAAGGTTTATTTCTGGGGGTGGGGTGGGTGCAGGATGGTGAGGAAGGAGGGGTGGGCATTGTTCACAATTTACAAAGGAAGCAAGCAGCGCTGTTGTAATTGGGCTTTCACTCTGTTTTAAAATTGTTTCATTTTTCTCAGTAGAAGTAGGGTTATAGGTTGGGAGAACAGGATTTAATGTGATACAATTAGCAAAGTTATGCTTTTGTTATTTGTTTCCTTCTTCTCTTTCTCCCCTCTTCATCCCTTTCCAGCCTTCCCTCAGGGTTGCAACTGTGTTTTCCATATGTCATGTAGTAAGGTGGATAAGCCTCACACTGATAACTTCTTGTGACCAAGGTGGGAGAAAGTTCCAATAAAATGTCAAAAGCATAGAATCTAGCTATGTTACATGGGTATCCTTCCAGCCTTTTTTTCCATATATCTAGCTTTTTTCTTTCTTCCAGAATTGAGATCATACCAGAAGCATTTTTTAAGTTTATTTATTTATTTTGAGAGAGAGAGAGAACTAGGGGGGAGGGCAGAGGGAGGGGAGGACAGAGGATCGGAAATGGGTTCTGTGCTGACAGCAGAGAGCCCGATGCAGGGCTTGAACTCATGAACCATGGGATCACAGCCTGAACAGAAGTGGGACGCTTACTGGACTGAGCCACACAGACACCCCTACCGGAAGCATTTATTAAACCCCTATACCAGCAACTAAGAAATCAAAGATGCATAAGACATAGTCTCAGCCCCAGTGATAAACCAATTAATCGTTAAACAGATCTTTTCAACCTAGGGTGACAATGCTACAGTTTAGGAGGGCCCAGGTTACCATAAATGAAAGAGCCATTGAGCCCAGGATAAACAATTCAAGAAAGACTTCCCAGAAGTATCACCTGAACTAAAATTTGGAGTGGGTGTGGTGACAAAGGGTCAAGAGGACATTCCAGATCAAAGGAAGAAGTTGGTCCTAGCGTAAGGGCCAATTGACAGTTATTCAGCATTGCTAGAGCAGGAAAGGCCAAGTTGGAGGCTCCAAGACCCAGCGGAGGCCAGGTCTAGAAAGCTGTGCTAGAGAGCTTAGATTTAATCTTTTAGAGAACAAAAGCATTTTAATATGGCATCACATTGCCATTTTGAGAGATGATACCAGGAGCAGAGTATGAAGTTTGGATTTGAGAGAGGACACGCCCGAGTCTGGAAGACCAGTCAGGAGATGAGAATTAATCCAAGTGGGCAGAAAAGAAAGTGAAAGGAATGGAGTCCAGACCATTTGGTGGCTGAATGGACTTAGTGATTATTGTTTGCATGTAAAAGTTGCAAGGGAAAGTGTTATCTCTAGATTACCACCGTGAGTGGGGTGATCATGATCTAATTCCTTTAGACAAAGCAGGACATGGAGTTCGTCTTGATTCAGGGAGGTGAGGCAAAACTGAGTTCACTTCTCTAGATTTCATATTTAAGGTATAATATACACAAGGCCAGAAAAAATGCAGCTTAAGTTCAAAAAGAGGGTGAGGGGGCACCTGGGTGGCTCAGTTGGTTCAGCATCTAGGTCTTAGTTTTGGCTCAGGTCAAGATCTCACAGTTCATAGGCTGGAGCCCCGCTTGGAATTCTCTCTCCCTTTCTCTCTGCCCCTCCCTGGCTCTCTCACTCTCTCTCAAAACAAATAAATAAAATTTAAAAAAAAAAAAAAAAGAGGGAGAGGGATAGAGGTGCAGGTGTAGAGTCTATCTGCACGTAAGTGAAAACCTTGACAGTGGGGGAAACGATCCAGAGTGTAGAGTGAGAAGAATTACAGACAGCAAGCCCTGGGCTCATGTTCCAGAAGCCTCCACAGGGTCAAATATTGTGGCCAACATGTTGAAGGTCTCACTAAACACCTGTTTAGTCGTACATCAAAACATACCTGCACTCAAAGTACAATAGACAACTTATAAGTCACCCTGGGGTGCCTGGGTGGCTCAGTCAGTTGAGCATCTGGTTCTTGATTTCGGCTCAGGTCATGATCTCACAGTTTAGTGAGTTCGAGCCCCACATTGGGCTCTTTGCTGGCAGTGCAGAACCTGCTTGAGATTCTCTCTCCCTCTCTCCCTCTCTCTCTGCTCCTCCCCTGCTCATGCTGTCTCTGTCTCTCTCAAAAATAAATAAACTTTAAAAGTTTTTTACAAAGTAGTAAGTTACCCTTTCCTAAGAGGTTACTCCTAGTGTTGATTACTTGAACAAATCCTTTCTTGAATAAATCTTTATTAAGCACTACGAGGAAGGTAACAGTTCAAGACACTGGGTGATGGTATGAATGCAATGGTTATAAAAATATTGAAATATCTCTGTAGCAGACAGGATATAGCAGCAGTTTTCAGCTAGGGTGATTTTCCTCGCGGGAGACATTTGACAGTATCTGGAGAGATTTCCAGTTGTCACAACTGAGGGGGAAGTCATAAGGGGACCTAGGGCATAGAACCAGAGATGCAGTTACACCTTCCACAATGCATAGCACGGCTCCCAACGACGAAGAATTAGTGGTTGCAAAATGTCAAGAGTTGAGACCCCTGGCGTGTAGTCACTGTTATGAGCTCCCTGAAGGCTTTCCATCCTTCCTCTGCCTCTCCCTTGGCTCTCCTCTCCTCCTACCTTCTCAGGATCCAGCAACTGAAGGGTTGGCATCTGCCCTTAAAGGAGCCTGCAGGACTTTGTTCAGCTTTGTGGCTCGGGTCTCTTCTGCTTGGTCCATGTCCTCACCTTATCAGTTGTTAAATATTGGGAATATTTTATAAATATTTATAAAATACTCATCAATAAGTTTACTAATTCATCTCAATGATGATATTGACTGAAATTACTTCCTTTAAGAAAGATCCAACCTTCCACCAAATACTATATATCACCAGAGAAATAAAGATTTGATGCACCAAGCAATTTGTGAGGAGCTGAGAAAACATAAATTAGCGGTATGTAATGGCACAAGACAAAAATAATAATACAATTATTGCTAACACGGAGGACAGTCTGGAAAAACTTTGAGAAGTTTAAGAGGAAATGACCTGGGCCTCTTTGGTTTATCCCAAAGTATATTAAAGACTAGAGATGTGAACAATGTTAAAAAAAAAAAAAAAAAGATATTTTTAACATAGCAGGTGATAACAGGAAAGAAATTTCCTTCAACAGTTGTTGAGCCAATAATATTCCACCCTTCAACATTTATATAAGTTGCATTAAATGTGAGTTACAAATACTATTTGGATAAGCAGTGCATTTTTAAATACATTTTGATATAAACACTTAAAAAATGAAATATCCCAAAGAAATTACATAGCAAAGGAAGTCTGTTGTTTCTTTCAAAACATCTTCACATATTGACATGGTTAGTTGCTAAAGATAAACATAAATTATTAATCAGCCACCTACAGTGTTGCTTTCTGTTCTGTGCTACTGGGAATTCATAACCGAATTATGCTTATTAAAATGCACTGTAAATTAGAAAAACGGTTTTGTAAAGGCTTACAATTTCCATGGTCATACAACTTAAGACAGAGTAACATGCCTGTCAATTTAACAGCCCTCAAAGTTCCCCTCCATCTCACCAGAGCCCACAGAGCTACATGGGTGGCATTAGCATCAAAGAAGTTGCCCCCAAAGAATATTGGATTTCTTTAGCCAACGTCAGCGTCGTAGCTATACACGGTTCACATAACGGAGAAGTGAGGGCCGCCTTCAGAATGTACTCCTTTTGTTACGTTATTTTCAGCAGGAAGACACCATCACCAAAAAATGAGGTCTGACCATCTTCCAGGTTAGATTTCAGCCAATGCTTGCCTGAAAGTGTCATTCAAGAATTGACATTAAAAATGAAATGAGGGGGGCGCCTGGGTGCCTCAGTCAGTTAGGCGGCCGACTTCGGCTCAGGTCATGATCTCGCGGTCCGTGAGTTCGAGCCCCGCGTCGGGCTCTGTGCTGACAGCTCAGAGCCTGGAGCATGTTTCAGATTCTGTGTCTCCCTCTCTCTGACCCTCCCCCGTTCATGCTCTCTCTGTCTCAAAAATAAATAAACGTTAAAAAAAAAAAATTAAAAAAAAAAATGAAATGAGGAGCACCTGGCTGGCTCACTCGGTTAAGTGTCCGACTCTTGACTTTGGCTCACATCATGATCTCATAGCTTGTGGGTTCGAGCCCCACTTTGGGCTCTGTGCGGACAGCCCAGAGCCTGGAGCCTGCTTCAGATTCTGTGTCTCGCTCTCTCTCTCTGCCTCTCCTCCGCTCGTACTCTGTCTCTTTCTCTCAAAAATAAATAAAACATTAAAAAATGTGTTTAAAAATCAAATGAAATAACAACCAAAGTGTTTTTAAAAAATGGAAGGTAAAAGGGGCATCTGGGTGGCTCAGTTGGTTAAGTGTCTGACTCTTGATTTCGACTCAGGTCAGGATCTCGCAGTTCCTGGGTTTGAGCCCCACATCAGGCTCTGTGCTGACAGTGTAGAGCCTGCTTGGGATTCTCTCCCTCGCTCTCTCTCCAAATGAATACTTTTTTTTTTTTTTTTTAAAGCATCAAAAAGTTTTAAACAGCCTCTTTTCGTTGAGGCTCATCCACATGGCACTGGATGTGGGTGAGGTGGGGACTTCCTCAAGGTCAGAGGCTCTCTGTGTTTCTTTTACTCTTCAGGTCCCTGAGAGGAGCCCCCGTGACAGGTGCTCCGTGCACACTTGGGGCTACGGTGGCTGCTGTGTGACAGCTGCCTTGAGAGTAATCATCTCTGGTAATCGGTTCCTTCAGCTGGTCACTTATAATTTTTCTTCAAAGTAACAGTCAATGCTCACCTGTCAACGTTAGCAGAGACCAAAAAAAACAAAAAACAAAAAACAAAAAAAGAAGTGAAAAACAGATATCTTTACTCTGAACGTCGTTGAGGAAATCAGATCTTTCCAACAGTGCAAGTTTGGTTTGGCACAAGAGAAACCCTTATGATAACACGATTTATGGCCATCTGAAATCCCCCCCCCCCCCCCCCGCTGAAATGGCCTTGGATTTGGCAGCCTTTTTCCTCGAGAAGCCAATCTTCATGTTAGCTTTAATTCCGTGTTTGCTCACTAAGTCCTGTATTATATGCAAGGCTCTGTTGACTACCACAAGTGGTTTGGCGTTTTGAACTTTCTCGTGGATGTCGGGATGTTGATCACAGGGCCGCAATGCATTGTGGGTGGTCTAAAGGACAACGGCCCTGGAAATCAGGCAGGTAACACCAGGCTCTATCCCGGGGTGCCTGGATAAGAGCTGATCCCACTCCTGTCCAGGCAGTTCCTGAACCACACTAAAGGTTCAGATGCACTTCGAACAAAGGAGTCTGTAGTAAATGCTTACTAAATACTTGTTAAATAAATGAATTTCACCTTTTTTTAATTAAAAAAAAATTTTTTTTTATTTGAGAGAGAGAGAGAGCGGGCAAGCGGGAGAGAGGGTCAGAGGGAGAGAAAAAAGAGAATCCCAGGCGGGTTCTACGTGCAACATGAGTGGGCTCAATGATGCTGGGATCATGACGTGAACTGAGTCAGGCACTCAACCGTCTGAGCCACCCCGGTGCCCCAGCATTTCATCCTTTTAAATTTAGAGGACTTTCACTTATTTTATAAGACACCTTAGAGTTAATGCGTGCTATTGATTCACTTAATTCCCTTGAAATTTTAAGAAATTTACCCACATGCACGCACATACCCCCCCACACAAATCCAGGTGGAAAAGAATCTATTTTGTAGAAATGCTCTTGTTGGACCTGACAAATGATGGTTTCTATTGAGATGCAAAATTTTCATAATGGTTAGAGAAATCCAATTTCTCTAACGTTTCCGAGCTTCAAAAGACTTCAAATGTCTAAATCCTTTGAGTCTCAACTACTAAAAATGAACACTACCACACACACACAGTCAATGACTGGATATTTCTATGAGAATGAAAATTGGAGCTCACCTAAACTTTCATTGTTCAACACCTATTGAGAATCTGCTTCGTCAGATTTTTATTCCCTTTAATTCTGTTTCTTCATCTGTCTGGTGCAAATAATAAAACTACCCTGTGGCATAAGTTAGTTGTTAGGAGTAAATGAAACAGTGCATGCAAAGGAATGAGTGCATTTGTATTCACAAATTGAGTCTGAAAGCGGGAAGGACCCCAGACTTCTTTGGTTGAGAAATGAGAAAATTAAGCCTCAGAGAGGGTAAAGTGAAGAAAGTCACACAGCTTGTCAGGGGACGATCCAGAATCAAACCTGGATCTCAAGACACCCAGTCCAGTGCTATTTCCACAGAATTACACTACACTCTGAGCTAAACTAACTCTGAAATAATTAATAGTAAGTGTTGTGTCATAAAACCCCCCATAAAGTTCTTCCCTCCAGCTAGCCACTCAACGACAACAACAGCAACAACAAAATGTATCCTAGTTTGGATTGTAATGCAAGCCTCAACAGTGACTAATTTGATTTATTTTCCAGATTAGTTCCCATAGATGCTTTTCCAAATGCTTTTTCTACAGGCTTTCTCATGGAAATAGGAGCTAAATATGAACACTCATTAATCTTTTTCTTCTATCGGAGAAGAAATTTTAATAGAACTGCCAGCTATCACATCAGGCATCCTGAGTTCTTCCGCATTGTCTTCCCATCACTGAGATGGTGAGTCCTTGAGAATAACCTGCTGACCCGCTCTGGGAGAGCTGTCACAGGAAGCCGTGGGGCTGGGGTTGGGGGTGGCAGGGAGGCGGAAGCTGTCTCAGCTTCTCTACCCTTGCCTCTCCTTTCTTCCAAGGTCCTCTCTACCTGAATGATTCCCAAAGCTGGCCGACTCGTCGGAACCGACTGGGGAGCTTGTATGTTTGTTTAAAAAGAACTTGTTCATGTATTTTAATTTTTTAGCCTTTTATTATAGACATTGTCAAACAAACCCAAAAGTCGACATCACGGTATAATGAATGCCACGTATTCCCATCTTGCCCCAACAAACCAGCCACCCTCTGTCCATATTTTCTCATCTATTCTTACCCAATTTTTTGCCCTCTTCTGGATTTCTTAAAAGCCAACTGCACTCACCACATCATCTCATGCACGGAGACTATATATAGCGAACAGGAAAGGACTCAAAAAAACAACGACAACCGTAGTCACAACGTCATGCTCATACTCGACAAGTTAGTGGTGAATCCATACTATCGTCTAACACCCAGCGTGTGTTCAGTTTTCCCAGGTTTTCTTTCAGATGTGTTTTTAGGCTGGTTTGTTTGAATCAAAATCCAAACAAGATCCCAAAAATGTATTTGGCTGACCTGTTTTCCAAACCTCTTTAAAGAGGTACTGTCTCCCTTGCCCACTTTCGTTTTCTCTAGCCTTGGTTTATTACCGCCTAGATCCATTATTCAACGAAAAGGTGCAAGATGAACATTCTCAAATTCTATTGCTCCTTCTGCATCTTATTTAGTTGTGGATTAATTAATTAATTTACTCATTCGTTGTCAGTTCCGCTGAGATAGAATTGACATACCACTCTGAACACATCTGAAGTGACATGCGGATATCGCAAAATGATCGCCACAGTACGTTTAGTCGAAACTCATTACCTCGTATATTCGTACATTTTTTTTCCTTGTGATGAGAACTTAGAGGGTCTACCCGCTCAGCAGCCTTCAAGTGTACCACCTAGCGGCGTTAACTGTGGTCATCATGTTGTACCTTCTATCCCCGGTACTTCTTTATCTCAGAGCTGACGCTGGACCTTTTGACCACCTTCACCCAATTCCGCCACCCCATCCCTGCCTCCGGTGAGCGCAACTAATTTTTTGGAGTATCCCTATTAACTTGGGCATTTTTGTATCATATATTCGATGTGTCGCAATCCATTGCCCTGGTCCTTTTTGCTGCTGAAATGACCATGTCTTCGGCCAGCAGGCGTTCTCAAGCTGGCACTTGTGTCCTTTTGACAAGACCCAAGGTTGGCAGCTTCCTTACTTTCTGACACAAGATGCGCCAGAATCGTGTTCTTGACTGCCTGCCCTGTAGACCTGGCGTAGCAGACCCGGTTCATATGCCTCCCAGGACGTGCTTGGCCTTGGATTTTTGGCTTGGTGCTACTGAAGAACCTCCAACAGGCCAGGCCGGCATCCAGGCACGGAGAGGCTCCTGTTAGGACAGGCTACGTCCTAACTCCCTCTGTGGGCGCACTGCCTCCACTGCTCCCAGTGTTCCAAGTCACCCATGGCACAGCCCCATAGCCCTTCATCGTACGCCTCGGGCTGCGTGCCTCCGCCACCACCCCCCCCACCTGCGCTTTTTAGGTCATCACCAAAGTGCACCTGCTCAAGGCTGCAGGCTGTAGATGGTGGTGCCATAACTTCCCTACCGTGGCTCTGTCTCCCAGGCTGCCTGGAGGGCTCAGTAAGAGAACCAGGAACTCAGGCCAACTCTGACCAATGCAAGAAGGGAGAAGGGAAGGAGTTGGCAAGTTCTTTACCCTTCCTTCCCATTGACATTGTTCCAACACGCAGTTGTTCCATATGGCCTCTCAGAAGATGTCCCTTGTGGCATAGAACTGCAGCTAACTGGTGATCTGCTATCTTGGATTTGCTTCCCTCCTTTTCTCCTTCTTTTCTGTTTGATTTTTCTTCTTGCTTCCCGGGGTTGTAACACACACACACACACACACACACATCAGTGAAGAGTTAGTTAGCGTGTAAGTTTTAGTGATAAAAATATATTAATATTTTAATAAATGCTAGCAAAACACTGTCAACTAAGAACACACAGAGGTCTTTGAAAGAAAACCTGTGAGAGGTTATCATTACAACAATTTCAGTTGGAAAGATCCCAGCTGCCAAAACAACGTTCTCCATACCGTGTACCTTGCAGTTCCATATCCTGCACCTTGAATAGGAGT
Source organism: Panthera leo (assembly GCF_018350215.1). Classification (NCBI taxonomy): domain Eukaryota; kingdom Metazoa; phylum Chordata; class Mammalia; order Carnivora; family Felidae; genus Panthera; species Panthera leo. The sequence continues at coordinate 17,468,495 of NC_056682.1, read as the reverse complement.
CATGGTACGTACTTTGGATAAAAGGCACATACAGCCACGGAACACAAAATACTCTTAGCACAGCTACAAGGAAATCTTTTACAAATGCCAACTTGTAAATAAAACTCAAAATCGAGGGCTCAGTAGGGTTCATTCTGTAACCGGCTTGCTCTCCTGACAGACCCATAGAAGTTTTTAATACTTGTGCAAATCAATTTGTATATAATGTGATCACTTTTTGTATTTCTTGGTTTGCTTTGTCTTTAGCGCCTGCTTCCTGCTTTATACAATAGATAAAATGGACAATATCTAGCAGTGAGGAGCAAATCCAGAAGAGAAACGCTCAGGTGGTAGAGATTTGGGGGATTGTGGCCCTTGAATATAATAATAATTGTAAAAAAGTTTAAAAAGTAAAGGAATAAAAATAAAGATCTTCTGCCTTCCACCTGGAAAAATTCAGGTTTGGTAGGATCTGAGGTGGGGCCTGGAAAACTATGCTTCCCCAAAGCTCTCCAGATTATTCTGACGAGCTATATATTGAAGGCAACACTATACCCTTGCCTTCCTCCTGAAGGGAAGGGTAGGAGTGGGTGAAGTTTGGACAGAATCACACCCACCCCAGTTATTCTCTTTTCTTGTCTTCGCTTAAAACAAAAGGAGGGGAAATTGGGGTTCACGTGTAATCTCTCAAAGCCTATCCAAGCTTTTCTACTGAATTCAAATCAAATCAAATTGTCCAGCCAAGGAAGTGAAACAGCACTCTAGAAACAGAAAATAACCGGTATTGCACACCATTAACGCCACACGGCTTGATATCTGTCCATGTTTAACACACAAGGCCAATCCACAAGGTGTTTGTATCGCTTATTTCTATTGTTTTGGTTTTATTATAATCTGAGAATCTCAAAATCCCAGCCTCACTCATCTGCCACACGCCAAAAGCTCCTGGACATAATGAGTCGTCAATGAAACAGTATTAAGGGAGGCTCTTTTCTTTAACAGGTATGTTTATCGTGCTAGAACAACTCGGACTGTGAAGGAACACAGGTAGAAGAGCACGTCCACTAGCTTTGTACCCATCGTCTACCTTTGTCACATCTTGACATCTAGTCCTATTTTTCTTTTTAAGAAACGGAACTTTTAGATACAGAAGCTTTCTATTCTCTACTCATCAATCTCATTCTCTTCACTCTTGTGTGAGATGTAACACTTTTCTGAGTTTAGAATTTATTATTCTAGTCACATTTTAATAGTTTCACTACATATATATCCGTAAGGAATATAGAACAGTATTTGGTGTTTTCTGAAATTTCTATAAATTATATTATGCTGCACATAGTCTTTTGCAGCAAGGTTTTTTTTCAACCTTGTTTTGAAGATTTATATATTCACATCGATGGCGGTTGCTCACTCCATTTAACTTTTATTCCACCCTCTGAATATTTTACAATTTATTTATTCTTTTTAATGAATACTTAGATCGTTTCCAAATGTTGCTATTTAAACAATGCAACAGGGAACTGATACGCATTGGTCAGCTTTGGCTGGGATAACAAACAACCCCCAAATCTCAGAGGCTTACAACACAAAACATTTATTTTTCTGTCCACGGGTCGGTGGTCCGGCTACAGCTCCATCCTAAGACTGGGGCGGGAGAGAGCAGAGCGAAGGAGGAGGAAAAAAAGGGGCGGGCTGCTCTCTTCTCTCTGAGCATGCGCACTCCCTTTCCTGCCCTCCCAGCCAGAGCAGGAGCAGCCTCTGCACCTCCAGGGAACTTGTTAGAAATGCAGATTCTCAGGCCCCAGCCCAGACCTACTGAATCAGAAGCTCTGAGAGTGGAGTCCAGCAATCTGTGTTTCAACAAGCACATGGTGGCTCGCTCCGATGCCTGATAAAGTTTGGGAACCACCCGCACCAAAGAATAAAGGACTAACAACCATAAGTAACATCCTAGGGTAAGTTCTCTTTAATGTCCTTAAGGGAAGTGAATGGATAGATATTTATTAAACAGTGGGCTGTTTTTACATTACAGGTCGCATTATAAAGTATTGAAATTGTATAAACTAGGAAACATGAAGAGAAACCAAGAGATGCTACACTATTTATCGACATATTTATAAATAATCTTGATGGATGTGATTACTGTGTGTATTGCTGTTGATTTATGGGAAGATTCTACTTTGATTTATGCTTTTGTTTTATTACAACTGACCTTTGTGTGATCCCATTTTGTGAGGGAGTTCTTTGATCAGAGTACTACAATATTGGTCTCTAAATGAATACTTCTACAGGAGTTCATTTTCTGGCTAATTTGCATCCAAATGGCCCTATCTGAAACACTGATAACAGGGCTAAAGATAGTTTAAAGACCCAAATCTTTGGAAGAAAGCGTATTAGAGTTCAGCATGAAGAGTTGTATTATGCTAGGAGATAAAATTTCCTATATAACAATTTCCTAATCTATGCCTTTTAAAGATATAAAACAGACTTTTAGGTTATTGCTCAAATAAGTAGAATTTGAATACACTTTACAACAGCTAATAGATAACAAATGTATCTTAAAAGGGAGAAAGTGGAAACCTGTATTTGAGGACATGCTACATTTCATACTTTTTCAGGTACTTACACGTGATACTTCAATAATCTGCTGGCTAAATATTATCACGTATCTGTTCAGATAAGAAAACTAGGGCTCTGAGCTGTGAAGTAACTCATCCCACGTCTGACTACAAATCTCATGCTCTTTCCCCTGTATCACTTGTATACTTCAGCAAAACGATATTTCCATGAAGGTTCCATGCATAATTACTGGGTAGATGCATTGAAAAAGGCGTCTGTGCACTTGGAAAGTGCAGTATAAATTTAGCCAACTAAGGGGTCAGAATCTGAGCCTAAAATAAAGTTAACTGGTTGGTAGTTTCATAGAATGCATAAAAACATTTACCAGTTTTTGAAGTGGGTGTTTCAAATTAGCTATCTACATTTGGCTACGCAATCTTATCCAAAAATGAATTGATGCAGTCTGCCAAGATACTGATCACAATGGCACAGTTGGTTACGAAAAAGTTGCCTGATGAAAACAGCCAAGGGTTCGTGGCCGCTCTCCTGGATGCTGTGTCTGCCTTGTTCCTTCTCAAGAAGTATCAGAATCAGAGCCACTGTGTCCTCTTGTATGCAGCCTGTCTGAGACAGCACAAGTGAAGGTGAAACTCAGCCATCAAAACGCTGCAGTGTTCATAAGACTCTTGCTTTCCCATAGCTGGTTGTGAAACTGAAGTTTGACAGAATAAAGGGTTGAAATAAAATGCAATACCAAATAGGAGTTGTCTGTACAGTAGAGTTAAAAAACCAACTTTTCATCCATTTCAGAAGAACGTTAAACTTTTTTTTTAATTTTTAAATGTTTATTTATCTTTAAGAGAGAGAGAGAGAGAGAACATGGGCAGGGGAGGGGCAGAGAGGGAGACACAGCATCCAAAGCATCCAGGCTCCCCCTGTCAGCACAGAGCCCGATGCAGGGCTTGAACCCACAAACCGTGAGATCATGACCTGAGCTGAAGTCGGACACTCAACTGACTGAGCCACCCAGGTGCCCCAGAAGAACATTAAACTTAACAGAGAAAGAGTTTAGGGCATCCTGAAGATTTTCAGAAATGAGTTTACTTGAACTGGAAGGCTAAGGTCTACCAAGAAGTTAGCCCTCTTCGAAGAAGCACTTACTGTATTTAAAACATGCACTGAAATAAAAACACTATTCAAAAATTATTATTCAACAGGAAGTTTCTGGTGCTAAAGGTAGTCGAGAATACATTCCCATTACTAAACCTGTCTAAAATGCATACACATTGTCTAAAGGCAAATTATATACATTTGTTACTTAAACAGGACATCTCAGAACTAAGATATTTCTGGGGAAATGGTTATCTTCATATATATATATATATATATATATATATATATACACACACATATATATACATATATACATACATACATAAATATGTATATATATACATACATATGTATATATATACATATATACATACATACATACATAAATATGTATATATATACACATACATATATATGTATATATACATAAATATGTATATATATATACACATACATATATATGTATATATACATACATATATACATATATATGTATGTGTATATATATAATATATGTAGCATATTCTATATATCTTTATGTACATTTGTATTTATTATATTATATATCTCTTCTTTAGTTCAGACAAAATTTTGAAACCTATCTCTCTGTTGTCTCTTCACAGTGAAAATAAACAAACCAAAGAAGACAAATGTACAAGTTCCAAAAAGAAAAATCAAAAAACCAAACAGAGGTAAGCCAGTTACTCTGGCGTCTGTAGTCAAGGTACTCAATTCATTTCCAGAATCTTTCGTTTCACATCCGAGCAATATGATCTCAGGGAGTCAGTGCCAAATGAAGCACAATGGAAACGCGCTTTATGGCTGACTATTTCATCAAAATGCACTCTGCCTCAGAGAATCATTAAGAGACATGATTCAGGAGGCTTTCCAAAAAAATTAATAGTAATAATCAGAACGTGTTAAAAATGAAGAACTAGTAACTTCTGTCAAACTAAACATTGAACAATGAGCTTTTTGTTGGGTTTTCCGCACAGGTGCCCTGCCCCGTGCAGTAGGCGTTAAATATTGACCCCCTGGAAGATCGTCCATCCTAGGAGCTGACCAGGTGGCGATCTTGGAATATTAGGCTATCGATGATTTACGAGGTCATGACAAAACTCTGGTTTTTCATAGGATCATTTTTAGTCATTATCTAAGACGGATAGGGCATCAGAGAACCATTCCTTAAGCTCTCATAACGTCCTCCCGAGCACAATGATGTCACCCACTTACACCGTTGGCTTGTCACAATGCACTGAAAGGTAGACGTGGTGGCGGAGATCCCCTGAAGCCCCCTCTCCGATGGCAAATCCTGCCGGAAGATTAAAAGCATTTTTCTCCCCACTGTCTCGGCTTCGGGTTGGGGCATAGCCAACCCACAAAATCAACACGGTGAACGTCCAATAAGCTATGGAGCTGGAGCTGCTACACCCTGGCCTGCCTCTGCCCTGGTATCGCAACTGACGAGAGTCATTATCGCGGGCTGAAATTTGTCTTGCTTTGTTTTTCTCCCCTCACTCTGAGGTTTGGGAAGGGTGTGAGCTGTACAATCAGATGGTGGTGCCATTAACACAAATCTCTTCAACAGGAGCCTTCGGGTCATTAATCTCCAATAAAGTAATCTATTCAGGACATTGTTGAAATGGCCTTGGGTCACTCTGCATGATGGCATGAGGATCCCCTGAGACGCACCCCACATTAAAGGAGGAAATGGTTTCCCCTTGTCTCTGAGCTTCCCTCCTAACCTCTTCTATTTCTGTAGCGTTGGAGAATCCCACAAATCTCAGTCAGCCAGACTCAGACTGTGCTGGTTCCTCACATGATGGCAGAAAATGGGACAAGAACTCAGAACGTGTGTTGCCTGTGGCTGGAACCGTCATCTCATTGTCAACTTTCATCTGCAGTTAGGGCTGCTAAGTGAAAGACGTGAGTTGGCAGGTACCTAACATCTTTCACCTGCTCCCCTTTTGCACTCAACTCTGTGCCCCGGAGATGGGGCCTTGCAGATGATATCACTGACCTTCCTTGCACTGGCAAGCCCCTTCTTTCTCAAGGTGGCCAAACCTGACTCTTTTCTTCCTGGTTCCTAGTAACCCCTCCCTTTCCTCCTCCCTTCGGGCTATATTATATTACAAAGTAATAGTTCTTAAAACACTGATACTGGCATAAAAATAGACCAATGGAACAGAATAGAAAGCTCAGAAATAAACCCAAGCATACAGCGTTAACTTTTTTTTTTAAGATTTTACTTTTAAGTCATCTCCGTACCCAATGTGGGGCTCGAACCCACAACCCTGAGATCAAGAGTCCTACACTCCACCAACTGAGCCAGCCAGGTGCCCCAGTGTTAACTAATTTCCACCATGGGCACCTAGAATACACAGTGGGTTAAAGAGAGCCTCTTCAATAAATGGTGCTGGGAGAACTAGATTATCTACATGCAAAAGATGAAATTAAGACCCTTACACTGTAAACAAACATCTACTCAAAATGGGTCGAAGACTTAGACAAAATACCTGGGATGGGTAAAACTCCTTGAAGAAAATACGGGGGAACGCTTCTTGACATCAATCTTGGCTATGATTTTTTGGATATGACATGAAAAGCACAAGCAACAAAAGCAAAAATAAACAAAGGCTAGATCAAACTAAAAAGCTTATGGGAGCTGGGGCGCCTGAGTGGCTCAGTCAGTTAAGCAACCGATTCTTGATCACAGCACAGGTCGTGCTCTCGTGGTTTGTGGGATCGAGCCCCACGCTGCACTGTCAGCGCAGAGCCTGCTTAGGATTCTCTCTCTCCCTCTCTCTGCCCCTCCCCCACTGTGCACTCCCTTCCTCTCTCTAAATAAATAATTTTTTTTTTAAAGCTTCCCGGGGCATCTGGGTAGCTCAGCTGGTTAAGCATCTGACATGTGATTTAGGCTCAGGTCATGATCGCAGAGTTTGAGCCTAGCTCATGTTGGGCTCTGTGCTGACAGTACAATGCCCACTTGGGACTCTCTCTCTCCCTCTCTCTCTTTGCCCCTGCTCTTCTCACTCTCTCTCTCTCTTTCTCAAAATAAACATAAAAAAATACAAAGCATCTGCACATGAAAGAAAACAAAATGAAAAGGCAACCTACAGAATGGGAGAAAATATTTGTCAGCTATATATCTGGTTAGTGTACAAAATATATAAGGAACTCATACAACTTAATGGAAAGAATAGCAATGATAATAATAACATGGTTGAAAAATGGGCAGAAAACACGAATAGACATTTTTCCAAAGAAGACATCCACATGGCCAACAGACACATGAAAAGATGGTCTACATAACTAATCACCAGGGGAATGCAAATCAAAACCACAGCGAGATATCAACTCACACTTGTTAGGATGGTCATTATCAAAAAGACAAAAGATAACAAATGTTGGTAAGGATGTGGAGAAAGAGAGGAATCCTTGTGCACTGTTGGTGGGAATGTAAATTGGTATAGTCACTATGGAAAACAGTATGGAGGTTTTCCTCCATAAAAAATTAAAAATAGAACTACCATATGATCCAACAATCTCTCTTCTAGGCATATAGCCAAAGCAAATTAAAACAATACTTCGAAGGGATATCTGCACTCCCACGTTTTTTGCAGCATTATTTGCAATAGCCACGGTATGGAAACAACTTCAGTCTCCATTGATGGATAAACGGATAAAGAAATGGTGGTATATATATATATATATATACATAAGGAGTGTCATTCAGCCTTTAAAAAGAAGGAGATCCTGCTACGTGCAACAACATGGATGAGTCTGGAGGACATGATGCTAAGCGAAATAAGCCAGACACAGAAAGAAAAATACTGCATGATTTCACATACGTGTAGAATCTGGAAAAAGTCAAAAATCATAGAAGCAGAGAGTAGAATGATAGTTACCGGGGGTGGGGAGATGAGGAAAATGGGGAGATACTGGTCAAAGGGTGCAGAGTTTCCGTTATGTGGGATGAATAAATTCTAGCGATCTGATGTGCACCATGATGATTATAGCCATTAGTATTGTAGATTGGAGATCTGCTCAGAAAGTTGATCTCAGGAGCTACCCTTACCACACACACGCGAAAGGTAATTATGTGAGGAGATGACGATGTTGATTAGTTTGACTCTAGTAATAACTTTACTCCGCGTATGTAGATCAAAGTGTCACGTTGTACACAAGATACAGTTTTTACTAAAAAAAAAATAAAAGTTCGACTGCTCTGGGCTTCAGGATGCTGCACTATCTATTGGGATTTCCTTCGGCTGATGGGTCTCCTGCTGGAATCACCTGAACGGTTCATTAAAGCAGATTGCTTAGCCCTCCGCAAGGGTTTTGGATTCAGGGGGTCTTGGGTACAGCCAAACTTGGCATTTCTAACGAGTTCCCAGGTGCTGGTGCTGCTCTGTGTGAGACCACGCTTTGAGAATCACCGCTCTGTACTGATGCCTCTGTTTACAAAGAATATAGGCAAATAGTGTGCAGTAATAGCTGCCAGGAAACCACGCCCAGCGTTGCCAACAGCTGGTTCGAGAGAAGTAATTAATAGGCCCGCTTGTGTCCATTGGGGTCCCAACTGGAAACAGATGGCACATTTCAAATAGGGTAATTCCCTACAGCCAGTAAGTGAATGTGCAAAGCCCTGGGGTTTTGTACCAAAGACCTAAGCATACAGGTAAAAACAAAACAAAACAAAACACACACACACACACAAACAAACCACCTGAGCTCTGCCCATCTCCACACACAGTCATTTCAAACAGCTGACATAAGGCCAAGTTACGAGGTTATAACCTCGTCTGTCCCCTGGCCAAGAGGCCCAAGTAGGTATCCTAGCTGGGTACTCTGACATGTTTTTTTTCCAGAGAGCACCTGTTCCCGTTGACCTCTTGATCTCACTAATTTATCTTTCCTCAAAGCATGACTCTTAGGAGTTAGGTGTCTAGGAAAGCCTTTTGTGATGTGGCAGACTTTTATCTATCTCCCTTCCTCTGAGCTGGCCCACTTCTCTACCAACTACTGAACCAGCTAGCCTCACTTCAACACATGTGCCCGGGGTCATTTTATTTCTTTCCGTTCCTGAATTTGAGGTTATATCCATTCTTGCTACCTTCCATTTCTCCAAATACCTGTCAAAAGGTATTCAACAGACACATCGATAGCTTTAGGTCGCCCTAATTACTACAACGTTCTCTTTTTCCTGTTGTATCATTTTGGTATTACATATTTTTTTTAAATTAAAAAAAAAAATTTTTTTTTAATGTTTATTTATTTTTGAGACAGAGAGAGACAGAGCATGAATGGGGGAGGGGCAGAGAGAGAGGGAGACACAGAATCGGAAGCAGGCTCCAGGCTCTGAGCCATCAGCCCAGAGCCTGACGCGGGGCTCGAACTCACGAACCGTGAGATCGTGACCTGAGCTGAAGTCGGACGCTCAACCGACTGAGCCACCCAGGCGCCCCATATATATTTTTAATAATAACATATTAAAAGAAGAACTTACATGAGATATTTTTAAATTAATAAGCACAGAATGAATACAACAGACGAGGCACCCATTCCCTATTTCAGAACTAGAATATTCCTATGCCAGAATGTATCTCGAGATCCCATCCACCACCCTTCTCTCCTCAAGTAGCCATGATCCTTTTTAAAAGCAAATAGGCTTATACCTTATGCATATTTTCCCGCACAACATATTGTTTCATTTTGCTGGATTTTGAACAAATTTTCTAGAATTTCTATTTCTTACCCCATATTCTATTCCTAAAAAGCATTCATATTGTTACGTGTAACAACAGTACATTTCATTTTCCCTGTGAAAATTTCACAATGTGAAGATGGTGTAATTTATTTTTTCATTCTCTTGTGTGTGTGTGTTTCCAGTTTTTTGTTATTATGAACAAAGCTTCTATAAAATTTCAGGGCGCCTGACTAGCTCAGTCAGTGAAGCATGAGACTCTTGATTTTAGGGTCATGAGTTCAAGCCCCATGTGGGATGTAGAGATTACTTAAAAATAAAATCTTAAAAAAAAAAAAAAACTGCTATAAATTTTCTTATACATATCACTCGGGTATGTGCCTCTTGGGTGTACTAAGCCTGGTGGAAATTGCTGGATTTTGAGGGGATATGCAGATTCATCTTCACGATTGTTCTCCCACATACGTGCATCAGTATAACAGTTGCATCCTACCAGTGCAGTGTAAGAGTTCAAGTTGAGCCACCTCTGATATGATCAGACATCTTAATTTTTGCCAGTATGATTTGTTTTTTTTTAATTTTTTTAATGTTCATTTTTTTTTTGAGAGAGAGAGAGAGACAGAGTAGGAGCGGGGGAGGGGCAGAGAGAGAGAGGGAGACACAGAATCCAAACTAGGCTCCGGTCTCCGAGCTGTCAGCACAGAGCCCGACACAGGGCTCGAACTCACAAGCTGTGAGATCATGACTTGAGCCGCAGTCAGGTGCTTAACTGACTGAGCCACCCAGGCGCCCCTTGCCAGTATGATTTGTATATAAGGGTATTACACTGACGACTTCACTTTTATTTCTCTACTAACTAATAAAAGTTTCTCTTCTTATGCACCTCATTCGTTTGTTAGGGCTGCCTTCACCTGTTACCCTGCAGTGGGTGGCTTGAAACAACAAAAATGTATTTTCCCACAGTTCTGGAGGCCAGAAGGGCAAAATCAAGGTGTCGGTATGGTTGTGCTCCTTCTGATGGCTCTCGGGAAGAATCCTTCTTTGCATCTCCCAGTTTCTGGTGGTGCCAGGCATTCCTTGGCTCATGACTAGAGAGCCTTTGCCTTCCTGTGGCCTTACTGGTCTGGGTGTCTCTCTCCTGAATGTCCTCTAAATCTTCTTGCCATTGGATTTAGGCTCACTTGAATAATCAAGGATGATTAAAATGATCCAGATTCTTAATGTAATCGCATCTGCAAAGACCCCTTTCCCAAAAAGGTCACATTCACAGGTTTTAGGGATTAGGGAGGCACATTTTGGGGGCCACAGTTTACCCCGTGATGTGTACGATCACTATTCATTTCCTCTTCCAAGTTACAGGTTTGTGACTTTTCCCATTATTCTATTGAATCTTTCCTGTTTTTCTGTTGAGTCTTTTTCTTTTTGATACGCAGGACTTCTTTATATTAAAGATATTACATTTTTTGTCAATTATATTGGTTAAATGAACATTCTCCCAGCCCTTGGCCTGCATTTTCAGTTTATTTATTTATGTTTAAGTTTACTTATCTTGAGAGAGAGAGAGCGAGAGAGCAAGCAAGTGAGCTGAGGAGGGCTAGAGGGGGGGCGGGGAGAGAATCTCAAGCAGGCTCCACACTGTCAGCACAGAGCTCAACATGGGGCTCCAACCTATGAACCGTGAAATCATGACCTGAGCCGAAGTCAAGAGTCGGATGCTTACCCTACTGAGCCACCTAGGCGCCCCACATTTTCACTTTTTAAAATGCTGTTTTTTGATAAACAGAGGTTCTTGATTTTTATGTAATCGAATTGCCCAATCTTTTTTCGCAATTAGAACGTTGTATGGCTTATCTAGCAAATCCTTCCATGGCCCCAAATAAATTATTTTCTTATATTTTCTTCTAACTATTTTTACAATTGGACTTAGAGCCTTAGGTCTTTAATTCAGCAGTGGGATATTTTTGTGCATAGTATGAGGTAAGAATCGGATTGTACTTTTCTCCATGGATGGGGATAACCATTCCCTTTCATCCTGTCTCTGTGTCAGGAGCAGCAGTGGATGTCTTACAATTATGTGACTGCAAGCTTGAGGATATAAGGCACACGGTGACACGACAAAGGGATTTTAGGTTAAGGATAGAGTCAACATTTAAGTGATATCAGCTTTATTACAGAGCACAAATCAACATATATTATTTAGGAAGAATAAGAACATCGAGATGAACGTGTATGCTCTACCAACATCATGACATGCCTGGCGTCCTACAAGCCTTAACTAGTACGATCTCTTAAGTCTATGTCTAGTTAGGCTTAACTATCATTACAAGTAACTTAGGGCAGTTGTGTTAGCATCTGGGGTGGCATATTTACCAAATGACATCACTAAATAAGGTGGTGCCAAGAACCACTCAGTTATTAAGTCTCTCGCACCCGTCAGGTGGATGAGTCAGCCGTGCCCCGTGTGGCTAAGGTAACCGTGGGCACACTTGGTTCATTGCATGCTTGTTCAGTCAATCGTGCAGATTAGCCATCGTGTGAGACAGTCAGTTGAGTCCATAATTTCATGTTCAATAAATTGCACACATACACACAAGAGGAAATCTCTCTGAGGTCTCAAGAAAACCCCGGTTTTATAAAATGCGTGGTTCTTTTTCACACAAGGAAAGACATAATTACTTCCACTCAATCCGTCATTTCTGGACTTCATAAAAAACACAAATCCTCTTTCAGAAATTCGTAACTGGTAAAGATAGCATGATCATGATTTTTAAATGTTGCGTTCTTTTTGACTCTGTTTTGGAAAAGTCATTTGTGGGTAGAAACCCTTAGACCCACTCTGTCCAAAATGGTAGCCATTAGCCACCTATGACCGTCTCAATTTAAGTGATTCAAAATTAAATAAAAATTTCAGTTCCTCATTTTGTGCTCACCGCATGTCAAGTGTTCAGTAGTACCATACAGTACAACGTGGACTGAGCATTTCCATCCGCACACAAAGTTCTTTGGGGTAGTGGTGTTCTAGATATTATCTTCCAATCTATTTGTATGGTTCCAACATTCACTTAATACTTTAAGGTTTACCAAATATTTTCTAATCCATGCTTATTCTGAGTTCTCGGTATGTTATTAGAAGGAAGCCAGTATTCCAAATTTTTTACCTATTGCTGAGCAACAAATTCCCCCCAAAATTTAGCAGTTTAAAATAGCAAACATTTATTATCTCACATAGTTTCTGAGGGGCAGGAATCTGGGAGCAGCTTAGCTGGGTGATCTGACTCAGGGTCCCTCATGAGTTTGCAGTCAAGCTGTCTCTGGGGCTGCATGCATCTGAAGGCTTGACTGGGGCTGGTAGATCTACTTCAGGCTTGGAGTTTCAAATTGGTTGGTTCCAAGTTGGTTGGAACCATGGCTGTTGGAAGAAGCCTTCGGTTCTTCACTATGGGGGTCTTTGGCTTGTCCCAGAGCAAATAATAAGAGAGACAGAAAGAGAGAGAGAGAGAGAGCATACATGCTTGGTGTTTTTTATAACCTAATCTCAGAAATGACATATCATCACTTTGGGCTTATTCTACTGTCACAGACCCTGGTTGGTAAAATGTGGGAGGAGATTACCCAAAGGTATGAATGTCAGAAGTGAGGATCACTGGGGCCCATCTTAGAGGCCAGCAAATCACATCACTATTTAAAAAGCTGAGTAACTTGCCAGTAAATGTTAGAAGCAAAACTCACTTAAATTCTCAGACTTCTAACTCCTTTCTCTCTCTTCTACAAACTCTGCCTTCACCCATTTGGATCCTGCCTCAATTAAACAGTTTGGCTTTTTTATAAACCAACGACACAGACTAATAATGTTAACCTGCAAACATTACAGCCAAGGTTCAAAAGGTCTTAGAAGCTTGATTAATAACAGTTGTCCCTCTCTTTTTTTTTTTTTTTTTTTCAGGAAAAACAATTACAGGGGAGTAGAAGCGAGCGAAGGAGCCAGCTACTGACAACACTCTCCCCTGGACCAAACTCTCGGCCTCGACCTTGGTGTCTGTCCTTGTTAGGCCTGAATCACCCAGCTGTAGCAAGAATCCTGTTGAGTTGGCTAAGTTACAATCCCCCACCCTGGCTATCTGATCAAATGTCCTTGTCCCGCCATCTCCCAGGTAATATTGGGTCACCTTGGCTGCCTTCAGCAAGAATCCCGTCAGGTCAGTTTGGCCAGAATCCCCTCTCACCCACCTTCCCCTACAAAGATTGCTTTGTTCTTTGTCTCCCATACATCTGCCCACATAGGAGAAGAGGCTTTTTACTCATCGTTGCTTTAAAAAGGGGCAGAGGTAGACTATCTTCCTTCTTAAAGCTGCAAAACAATAAAGCTGACTCAAAGATAACCTTATCTTCAACCATAGCCCATCCTAATCGGAAAAAAGTTTTTTGTTTTTGTTTTTGCTTGAATGATTCTATTTCAATGGAGGGCGGAGTGTGGGCAAAGTGGGCCATGGTGAATATAAACCGATTTCACTTTTTGGTTTGGCATGAGATACTGAGAATCGGAAGAACAAATAGATACATATCCCAAACGTCATGCATGTATTGCCAGTGGGCATGACAGCTGACTGCTTTATCCTCTGGTAATTATTTGAAAGCACGGTTTGGTTAACAATCACTGCAGATTCTAAGAAATTACTTCTGGGAATTCCGTACAAAGATATTGGGAAATATGCAAAAAATGCTTTGGCCCTTGAGAGGAAGGAACAGTAGGAATGAAGGAAAATCTTTTAGTTGAACAAATAAAATTTTCTATCCTTATTTTCATCTTCATTATGGTAGGAGAACGGGCAGTGTGCGAGACTGAATCATTATGTATCTAAAAACTTCCTTCTAACCATTAAGGAAAAGTTCCACGTATCGTTCTATCTTGTTGTTAGAGTCAGGCTCAATTCCTATTGACCCATGATGTTGAGAGGTACATCTATTTGTTTTTTCTTTCAAATAATTCCTACTATATTTGAAAAAGGATTATCTAGCTGTAGGAGATGATGTCAGTTACAAGCACCCCAGATCTGACACAATCCAGCTTAAATAGGATGGAAACTTACGATCTCCTATAAAAAGTAGTCTTGAGTTAAGATGGCCTTCAGAGACAGTTGATTCAATGTCACTGAGAACCCTTATCTGCTTTCCCTGGTTTAGGCCTCATCCTCAGCAAGTAAGAAAACTGTAATAGTCCCAGGCATGACATCCTAATCTGACAATGTCCACAGAGACACATACTGTCTCTTGTGGATCTCTCTTAGGAGGAAGAACATTTTCTTTTTCCAGGAGCCTTCAGGAAACTTTCTCTGACATGTCATTGGCTATAGTTGGCCCATATGCTCATGACAAATGATACAGAATTATCCTTTGGGCTTGGATAGATCATCTTTTAGAGAAAGGTCTTTGGGGACTATTACAAGTCTCATTTCCGAAATGGGATTCTTTTCATCTCTGTATCATATTAGCTTTGATGTCCAAAACAATTCTACCAAGAAAAGGGATGGGATCTTAGTAGTCAAAAAGTATTGGTAGAGGGAATTTCCCACATAGTCATATGGGAAAGTATAAAAGAAAGAAAGAAAGGAGAATTGGAGAGAGATAGAAACACTAGTGGTTGCAGACCAGGAAAAGGAAAAGTGAAGTGGAAAATGAAACACTGATCATGAAATCCAGTGAGATGGTCCTTGTCAGAATTCATTGAGAACAATTGGTGTGCATTTTTCCTGCTGTTCAGATTAAAGAAGTTAGAAGTCAGACAATGATTTTGAATCAAAATGAGTTTAAGAGTATGTATATCTGCCTAGAAAAATAGGAAAGCCAAACAAATAATGTGTATTACACATATATTCCTAAACACAATCAGTGATGCTCTCATTCTGTGATTAAATGACCCACTTTAAGACAGTTCCTTCTCCATACTCGGTGTAGCTGCTACAAAGGAACACCTTCTTCCAGCCATCATTTGATAGATTTTTATTCTCTTAGGTTGCTTCTTGAACCACAACATTGCTGACAACAGCCACCTTGGTTCATAAAGGGTTCAAATGAGGTACAGGGTATTGGAGTTAGTGCATTATACCGATTAGAGTGTTACCTAATCTACCTAACTTTAGTTTCTCATCTGGAACAAGGTGGTAGGGTATTAATTGCTAATACCTTATAGGATTTTGTAAGAATTACATGAAATGATGCATACAAAGAGGTGGGAGCAGAGTCTGGGGCATAATTGGCATCAAATCAAAGTTACTTTTTACTCTTGGTTCTACAAAGCCTCATAGCTGGGATGTAGTGGTAAGGTGAAAAATTGTGTGTAAATCGAGAATAATGATACTGTAGTAATTATCAAATTGTATCAAACAATTTGATATAGTTGGTATCTCCCAACTGTCGGGGCACATTTTTGTTTGTTTTCTTAGAGATTCCTTTATTAAGGAAAGTGAGACTCCCCAAATTCAGTAATAAGCAAATGCATTAGATTTTATGTGGCAAAGACAAGACTCAAACCAGATCTTCTGACCTCGAGTGTGATGTTCTTTCTACTACCTCTGTTGGAAAAGGGCTTTAACAGATTCTGAATGATTCATTGCTTACTGGTCAAAAAGGTAGGCTTGAGATCATTCAATCACTGAGCTGAGAAAAACATCATAAGAATTGCATCTATCCAGCAAGATCTGTTCCCAAACCAGCCGGGGGTGAAGATCTTCTATTTGTCATGACAGAATATCCACAACCAGCCTATTCTACTATGTGTTTATCTCTAAAATGAAGGTTACCTTTTTTTTTTTTTTTAATAGTCATCCAGTAGGTGAATTGTAATACCTCCAAATATTTGCCTAATTGGCCATGGCATCTGGAATTTCACCATTAGAATAAAATTTCATCATTAAGATTTAGGTTTAAGAAAGCCCTTGTTATAATGCCCTTGGAAGGGACTAGAAATATTAACATATTCATACCCATAGTTAACTGCTACTGATTCTTAGATTGAGTAGTTGTCTGCTCTAATGGCCCCCTTGGAGAGTACAAGCAGATCCCGCAGGAGAGCTGTATTTGAATGCAAAGAGTAAAATAATTCCAAAGCTGGGAAGTGGAGAGGGCAGAAGAGGGTGTTACCTCCAGGAAGTGTAGGCAGAAAGGGAGTGCAGGCGGAGGAGAAAGCAGTGAGAAGGATCACAGAGGGTGGGATACCAGAGGCCAGACTACTTAGAATTATTTAATCTTAGGGCAAGGCCTAAACATGTCTTAGAATTCTTTTCTGCTTTAAATGTAGTGATTTCCCCCTGGTTTTAGTATTCAGCAATGAAAGAAAACAATTAAAAGCCTATGTTAGGCCATGTTAATCTTTCTTAATCACCAAACAGATATAACTCCTTAAAATTCGAGTCCTTTATAATGTCACATAGCATATCGCTGGTACTTGATCAATATTTGTGGAATGAGTGAATCTGCTGTGATTCTGGTTGTGTTTTTGTTTCACTTTGCAAGTGACTCAATATTGGGTGCATGAAAAACTATAATACCTGGTGTAGCTCTCCAAAAACAATAGCAAAGTCCATAACAATGCTGTCCAATAGAATTCTGTCATGACGAAAATATTCTTTAATTGACCCCGAACAACAGGTAGCCACTAGTCGCAAGCTGATATTGTGTACTTGAATTGTAGCCAGTGAGACCAAAATAACTGAATTGAACATAAATTTAAACAGCCACTTGTGGCTAGTGTCTACTTGTGGTATTGGACCATGCAGGTCTGGAGGCTGTTAAAAGTTTTCTCTCCTCTTACTTTGTTAATTTTTTTTCAGTTTTTCTCTCTTTCTTTCTTTTTCTTTTCTTTCTTTCTCTCTCTCTCTCTTTTTCTTTTTTTTTTTTTTAGTAATCTCTATACCCAACATAGGGCTCAAACTCACAACCCTGAGATCAAGAGTCACATGCTCTATGGACTGAGCCAGCCAGGTGCCCCAGTCTCGCGCTGTGTTTTTAAAAACAGCTATTTTGATTAATACCATCAATTATAGATAAGTTTCTTTTGTTTATGATTTTTTTTTTTTTTTTACATGGGGAAACTTTGATTTACAGGATAACTCTAAAGACTTGTAGAGCACACTGAATTGACTTGCACAGCAGCATCTGGGAAAAATTGATGTGCCTCATTTATGAGAACTTGTAATATGTGGTCAATTTCTAATTTCAGCTGTTGACATAAAAGGAGTGGGCCTGTGTACTTGAAATAGTGAAGCATGAGAAGTCTGTCCTCTGCAGGGACAGGCTGGCCTCCCAAGCCAGTCTTTCTTTTGATTGTCTCCTCCCTCCTCAGGAATCTGGCACCTTCCACTGCCCTCTGGTCTGCTGAGGCCTCTAAGGTCCTTTCCCCAAATTCTCTGTCTCCTAGCTTCTCCCTGCTCTCTCCTCCCTTCTAAATCAAAATGTATCTCGAATCATTTGTGATAACCTCCCTTTATCTCTTCCTAATTTTAGGGATGTGAAAGCTGACACGCTGCGAAAATAGAGAGGGTAAGAAAACTGCTATTGATTTACTACTGTGTGCTTGCTCGTCACTTTATATGATGCTCAGTGGAAGTGTGGCCCACGTGAATGAATGTTATCTCTCTGGCAAAGAAATGGCATTCAATAAATATTTTTTGAATGAATAAATACACGAATACATTTTTCAGAGTGAAACAGATATTATCCCCTTACCACAGATGAGAAAACTGAAATTTAGAGAAGTTACAGGATTTCCCTCAAGGCTAAGCATATACAATGCTCCAACATTTAATCTTCCTTCTGTTCAACTCCTTGCCTTGTTTCCAGGGTCCTCAGGGTTTTTGCTCCTTACCTTTCAAAGAGAAAGACCAGCTAAACAGACAGGCAGATTTACATCAATGGCTGCAAATGTACTGATAGATCCTGCTCCCAGCGTCCCCGCCCTTTTCAGGGTCCTCTTTATTTTAATGACAAACTTCTGTGGACAGTGTCAACTCCCAGAAATGGCACCCTGGGAATTTCACGCTGTTCAGGATAGATTTTATTTTGGTACATCAATGGCATTAGGGGAAAAAACAACAACAACAACAGCAACAACAAAACACCCAACCACAACCAACACACGTTCCACAGTAGATATTTTCCAGGAGTCTGGACGCTTACATAAAAACGACACATTCATTTATAAATTAAATTTCAATAGTGTTTGCGTTTATCTGGCTCTACATTACGAGTAGACGACTGATCTGTGTATTGGCTCCTATCCCTAAGGACGATTTGTAAGAAACGTTAAAAATTGGCTCCTCCTCCATCACTTCCCCCACACCCCTCGGAACCTTATACGCTTCGGAGTACCGTGTCAAAACGTAGGCGATTTTGCAAAGGATTTGAAAATTAAAATATGGCTCTGTGATTTTCAATACAAAGACCACAAACAGCGCTAGAGGACAAGAGCTATTTAAAATACATCACATCCAGAAGTTGGAGGGCTACAAAGTACAAGTCGTCCAGGCCAGTCTGCAGAGACTGTCCTCGCTTCCGCCTTGCAAAAACCCGGCAAGCGACACGTCGCGACGAATTTCGGCTGCAGAAGAGGGAGAGCATCACCTGCAGTTCGACGCGTGGGAAACGCTGCGGGAGGGGGCTTGCCCAAAAGGAAAAGCAGAGGGGTGCGCGCCGCGGGGCTCCGGGGCCGTTCCGGTGCTGAGTGCGAGGAACGCCGGCGCGCGGTAGAGCCGGGGAGACGTCGCACGGTGGAAAGGGACACAAGTCTCCGGGAAAAGAGCGCTGCGGCAGCGGAGACCGCTCCGGCCCCCAGCTCGCTCGGTGCTACTGTCGGGGAGGCGGACCCCGCAGGAGAATCCCATCCTCGCGGCGGGGCGGGGGGCGAGGCGGGGCGCTGACGTCACCTCCCCTCCCCCACCTCCTCCAAGAGGGAGGGAGTGGGGAAAGAGGCAGCGATCCGCCGCAGTTCCCGGCCGCAACTCCCAAACTCAGCGGCTTGCTGCCTGGACATGTCCTGACAAACTTGGCTTCTCCTCGGCCCTCTCCGTAGCCCTCGCGCACTCTCATTTCGCCTCCTTTTGGTGTTCAACTTTCCACCCAGGACGGGAGCCTCCGGAGATGTGGCCACCTGGGTCCGGGCAGCGCCGGCGGCGGATCGCGCTCTCGTTGGGGACATGCTGAAGATCCGAGGGAGTCAAAGTTGGTACTTCAGATACGGCTTTTTAATAAATATCCAAATTGCGTGGGGATTACGGAGCTACCGAGGACTTTAAAGCCTGCATCCAAGGACTCGGCTGAACTGGTAAGTTCTTTGTTTAGTGCAAGCCTTTTGTATTTAAGTTTAAACGTAAATGAAATTACGTGGGGCTGTTTGGCTCTGAGCTAGTGCAGGGAAGCGTGTGCATCCTACAGGCTCTCTTCTTGGCGAGCTGCACACCCCTCTGGTTGTACATGCCTCGGGAATGAAAGATCAGTCTGCACAGGTTTTGGAATTCATAAAATACGTACATAGCAGTGTTCAAAAGAACTTGAAAAGCTATGCTGTTTGTGCATTATTTTGAATGTAACTTATTATAGAAATGGTGCCCAGGGAGGGCGCAACGGGGGCCGCGTGATCTGCAGTGGCGCAGCGCCCTCTAGTCCAGACACCCGGCAAGGCGCGCGATCCCTGCTGGGTTCCGCGCGGACCGAGAACTTGGACCTGCTGGGCGCTCCTGGGACGTGGGCGTGAGCTCCCAGCCTTCACTTACCACCCATTACGGCCCATTCTCTAATTTCCAAATACTGGCTTGGGTGGACTGGATAGAAAGGCAGGGCTGGAGGAAAGCGTTTTTGTTTTCAGGAACCGTCCCCTATTCCCCTTATTTCCAAAAGCCTTTGGGGACAAGGTTAGGGAGGGCCGACTATTGAAAGGACGAACGTAGAGCTTCAACTACATTACTCTTTCTTGTGAGGGTAATTCGATGGTAGCAAAGAGCCATCTCTATTTCGTTTCGTTTAGGCTAAAGGATCAGAAAAACGTGTCGTCGCGAGTCTGGAATCTCCATCTCTGGCTCTCGGCTGTTCCTGTGGCGAAAAAGTGCAACTTCTTCAGGCAATTAGGTTTCGCAGTGAGCCTGGAAAATCGGGATTCCCAAACAGATGTTTTAGCTCCGATAGGCGTTTTTATTTATTAATGAATGGTAATTTTGTTCAGGAATTCTTTCGTGGCGTTTATAGCATCTTGTGATTTTATGTTACGGGATGGTGTCTTTTTACTTTTCAGTGTTCTTCCTTGTCCTCCAACTCTACCTCACTCCCCCAGCACACTGTTGGCGTTCTTGCGTGACTGTGATTTCGTGAGAGTTAGAATTCGGCAAGGGGCGCATACCGGTAGAGCTCGGAGATCAGGTCGTCTATTTTCGAGGTGTTCCAAGTATAAAATTGACCTGTAACTCCAGGAGCACTTTGCGCATTTATGACGATGGCCAAGCGTTTGGATGATGGTGTTTGCTGGGTGTGTGAATGAATATGTGTGTATTCTAAATACTGCGCAGGGAGTACACCAGATACTCTTAGTGCTGCGAATCAGTACATTCATTCTGCAGGCGTTATTTTTCCTTCCCAGCCATAACCTGCTAGACACCTTCATTTTGTCAAACGCCTTCTTTTATATGGTTTAGGAAGAGACTGCATTAACTTTGAACCAAGGAATGTCTCTCTTTAAGCCTAGACACCCTCGCTCGCACGTGCTTCGCAGTTCTCCCTGAAGTCCCCTCCACCGGTTCCGGGGAAATCGGATCTCTTTGTCCTCACAGTGTTAAATGTTCGAGTCCCACAAACTTTCCGAGATCATGTCCGCCCTCTTTTGTGGGCTGTTTTCCAATGCCCGGGACCACTCCGGGCTTCGGCTGAGTCTCAGCTGTGCGGAGCCCGCGTCTGATTTGCCCGGGCCGAGGATGGTCTCACAGCCCCAGGACCGGGACTGCGCGCTCGGGCGTGGGGCGGGGGGCGGGCTTCCCCGAGTGGGGCAGCTAGACGCTCGGGGGCTTCCCCTTGTCCCTAGGGAACTTGTAGTTTAACATTAGACTGGGTCCACACTTTGTGCCGCTGACTTGCCGGCTGGGAAAGCGCACGAGGCGGCAGAGCAGCCTTTTGTCCCGCAGACGTGGGAGTCGGGGGTGTCCGCCGGAAGAGGCCGGCGTTGGGGTTCGTAACCAGGGTCGGGGAGGTTATGGGATTTAACCAGCTCTGCATAAAGAGGTGGCAGAGGAAGCGCTTTCATTTTCCCTGGATCTTCGTGCACACTGCAGAAGGAAGTAGATCCGATCTAACTGCATTCCTTTTGAGACCTTTTGGAAGATTCTATTCCACCGAGCAATTGCAGACCCAGAACCGAGGCTTTCAAATGCAGATTTAAGAATTCCCTGAAGGTGCTAGGCAATCTAAAGGGAGACGGGGGAAGCTCACTTTTTTTTTTTTTTTTTTTAAGCTAAACTGTTTCCCCTTTCCTAGCAGGAAACATTCCATATTAATTCCCTGCACAGATCTGTGTGCTAGCCGTAACCAACATCCGCACTAGAGCAAGCCGCACACTGTTCCTCGGAGTGTCGCAAGATCACCCTGGGCACTCGCTCGTCTCCTCGGAAGGAGCTGGCGGCTCTGGCGGCAAGGGATCACTGACCCGTGGCGGGGCGTTGTTGCCCGAGACCCGCAAGCTCAGAGTCTGGCCGCCAGGGAAAGTCAGATCGAGTTTCCGCGCGGGAGAAACGAGCGCCGGCGCTCGCAGGCGTGGCTGCGGGCGGAGGGATATATTCCGCGTCCAGCGCGTGAGGCGCCGGTGCTTAGCCGGGCGGCCGCGGAGTGGGGCGCGCGGGCGGCGAGCAGTGGCCTCCGAGCGGGGCGCACGGAGAGGGAGGCAGGGCCGCCGACATCATGCGGACCCGTGGGCCCAGTGAGGCCCCCGGAGGACCTGGCCCCCGCTCGGGCGCGCGCTGAGGCGGCGAGGCGCGCGTCCCCGAGAGCGCCGCTGCCACTTGGGGCCAACTTTGCTGTAAGTTTGCTAGAAACGAAGCTGGGGCTGCAGGGCGGGTGGGCAAGGGGCGCAGCGCCGCGCCGCGTTTGCCCGTGCGCGGCCGGGCCGGAGCCGTCTGCGCTCGGTAGGCATGCAACTTGCTGCTTCTGGGTGGCGGACTTTTCGGCTCTTTGGGTGCTTTCCCCCGCACGGTCCGGCCCAGGAGCGCGCTCCTGCCGGTGCTCTGGGACAAGGGATGAAAGCAAGCCCGGCTGGAAGGTTGGTAGTGCCGTGGCGCCTGCCCACTTGGAAAGTTCAGGACCCGCTCAGGATTAGGGCGGCCGGCGGAGGATGCGGGGGTGGAGAGGTGGGAGGGGGACAGTTTGCAACGTGAACCGAATGGTAATTGCCGAGCCGAGTGCCGCCGCGCGCGGGCTGCAGGCTGCGGCTGCGGCGGCGGCCGGGGCTGCACGGGTCTGGTCCTGGAGCCATTGCTGGAAATCAGAGCGGCGGCCGCGGCGCGGGGCTACCGGGCGGCCGGAGGGCGAGGCGAGGACTTCCGCTGCGCCCCGGAGCTCGGAAACTTCGCCGCCGCGCTCCGCTCCTCTTCCCCGGTAATTCTCGAGCCCGCTAATGACTTAACCGATCTCGCCCTAGGTTAATTCTTCCAATTTATGAGAGTCCCAGCGTTGGGGAGATGAAAGGCGAGGCCAGTAGCCAAGGAGATGGGATCTTTGAAATGGAGTCGCAGTTTCTCTTAGATGTTTTGTGCCCCGAGGGAGTACTGCTCTGAGGGTTAAGTACTAACTGGTTGAATGTAGGTAGACGAGGTGCGATTGATAAATTGCGGGGCTAAACATTTGCAAAATGTGCTGTTTATTAGTTTTTTTTTTTTTTCCCCCTGGAGGAGAAACTTGTAAGGTCTTTTTTTTTTTTTTTTTTTTTTTTTAATGAGGGATCCTCATTCTTCAGTGCTTTTTCTTACTTAGAGTGCTTTCTTCCAGGAAGCTAACTTTCTGTTGTCTCTTTGAGATTTTTTTTGTTCCCATTGATGTGAATTGCAGAGCTTTGAAAACAGGGACACAATTGTATGCTTTAGAAGAGTAAACTCAAATATTTTTTATGCATGTAAGTTTTTTGTGGGGGGGGGCATGTGTTTGAACTACAGTTTCATTAAGTGGCTTTTGTTAACTCTGTGCTTGGTAGAGTAGATTTTCTTTCTTTCTTTCTTTCTTTCTTTCTTTCTTTCTTTCTTTCTTTCCTGGATATTTACACTGACTCTTAAAATTGGGAAACATTTAAAAGGCAGATGATCTTCATTTATTTGTCTTTTAGAAAGGCAGCCTCTTGAGGCTTTGTGGGTTGCGACATATAGGGTTCAGTAGTTGATCTCTGCACGTGTTAAAACTAGGTTTTAGTGATGTTTTCCCGTGCCATTCTTGGAGATGGAGTGGTTAACCCAACATATCCTGTTGATAGTTATTCATGAAAATGTGTTTTTTCTGCAAGTTATATAGGTCAGTTGTGGCTTTATCTTTTGAGTTTTAAAAGGACAGCTTTGGTTCCACAGTTGGAATTGTCTGTCATCATTAAACTTCAAGATGGATTTAAAAATACTTAAAACACTACATAATTTTTAAAAAACAATTGATCTAACTCTAAGCCAAACATGGCATTTAACAGGTTCAGTGTAAGGTTTGATTTGAATAAAGTGTGCATTTGTGTACCCATTTCTTGAAAAAGAATGTCTTAAATGAGCCAAATTCTTTGTCACTCTGAGAGGAAGGTAAGATTGTTAGAGGACTTAATAAAAGCATTTAGGCCACCTGTATTTTACTTGTATCTTTTAATTAGTCACTAGAAGTTACCCCCAGTGAGTTCTCATCATGTTAATAGATCATTTAATCCACTTTGTGGACAAGTGCCAAGATGGGAATCTGAAAATTACGTGCAGACTAACAACTGTTTTGGTTTACCAGCAACCCTGCCCCTCTCATGTGTATCTTTAGACTTAGTTCATGAGCCACCTTGGAAGCAGTTATTTCTTTGAATGTTAGAGGTGAAAGGGATTTTACAGATTATTTAACCTCCCTTATCAAGTCTACCACCACCTGCTTTCCACCCAAGTTTGGCTGATTTTACATAGACTCAGTAAACTGAATCAAATTAGTGCATTATTGTTGCATAAAATGTTGTCTCAGTGGCCTAATTTGTGGCCTAAAGGACCTGATTTAATAGCAGGAAGCCATAAGGCTAGGTGTCTGTTTAATCTTTTATGAGTGGGAAATTGCAGTAGGTAAGCTTTCTTTTGACCAAATTATATAGACGATGACGCCAAACTATTTTTTTTTTGTCTCACTTAATTGGTCAATTTGCAAGTGTTAGTTTATCCTTAGGCACTGGAAAGAAGTTTTTGAAATCAGTGATTCAGGTAATTCATTTAAGATCAGAGAGTTGTCATTTTCTTTGCTGACTTTAAAACGTATTCAGTCAGATGATGAATCTGTATATTTCATGTTTTAAAGTTTTTAGAAACTTAACCCTTAGGTCCCAGATTTAAATATATTGCCAAAATTCTTAATTCCAAAGGTTTATTATATGTGTGGAGATGAACCTGTAGTCTTTTTACAAACTAGGAAAACCAAGTGGTATTTAATCCTTCGTAGAATATCCAAGCACAGAGCTTCAAAATAAGCTCTGCATCACAGAAACTGATCTGGCATCTCTTCCAGCCAATTTGGAAGCATTTTGAGGTGGGTGGTGACCCTGTTGCTCAGCTGCTAGAAATCAGAGCCATCTGCACTGTTGTTACTGGCCTGGTGGTTGCACCTGGATTTTCTGTTAATTTCAGAAGAATGGATGTGTATTTTCCCCTGTTACCCCCCTCTCCTAGAGTCCTGCCTTCCATTCTCCACCCTCAGCCATCTGTCCATTCATGAACTCAGCGACTGTGGGTCTCCTCTTTGCCAGACATTGGGCTAGACACAGGATACACGGTGAGCAAATCACATTTCCTTCCCTCAGGGAGCTTACAGCACAGAGCGGGAGGAGGACAAAAAATTGTTATATCCAGTGTGATAAGAGCAGGGGAGCTCATCCTAGCACTTCATTGAGCTGGGCATGGCAGGTAGGTGGATATTAGGTAGGATAGGGTGAGTTCTGAGGGAAGAGTGAATCAGGAGGGAACAATTTAAGGAGAGGAAATGACACATATAAAGCAAATTGTAGAAACCTTAGTTATGACATGATTTGCGGTATGCTGAAAGCATACCATGTTATAAGAAGAATATACTTAATCAGCAGGCTAAGGGGAAACACGGAATATTTTCAAACTAGACTAATATTGCAAAGAAGTTTTAATGAGATTAATTTGACTGTGGTAGATGGGCTAAATGGGGGGGGGGGGGGCGGTAAGAACACAAGAATACTGCTTTGAAAGCTATGAGATCCTGTGCCTGAGTAAATACAGATAGGAACTAGGTGACAGAAATGGAAAGGGAACAGTTTTCAGAAATTGAGAGGAAAAAATTGTCCACAGTCTCAATAACTTTAGATATGGAGGTTTGGTAGTTAGAAATAAAAGATCGGTGTCTGTACAAGTGTGAGAGAGAGGAAAGTGGTGGGGAAG